>NW_017731356.1:2975523-3043023 GCF_001890085.2 Hipposideros armiger | reverse complement strand
CTGTATTAAAATTGTAATACTCAATATATACTGATAACAAAAGATGAATACAAGTCACCATTGATTTCTGCAATTACAAGAGGCACTAAAAGTGGTTCCCATCAGCGTTCAAACACTTCTGATTACAGTGAACTACTGCTTGAGCATCATTGATCAAAGTGTCCACTTGTATACATTTTTTGGCACCTCCATATATATATATGATATATATCACATCCTATTTATCCATTCATTTAGTTGTGTATTTCTATTAGTTAGAAACTTACCACCTTATTCATGAAACATATATTTTTAAAAGATTTTACTGGGGAATTGGGGGAGGGAACAGCATTGGGCAATCAAGGAAGGGGAGCAGACAAATTGCTGTCCTTTTGTTCTTCAGCCTAGTTGTGGAGGACGCTGCTTCACTGGCCCAAGTTGGTATTATGATCATTGTGCTCTTCCCGGCCGAGGCAGATTGGTCGCTGGCAATTCGACGGCCGCTCACACAAGCTGCCAGCCACTCACACCAGCTGCCGGCCACTCACGATAGCTCACAGCAGCCCACTGCAGCCCCACTACAGCCTACGCGGTCGCTGGCCACTCACAGCAGCCCAGCTCCAGGTTGAGCTATTGTTCATGATCTTAGGTGTAGAGGGCAGTGTCGCTGGCCCATATGGGATCCGAACCAGCAGTCCTGCTGCTCAGAGGTTGTGCTCCCAAGCCAGCTCTTAACTAATGAGCCACTCGGCCGGCCCATGAAACTTATTTATTTTTTTTTAAAGATTTTTATTGGGGAATTGGGGGATGGGAACAGCGCTGGGGAATTGGGGGAAGGGGAACAGACAAGTTGCTGTTCTTTTGTTCTTCAATCTAGTTGTGGAGGGCGTTGCTTCACTGGCCCAAGTTGGCACCATCATTGCACTCCTCCCGGGCGAGGCAGATCAGTAGCCGGCTTCTGGACGGCCGCTCACTGCGGCTGCTGGCCGCTCACACTGGCTGCTGGCTACACACAGTAGCCCATGGCAACTCACTGCCACAGGGGCTGCAGCCTATGCCGTCGCCGGCGACTCATGGCAACCCAGCTCCAGGTTGAGCTGTTGTTCAGCATCTTAGCTGTGGAGGGCAGTGTCACTGGCCCTCATATGTGGGATCCGAACCGGGGCCATCTGGCATCCCAAGCCAGTTCTTAACCATTGCGCCACTCGGCCGGCCCGAAACTTATTTTTTTTGCAAGAAGGAATGACACGCTATGGTTATTCAGACTTGGGTGTTTGGCAAACATTTTCTCAAAAACGAATGAAGCTTGTCACTTCAGGGAAAACACATGTCTGCTGCCAGTGATAAAAATCAAAGTTTTAAAGAGAAAGTTAGAATCTTGGAAAATTTTATCCACCACCATGAGTTTAACTACTACCCAATACTTAAAGGCTTTTCTGATAAAATTGGTGGTGATGTTAATAAATGTGATTTTGTGTCAACATTTGGAAGACCTCAAAACTCCATAAACCAAATTTCCTGTGTACGAGGTGACAAAACCAAGCACAGGTGAGAGATCTCTTCAAAGTACAAGACCGACAGGTGAATTTTAAGGTAACAGAATTTGTTGATATGATTTCAGATCCCACATTACAGCTAATCTTTAATACATCACTGCTTATCAAATTTTAGTGTAGTCCCAAAAAATAGCCACAAATATGTGAAAAGGCATGATGTCAAGAGGACTACTAATAGTTTGACAATTACCAGAACAGTGGTTCTTTCACAAGCATGTTTGTTATTGAGAAATGTTTTTAAGGCACTACACTACTTTGTTGAAATTGCTGCTTTGTTTATGAAACAAAGCGGCCTCTAGGAGTAGAAACTTGCTTCATCGTTTTCTTTCCTATCAACGTTTTACGTGGTGAGGAGGCATAAGGGTTGGTTCCCTTTTGCAAAGGTCCATTTTGATGAACAGTACATTTTAAAGACACTGTTTCGAATCATGACTTCCATTTTTAATTCCCGTGTGAACATTTCTTCAATGCAGCCACTGAAATGTCCCATTTCGGAGTAACGGACCTGTTAAGGGATCAGTTGAACATGTATTTAAAACCCAGTTTAGCCCTCCCGTGCCTCACAGTTTCAAGCTTTGTTCTTGGCGGTGCCAGAAAGATACACCCTCCTTGAAAACTGTTTTTGGGAAAGAGAATGCTTACTTTGGATGTTCCCCCATGAACAGTTAGGACACTCTCAAATAAAATAAATGGTTTCCTTATTTCAAGGCAAATAAATGATATTTTCAGATGCCCCCAAACAGACCCAATGCCACTGTCATTATTGAGTTCTTGGGGTGACCGTTCAGAGGGGTTTGTCAGCCATGGTTTTGAAAGAAGGAAGGAAACCAGAGACCTAAAAGATTAGAGGCACCACGGCCAAAGGTTTAACCCACAAAATCCTTCGGAAACTTGTCCCTGAAAAACAAAGAGATGAATGGTGGGGAAAGATTCGGTTTCCTGCTAACCAGAGAGTGATGCTCTAGTTGTCTGCTGCAGACCTCCTTTTTTCCCCCTGCACTGATTCCTTTCTCTGTTTCCCTATATTTAGGAAAAGCTCCAAATATTGTAAGATACCATGCAGCTCTAGTCATAATTGGTTGGGTGGATGAATGGACTTTCCCTGCAGATACAGCGCTGGGATATAAGAAGCACATAAATTGTCTTACTGGAATCTTGAGGCCTGGCTTCTAGGGACTGTTTAACTTCCGGCTCTGTGATGCTTAGCAAGTTACTTGACCTCTCTGAGCCCTACTTTTCCCCTCAGTAGATGAAAGGGGTAAAATAGGCGATTCCAGTTCCAAAGTTCTGTAATTTTATGAACACTTTCCTGTCATTGATCCTTGGGCTCCACGGAAGAAAGTTGATAAATATTTCCACACGGTACCTACTTTCCTCACTTTTGTAGACCTAAGCCCAGTTATCTTCTGTTGTGCCCATATTTGGTGATAACAGGTAATAAATTATTACAGTATTATTGACTATATTCCTTATGCTGCACTTTATATCCCTGATTGTCTTTATTACTGGCAATTTGTACTTCTTAATGTCTTCGCCTTTTTCCTTCATCCTCCCTACCCCTGTCCCATCTGGCAACCATCAATTTTTTTTTTCTGAGTTTGTTTTCTAGGAGTTTGTTTCTGTTTTGTTTGCTCATTTATTTTGTTTTTCAGATTCAACATATAAGTGAAATCATATGGTATTTGTCTTTCTCTGTCTGACTTATTTCACTCAGCATAATACTCTCTAGGTCCGTCCATGTTGTCACAATGGGAAGATTTCATTCGTTTTTATGGCTGAGTAATGTTCCATTGTTTATATGTACCACTACTTCTTTATCTGGCTGTCTATCAGTGGACACTTAGTTGCTTCCATATCTTAACTATTATAAGTAATGCTGCAATGAACATAGGAGTGCATATATCTTTTCAAATTAATGTTTTGAATTTCTTTGGTAAATACCCAGAAGTGGAATTGCTGGGTCATAGGGTACTTATATTTTTAATTTTTTGAGGAAACTCCATACTGTTTTCCATAATGGCTGCACCAATCTGCAATCCCACCAGCAGTGCATGAGGGTTCCCTTTTCTCCACGTCCTCGCCAACACTTGTTATTTGTTCATTTATTGATGATGGCCATTCTGACAGAAGTGAGGTGATATCTCATTGTAGTTTTAATTTGCATTTCTATAGTGATTAGTGGTGTTGAGCATCTTTTCATATGTCTTTTGGCCATCTGTATGTCCTCTTTGGAGAAATGTCTATTCAGGTCCTCTGCCCAGTTTTTAATTGGATTGTTTGGGGGTGTTTTTGGTATTAAGTTGTATGAGTTTCTTTATATTTTGGATATTAACCCCTTATTGGATGTGTCATTTACAAATGTATTCTCCCATCTAGTAGGTTGTCTTTCATTTTCTTGATGGTTTCCTTTGCTGAAATGTCACTTGATTTTGACTGAAGTATTGTAGAAAACAGTGAGAAGTGCAAATGTGATTAAATCACAGAGATTGATGTGTCTTTTCAGCATTCTGTGCAAGGAAATGAGAAGCAGTTAGGCAGCACTGGTCTTGCACAATGAACCATGTACATTCAATGGCTGTCCAAGTTAAAGCTGACAATTTGAGGTTCTGAAGCTATTTTATGTTTCGTTTTTAAAAAGCCTGGCTGCTACTTTATTTGATGTTGCTTTGGATATATAGATTCATTTCAAGAGGATTGACACAATAACCATATTGAATCTCTTTTTTTATGATTTTGTCCCTTTTTTATTAAATTTATTTTATTTCATTAAATTTATTGGGGTGACAATGGTTAGTAAACTTACATAGGTTTCAAGTGTACATTTCTATAATACTTCATCTATATATCACATTGTGTGCTATCAATGAGCGTGTCATATCTCCCCATTTATTTAGCTCTTTAATTTCAGCAATGTTTACAGTTGCATATATATATCACTAATTTGGCTCTAAGTATAGTATATGCTTGGAAGCTATTGTGAAGGTTACTGTGTTCTTAATTTTATTTTCTAAATTTCATTGTTAGTATCTAGAATTAAAGTTAAATTTTTATTAGCCTAATATCCTATGACCTTGCTAAATATACATATTAGTTATCATAGATTGATTGAGGATTCCTGAGAATGTTCAATGCACATTATTATGTCACCTGTGAGTAAATATTATTTTATGTCTTCCTTTTGAATATGTACGAGGTCTTTATTTTTCTTGCCGTATTCATTTGGCTGGGATCTCCAGTAAATGTTGAACAGAAGTGGTAAAGTGAATATGTCTTTGTCAGATCCATAAATCAGTGCTGAAATTTTGCCCAACTCAGAAGCTGCATGTGCTCAGTGCAAGATTCTACAACACTGAGCAAAGTACAAGTATTGGGGGAAGGGCAACTACTGCTGCGAATATATATGTAGAAGCTGCGAGCTAAACAACTACTAGGGCTCCCTGAGGGGTGAAAATATTCAGGGTGTGACAGAATGCATGGAAAGATCTTCTAGAACAGCCTGAGAGTCCAATAAATACCCAATAAATCTAAACTAATTAGTTAGTGACCTGCTTGCCCCAACATAATGAATAGTTGTAATTGTCCTAATCTACTCATGTACCATGCTTCGTTTTGATGTTTTATCTTCCTTTCAAGGTGCCGTCTAATGATTACTTTCAACAGATATCACATCTTGAGGGTTCGGAAGTCTCAGTCAGATTCCATAACATCCTACACCCTATACCTATCCCCACTCTGAGTACATTAACTGAGGGGAATGCTTAAATGCCTCTCTTAATATGTAGGTCATAACTCCACATCAGGATTATAGCATGATATAGACAGATGTGGCTCAGAGAAATATGAGTAGAAGTTTTGGAAATTAAGAAAGGAAAACCAGAATAGACAGAAATATCTAATAATAAAAATCACTAGATTTGGAAGACATGTCCCACAGGGTTCAGGAGAGCATTACCATAATTTAAGGTTAACTTCATTCATAGAAGTCTTAGGATACACATCATAGGGAATAATTCTTTGGCCAGAGCAATAGAGAAGGTGGCTTAATGGCTTTTTCTCAGTTTGGGAAAATACTGCATTACCACAGTTAAAAAAAATAATAAAGGAGAAAAACACCAAAGGCAAAATTTGAGTTTTCTGTCTTGCCAAGAATAACAGGAAGACACTTATACTGTCAATCAAAGCACAAAAATACAGAAAACTGCAGTTTAAATCCATCATCTGCTTTGAGGCCAACTTTTTACCAGCCATATAGAGTCTGTCTGCCTTCTTTATCTCTTTGAACTATTTGGAAAGTAATTTATTTTGAGAACTTTGGACTGATGCTGGTCCTCACTTATGTGCTGGCCTCTCCCAATGCGTTCCTTAGAAATTGCATCAGCACACATAAAAGGAGCTCTAGGTTGGGCTAGCCTTTCTGGCTCTATCCACTTAGGGCAAGCTATGGGCATAAGCAACCAAGGACAAGAAGCACAGTGGTGAGCAAGTTGAGGCCTCCTTGTATTTTTAGTCCACAGTATACACGGTCTTTCTGTGCCATTGTATGTCTCACTGCAGCATCATGCATTATATACACTGGTAGCGAGGTCAAGGTGTAGCCTCATAGTCTGGTGACGTTTTTAGCACTAGTCTTTAGCCAAAGTGTTTTTTATTTTGAGTGGCAGTCATCAAAAATCGAATGGGTTATAAGAAGTCAACAGGTTGGTGAAATCAACTAAAATGGGTAGGACACAGTACCTGGTCCAAATAAGTGGGATCTAAAGCAGGTGATAGGAGTTGGGTCACAAAGCCAAAAGGTCAAAAGTTCAGGAGACGAGCCCTGGTAAAAGCTGGTCAGGTGAGTATGAGGGAAAGTGGGAGGGGGCCTAGTGCAAACACTGGGAACAGAGGCCTATTACCTGAGGCTGGATATTTACTTTCTCATACTAATAGGACGGTGGACCAAGAGTAGAGCTAGTGGTGGTATGCAGTTCAGCTGAACTGAGCTGATATGACTTGAACTGAATCAATATGAACTAATTGAACTGAATTAAAAGAAATTGCGTTGAATTGCACAATTTTTCTTTAGAAACAGATAATATTTTTTATATAGATACACATGTGCACCTATAAAATCCAGATAATCCAATGCTTTGTCTAAATGTATTTTTAAGTACTTAGGCTTGGAATGGATGTGGAAAATTTTGTTTGGCCTGTTCTCTTCACCTCTAGGACCACAGGTAAACCATCTCGATGTAACAGTTCATCTCCATTAAACGTATGTGTTATGTAGAGTTTTTACCTTTTAAAAATAATTTTGTTCATCTTTACGTGTCCTAGGAGGGAAAGCCTGCACGCCTGCTTCCCTCTGCCATCTTAACCTGGCCTAATGCTGTGTAATGCTAGTAAATAACTTTGTAAAAAAATAGGAGCCCTAAGATGGAATGAAGCAAAAGAATGAGAAGGGAAGGAAAGTTGTAGAAGTAATGAAACAAATTATAAATTAACATAACAGCATTGCAGAATTCATAAATAAGTTAGAAAGGTCAAGGAAAGGAATAGTGTTGGCAAAAACTGGATAAATGGCATGGGGGAGACATTGAAATAAATCACAGACAGAAGTTTGAGCAATGAGAGAAAAGATGATAGTTACAAAAGACAAATATAATCTATCATTGAAGGCAGTTGGCATCCCTGAAATAAAGAACGCCACTGAAGATGCACTACAATAACAAAAAGTTTTCTGAAATGAAGAGTGGATTGAATTTATAGCTGGAGAGGGCACTTCGGGTACATGAGAAATAATGATACAAAATTAGTGCTCTCTAGAATCCTGGTTAAATTACTGAACTAAAAAAATAAAATGTTTTTTAAAAAATTTCTTTAGGTATATAGTCAAAAAAAGTAGGTCACTAAAGGAGGGGGGAAATTTCCAGAAGATAATGGAACGATGTCTACAAAATTCTACAGGAACAAATGTCAACCCTTGAATATTCAACCCAGCCCAACTGCCATTCAGAAACATAGGAGAAAAAACAGACACCTCACATATGGGGGAAATAAAAACAACAAAACAAAACAAAAGCCTCAATGAAGACTTCTTGACTAAAACAATAATAAAAACCAGCCAATTAAGTGATTTTTAAAGAAATTAAGAACCACTAGATTGGAAAATTGTGGTAAAATTAAACAAAAACAAACACTGGTGGGTATTGAATCTATTTAAAAATAAAACAGAATTTAACAATTGCAGGAATTATCATTGCAAAACATAATATAAATGTTATAACCCTAAAACAAGTAAAAATAATATAAGTAGCAAAAATAGAAAGATGGGAAGACTAAAGGCAATGTACCAATGCCAATTGCTTCATTGTTGGTGGCAGAGAGAAAAAACATACTAAAATTGGAAATGTAGGTTGTTTTTTTTTAATGACACACCAATAATTTTCTTTATGTATTTATTTTAAAGTTAGAGGGATTTTAAAAATGCAACTTTGAAATGGAAAAAAAATTATCTCACTTTAAAAAATTTATTTCTGTTATTTTTCTTCTTAAAATAAAATTAAATGTTGGGTATTTTATTTAAAATAGCATAAAGAGTATTATCTCATTCTTATAAAATTAATTTTATCTATCCTTCTGTCTGATACCCTCTATTGTCTATTAAATTTTAATTAATTTCTGTTCCTTTTCTATGGTTAATTGTTCTTACTTGCTTCCACATAAGGATCACATCGGCTGTATCCTAACAAATTATAGACTTCAGCATTTTTTTCATTATTTAGTTGTAAATATATTTGTATTTTCTTTATAATTTTTCCTGTAAAACATGATTTTTTCAAACTTCTAAATTTCATATACATGGCATACTTCATCTTTTTGTTATTGATTTTTTTCACTTAATTTTAGTCTACTATGTGATTAAATATGTTTTATATTCTAGAAAACAATGTACATTTTCTAACTAAAGGGAGAAGGATAATTGCTGCAGATATAAAGGTAGAAATATGGATATTAGATCAAGCTTGGTAATGTTTGCTTCAAATCTTCTATATCCTTGCTTATTTTTGGTTTGCTTTGGTAAAGGATATGCCTAACAGGTTTTTCCTTATATATTAGAAACTGTGTTTTTAGGTAAATATACACTTGTGATTATTATTTCTTATTGGTTTTCTCCTTATATTATGTTGTATTATACTTTATTGTATTAATTCTCTTGCTCTAAATTCTGTTATCTGTTATTAACATTATAAAACAAGCTTTCTTTTGGTTGGAGTTTAATGCTGTAGTTTTTTTTTTATAACTTTATTTTCATCCTGTGTGGTTTTATTTCAGTTGTGTCTTATAAGTAGCATGTAGCTGGATTTTATTCTTTATTTTATCCGAACTGCTAATCTTTGTCTTTTAATAGGTGATTTCATTACATTTTCATTTATTTTAATTATTAAAATGTGGACTTAAATGTAGACTTATTCTTCCTATCTTTTCAAGTTTTTCTGTGTTCTATCCTCTTTCTTGACCAGTATATCTTCCTAACAACCTGGAAGACCAGGTTCAAGTTTAGTTTTCTTGAACAACTTTGACTTCCAAGCCAGAAAATCATAGCTTAGGAAAAGTGGGCTCCTGGCCTTTTCTCGGCAGCTTGCACCATTCTGTTTCACTCTGACTTCATCTCACACACTTAAAGGCCTTGTATGCATGTTTATAGCTCTCCCCACCCGTACATCCGAGCTTCAGCCTCAATCCTTGCAAACAGCTACCTCCTAGCCACCTTTTGGATCTAAGTGATATGACCACTGATGGCACCTCCCATTCTGGGGACAGCAGTTTGGGGAAAGAGACCTATATAGAACCTGTAAGTAGGCTCAGGGATGTTTTGGCAGGAAATTCTGTGGTTCTTGGTATCAAGACCAGGGCCTAGAAGGGGAGGTGGATTCCAGGTGGGTACATCCCCTTAAGCCCTGCAGGTTCTACCTTGTGGATAGAGGCATAGCAAAAGCTGGGTCAGAGAGGAGAGTGGTGGTGTGGGGCTCACGAGTGCCTCTTGGTTATCAAAGGCATATGTCAGAAAGCACATCCTTTGATAATGTTTTTTGGTGAGAAACTCTACATGATAAACTTGTGTTTTTTCCCCCCTCCCTCGTAAGTAGTAGTTTAGCTGAGTAAAAAAGTCTAGGTTGACAATGATTTTCCCTTAGCACTTTGAATATATCATGCCATTGTCTTTTGATAACCCATTGTTCTGATTAAAAGTCTGCTTTTAATCTCATTGTCATTTCTTTAGAAGTAATCTGCAGTTTCACTACATGCCTCAGTTTAAATGACAGTCATTAATGTTGGCCCTGGTTGTTTATGGGCAGTGGTTTCATTGATCCATGGACTCTTCATATATTGACTTTTGTCCACCCGGACATGCGTGTTTTCCTTAAGGGAGCTCTTATCTTTACCCCACATTCACGTGTGTGTTCCCTGAATTTAAATGGAACATTCTCTGGGTAGAGATCCTCCTCACGTGCTGTTACAATAGCACATAGCACACAGTGCATGAAGACGGAGAAGTGGTGATTGATATTAAGAGATAAACGAACAGCTGGCAAATAGTTCATAGCCACTCTGATGCAGGGTTAGTGTTTATATAGTTTGTTCCTATCTCATTAGTTTGCTCCAGCATAGGATGGCCCAACATATGAGTCATAGCCCCTGAATGCCAGGCTCCAGGAGGTGGAGATCCTCCTTGTCACGTAATTTCAGAAGCCACTCACTCGTTAGTGTGAGTGTGGTAAGGTGCTCGGCCACTGAATAATCAGCATGTCTCAGCTCCCTTTCCCAACTTTCCATCATTTCCTGCCGTGTTGTCCATTGCTGCATCACCCCGTCCTGCCTCTCACTTCACATTCCCACAGGAATTCCTGACTGAGTTCCGGAAAGTTGGGGATAGGAATAAATTATGAAGACTTATGGGATTTCGTTACACTTCCGTTTAAATCATCGGAGGAAGAGAGCGTGAGATACATGGGTGGTTTTCTTAAATTCAAGCCCACCAAGTCCATCCAGCCTGACAGGGTTACATTTCGACTCCAGAAGGAAAAAAATATATCACTTACCCTCATGAGCCTTGGGAAACAAGGAGAATATCTGCATCTTGGATGGAGCCCCTGAGATCTAAAAGCTATACATGCTTTAACTTCAGGAAGCCAAAGCTGAAGGAGCGCATTGTTATTAGGGGGAACAGTCAGTTTAAAACCCCAGGAACTTCCAGGGAGAAATGGGAATGAAACTGCTGTTTCCCAAGTGATGATAATGTGGTTTCAGATTTTAAAATATGTGGCCATGAAATCTCTGAGGCTTGGTGTGTTAGATAGAGGCAAGCCTTCCTGAGGACTCTTGGAGCAGTGCATAAGAGACCGTGGAGCACATATGTGAACATCAATTTTCAACTAAGGCGGCCCTGAATTCCTCATCTCGTGTTAGCATTTACCAACTGATGATCCCTGGCAAGTTATTTTCCATACGTAAGTTTCATGTCCTCATCTAAACACTGGAGATATTTAATATCTACTTCACAGGGTGTTTATTTGTTTGTTTTGAGGATTAGAGGAGCTCATGTGTGAAGCATTCATCACAGTGAATGGAACTTATTAAAGGCTCAGTAAATGGTAGCTTTCTTAGGTGGTGGCCAAGGCACAAATGCTTGCTGGGCTGAATTAATCAAATATTTATTAAACACCAACTCTGCCCCACACACATTGCATCAGGCACTGTCTAGGCACAGAGATAAACTTGGTCTATCCTCAAGAGACTTATGGTCAATTTGTCTTATCTTTTGACCATTTTTTTTTCCTCTCTGAGATACCCTAAGAGCAGAGAATTGGTATGTTTTATATGAATGGGTCCACATAACCTAGAAGAGTGAATAAAGTCAACAGATATTCACTGAGGGTCTATCTGTTCCAGGTACTGTTCTCGGTACTTGGCACAGTGACTGGACAAATCAGCCAAAAATCTTTGTGTCCTTGATGAAACTTGTATTTAGGAGGAATGTAGTTACCTAATAAAAAATAGCTAAAAACTTGCCATAAGACATTTTTTTTGACCTGTGTATAGAAAATTTCCCTGCAGAGGAAATTCAGAAACCACTCTCCCCTAGGTAGCATGGTGCCACGTATAAGCCACTGCCACCGGGGCTGCATTTTGCAAGGTCACCAAGCCTTCTTACAGCTTTTAGGAGCGTGACATGTGAGCGAGTGGTCTGAGGGAATGTCTGGCTTCTTAGAAGAGAGGGGTTTCAGGGTGATGCCGCCTAGGATTTCTGGTCTCCCACCCACCAGATGGCTTCATCAGTGCCCACCCCAGAAGGCAGCACAGGGGCAGGCATGGCACCCAGGAGGTTAAGCCAACGTGCTCTGACCAGTAGGTACGTATATGCTGGGTTTCTGGATCTGCTCTCCTGGGGGACTGTGTGCCTCCTTCATCAAGAAAGCTGCCAGCGTTCACAATTGGAACATAAACAGGCCAGCAGGTTCTGATTAATCCAAATTGGAACTATTCAAACAGTCACAAAAAGAGATCTTTTCCCCTGCAGGAATTTACATGTGAAGAGAGACTAAGATGGGAAATAAACATTTCTATAATGATTAAAGTTAATTGGCTTGAAAGGATGCCTCTGAAAGAAATGCTTTCTGGTTTTAGTTCCAATCTATTTCGGGACAAGCCTGTTTTTCATAAGATTGGTAACTGCAAACAGATACTGCCCTTTCATTGGAAACAGATGGTACAGGACATAATTAAAGAAGTATGCACTGGCATCTCAAATAACTGCTTTCAATTACAGCATTTCAAGAGTATTAAGGGGAAATATTTTAAACAAGACCACTGCAAAAATAGATTTTGTCATTAACTTTGAAATAATATTTGACTTAAGGCTGAAATTTCCATGTGCAAGGTCTGGATCTCACAGGCTGATGCTGATTGGTGTAAGAGAAATTGAATCATTATGGTCCTATCGTTCAGGGGGAAAAATCGTCTCATATATATATATTTTTTAATGCAGAGGAAAAAAATGTATTTTTCCTCTGGTAAGACTTTTATTTTGCACTTGAATTTCAGTTAGGTTTCACAACCTTGAGGAGGTTTCACAGTGAAACCATTTCAAGGTTAAGTCCAAGGTTGTCTGTGAGTGTGGTCGTCTGTGTGTGTGTGTGTAGGCAGTGGGCACAGGCCCGCCCTCACCACCATGAAACATGCTTATATGCCCTGTAGCCCACATTGTTAAGTATACACTTTACACGTTCACACAAAGAGCTAAACGTACCTCCCCCACCCCCTCCACCCCCACATTAGATAATGTGCAAAGTCGGTAGGTTGCCTGGGCTGGTACCTTTGTAATCGGTGGCTGGCTTACTGTACTTTTTCTCATTCGATAATTTTAATGGAGATTATAATAATTAAAGGTAGTGGTATAACATTGACAAGTCACAAGATGCTTCACTTGTGTTGTCTTATGTAACATACTGCAATGATGTTTCTTTCTCTCAATAAATATTTATTTAGTGAGCATCTAACACATGGCCGGCACTGTGCCAAGAAATAAAATGATGAACAAAGACAACTGCTTACTTGCCCCCTAGAGCCTCTGATCAGTAGAGACAAGTAAACAATTACAATACACGATGGTAACTGCAGTGGTGAAGGGTGGGCAGGGCGGAAACCGCCTACACACACATGGACTGGGGTTCTTTACCCAAGAAATATACCATCTTAGCAACTCAAACACGTACACTTTTGGACCGACCATTGCTCAAAATGACGACAGCAGCAATCAGGCAGGTATAGTACAATTTGTTGATCACTGATGGGTATTCATTGATCAATGAGCACAGCATAAATTTACTTTCGATTATATGGATGCACACAGGGACAGAGACACAGAGAACATGCCTGAGCCATCCTACTTGTGACCCACCAAGGCGGCACGGCTTCAAGCTATTGTCTAGGTGTGGTGATGGGTGAGGTGTGAGCCATGCCTGCGTCCACTCGCTTGCCTTTACACTCATGGTCTGTGTCCTTGAGATGGCTGGACAAAGGGTTATGGTAAATAGCAAGCAAAAGAGCAAAACTACTAACTAATTCACACATCTATTTCCCTATGATATGGAGAGTGAGTGGATGTTGCAATTGGACTTTTGGACTGTTTAAAAAAAATTGGAATAATTAAGCCCTTAAAAAGCTTACTAATTTCCTTCAAGGTTATACTCAATATTCAAATTTTCAATGAAGATTTTCAGATAAACTCTCCTAATAATTAGCTTTTCTTCATTTTGGATATTCTTGTGTGTGTGTGTGTGTGTGTGTGTGTGTGTGTGTGTGTGTCCGTCCGTCCTTTATCCTTTATTATTTATGGAGAGTGAGCTTAGGCAGTACCAGGAATGTTAACGCCATTTGTTCAAGAAAGCACTATTTAGATTGCCTCCCAAAGAATTGAAAAAATAATGGCTCCAAAAGTTATCAGTGGAGGGAGCAGAGGCAAAAGGGTGGGGAGGACATTTCCAATTTGGGGCAGGAAATGGAGAAAAGAAAGAATTCTGGACTCTGGCTAAGGAAGAAGTGGAGGGATTTAGAACTTTGATGACTTAAAAATTAATATTTTTATATTAGGGTTGGAGGTGATTCAGATTGGTCGACTGAATGGTTGACTCCAATGCTTCACCTTTCCCTGCATCCATCCCCTTGCCACAGCCTCACGGTGGGTGGTGTGTGTTTTCCTGTTTCTTAGACTTTGGGCTTGGTTGTGTGGCTTGTTTTGCCCATGTGGGTGAGAGTGCCAGGGGCTGGTTCCATGCCTAGGTTTTAAGAGGCCTTCCATCTTCCTTGTGCTCCCTTTGGCCTCTGCTCTCTCCAGGAGAAGAGCATGTCTTGGCTAGCTCTCCATCCCAGGATGCTGAGAGATGTGTGGAACCAGCTGCCCCTCTGGCCCATAGACCTGCAGGGGAAGCCCAGGCATCTCGAAGCCCATCCACCCGGTTGAGCTCAGCCTTCATCCCAGCTCAGCCAGCCCACAGACCCGGGAAAATCAACGATTGTGCCTGTAAGCTGCTAAGTTTTGGGGTCACTTGTTCTTCAGAAATCCTGTGTCAAAGCTAATTAATGCATTGCGAATAAAAGGGCAGGATCTAGAAGGAGGAAGGGAATGCAGCTGGAAACGGTCTTTCTTCTGGCTGTCTGTCCTTGGTTCTCCGTTATCTCTGCAGAGGCAGCCATCAGGCCAATGGATGGCCTGCCCAGAGGGTGGCTGGCTTCCTTGACTTGGTGAAAATCATTTCCTGCTTGCTTGACCCAAAACTCTGCTTTTCAAAATTCCAAGCAAGTTCACACAGTGTGAGGGGTGAGGAGGGGCTATTATTTCTGGTTCATATATCTTCCAAATCTGATAGCTAAGCTAAAAATGGTCTGGGGTCATACGATTGTCTGTGCTTCTTATATTCTAAGATATCATGCAAGCTCCTTGGTTGTAAAGGGTGGTTGCAATCATCCTCTTGTCTAGCTTAGTGCTAGGTAAATACAGGACTTTAATAAGTCCTAGTAAAGGACTAAATGTTAAAGCTTCCTGGACTGCAAGGCCTATGTTTCAGAATCAGATAATTACTCACATGTTCAATTTGCAACTCTTTCCTCCAAACCAGTCCCGTTGTCACCTAATAGCTTCTGAATTCCCTCTTGCCAGACACTGAGGATATGAATGCTGGGAATTTGAATGATAGTCTCTTTACCTCAGTGCCTCACTTAGGAAATCTAGCCACATATTAATAGGGACTGAAGGCCAATGCCTCAACAAGCATGCACTAAAAATGCATGATTGATTGGTGTCAATGAGCAGTTTAAGTCTATTTCCTAGGTCAATATTATTTCTCCCCTCTGCCCTCTCACCTTGATCTCAGAAAAATCCACTTCTGCTGTACAGGATTATAAGCATGAGGTAGTGACCGGATTCCCAGGTAGAAATGTCCTGTCACACCGCTTGAACTTCATTGAAGATTTACATCTAGAAAATAAAGTAATAATAATAATTAATAATAATAATAATAATAATAATAATAATAATAATAAACAGCCAGACTATTTACTGAACTTAGGGCCAACAGGCACTGTGCTGACTGCCTTATTTGCATTATCTCATTTAAACCACACAATCCTCTGAGGAGTCACTGTTATTAACCCCAGAGATGTTAATACTCTTGCAGTTCAGTAGCTGACATGGGATTTGAACTCAGGTCTTTCGGATGCCTCCCTCAATTGTTTTTCGCTACTTTGCACAGAGGTGTTTGTTGAAAGCACTGATTTTGGATATTCTCTCAAAAGACGAGGATGCCTTCCTCACGGATTTGTTTTTTCTACAAGTAGAAGGTAGTTTTCGTCTCCCCTTATTCCAGCTTTCCCTTGGTAGAACTCCAAAACCACCTAACAGCTTCTGAATGTAGCAGCGGATGACTCCTGCGCTCTTGCTACTTACATGCGCTGTTTTCAGTTCAAGGGTTGCCGCACCAAAGCCTTCAAGCCCCATGGGTTTATGCAAGAAATACCGGAAAATCTAATTTGTGGCCGAGCACTTCATAAGGTGACAGGCATAACGATTGTGGTCTTACCCAAATGAGGTCCTTACCTCTACTGAGTTTTATCAGAAACATTGATTTAGAAAATAAATCTCACATGTTTAACTTGATATTTTCTTCTTTCTGAAAATAATAACGGATTCCCAAGAGATCACCCAGGGCTAAGGAGAGTAAATCAGTCTTAGTCATACCGAAGGTTTGAAGAAAGTCTACTTGAATAGTTTTCATGTGGCAAACTGTCTAGGTCCGACTAATGGGACAAGTCATGCAAGTTAAAAAAAGAAAAGAAAAAGAAAAAAAAATCCCTTTTTAAGACTATGAGAAAAGCATTACTTTATGCTATTTAGAGAAGCTTGGGAGTTTTTTTCCTTTGGTAAATGCCACAAAGAAGACATTTCTCATGAAAAGTTAACTGAGAAACAAGCCATAGCATGGTGAGAGATAGCCTGTGGGAATAGTCATGGGAGAGAGCTTGGAGCCAGGACCAGTAATTATGAGACACCAAGGAAAAAAGCAGAGGTTGTATAGACGTAAACTATTCCAAAGCCATCATGGAAGTGGAATGCAAGGAAGAAAGAGTAGGGGCTTGAAATAAAAGTAGTTCTCACCATACGAAACCCAATGGCATTCACATCTGGTCTCGCAGAAAATATACAAACTTGGACATACCCTTACAAATGTATTGAAAACTTCGATAGATACTTAACACTGTGTGGACAGAGAGAACTGGAATTTGAATCTTGGACCTACACTTACAATGTGAGTGACCTTGAGCAAATTTACTACAGCTTCAAATTCATTATTTGCAAAATGAAAGCCAGGAAACAACACACGTGGAAGGGCCTAGCGTATACAGTAAGTATTGAAAATGTATGTGTTGAGTCATACAGCCAGTTCTTCACGAGAGGCAAGAACGCCATTTATGGCTATCAGAGCTCGCAACATGATGTTCAGACCTCAGACGGCTTGAGCTTAATCCCTTGGTAAGCATCAGGAAAAGAAGATAGCGGTCTGTCCCAGAGCTGAAAATACATTATGCAAATTCACTGAGTGCCTAAATAAACATAGCACTTTGGCAAACGCTTGGGGCTGAGATGGATGGGAGTTCAGTGGTAGGAGTAGAGAATAAAAAAGGGGACACCTATTGGACACTATGTCTGTCAATCAAGCTTAGGAATCAGGTGTCAGTGGCTGAGAGACACCAGGCACAGAACGCAAGCTTTGGGGTCTGACTTCCTTTCCAGCCTTGACTTTGTAGGATGTGGGTATAGCCTTTCTAAGCCTCTGCTTCCCCATCCATAGAATAGGAACAAAGATACTTGTCTGCAGTACTATGTACAAAGTACAGATGGTGTAGGAAAAAGGCCTCACCGTTAGTAGATGTACATATGACACCCGTCAGCTATTGTTCTTTAAAAACCCACAGCTCCTTCAGAGCAGAAACCAAACCTCATGAGTCTTTGAATCCTTCATTGTGTTGAGTACAATGCCTGCCATATATTAGGTATAATAAATCTCCATTGAATGGATGGATAACCAAAAAAAGCCTGTTCAATGCTCTTGCCTCTTGCACTAATTGCCATCAGATGGAGCTTTTGCCTGATTTGAGAGGGGTTTTTTTTTTTCCTCCTAAAAAACAACTGAGCACCACCTTTGACTTCAGAGCAAACCTCCAAGACGGAACAACGACAGTGGACATAAATGGGCCGTCTGAGGTGCGTGCCGAGGAATGGCACGTTCAGATCCGACCTAAACAGTGGTTATACCTCTGGTTTTGGACTCAGTCCTATATTCATTTCCCAGCGCCATCATGTCTGACAAGTCACTTTAGGAAAGTTAGTTACCTCTTTGAACTTAATTTCCTCATTCATAAATAATGACCTTAATGGTTGATGTGAAGATTAAATGAGACAGCGTACGTATAGTGCCAGACATCTAATAGGCAGGGCCAGATTTGAAACTGAGTGTAGGACACCAAAGCTCAGGCTCCTTAGATTACATTTGATTTCCAGACGATTTCAAGCTCCTTGAAGAAAGGGACCATGTCTTATTCAGAATTAGCCTGCGTATACCTTGGTGCCTAGTACATGCAGGACAGAGTGTATGTCATCGGTATTTGTGGGGCTGAATTGTGTCTGTCAACCATACTCCAAGGGAATCAAGAACGTGTCTCCAGGAAAATGTGACTTTGGAACACGGAACTGTAATTAATTCCCCCAAACAAGGAATGCCCGAGAAACTCTGTCTCCCTTCCTACTACTATTAGACTGGTTGTTTGGAAAAAAACAATAGACGTCATATCTCTTCATTTTAATAAGGCTTTAGGGAAGTTAAACACTTAAGATGCTCTTAGTTGCAAGTAACAGAAAATCCACATCAAAGTGACTTGAAGAATAAGTCCATGTGAGTGTTGGCTTATGTGCCTGGAAATATGCATCAGAATTAATTGATCCAGCAGTCCAGCAGTGGTCATGGATCTGGGTTCTTTCTGACGCTATGTCCTGATAACAGTATTGGCTTCATCGTGGATGTAAGTTGTCCTCTGGTAGACAATACATGGCATGTTTACTCATTATCTTCTTTAAAGAGAAAAGAAAGACAGCATGCCATTCCCAAGCACTGAGCATAATTTTTCTCTTCATAATATTTCCACTCCTTAAATAGTCATTGTTACGGATGGAATGCCGTGCACTGATAGCCTTAGGTTAGGGATCCTGGCAGGGGATTTGGCATTATGGCTGGGGTTGGGGTCAGCGTTGCTTCTACATAGGGGTGGGAGTGGAACGGGGAAAGAATGATGAGGATTCAGTTACCATGTCCCCCAGCAAAGATTGTTATGTTCATGGAAAAGATGTAGAAGTGTGGTCTAGGTGATATCGTTGGGTTGATTAGTAGCTGATTAAATAGTTGCATGGTTAATGCACTAGAAGGAGAGGTGATATATCACACAGTCCAGGAATCTCGCCTCCCTGCCAGCCCAGATTGGGTTAGGTGCTCCTCTACCTTGCTTGTGTACAGAAATATATGTCATTTCACACACATACAGCCTGTTAATTATATATTCATGTAGCTATAGCCACCTTCCAACCCAGCCATGAAGCTGTTGAGAGTAGGAGCTGTGCCTCACCCATCTTTCTAGCCTCAATCCATAGCACAGAATCTGACATATATATAATAAGGGAGCTCAGTTTTCAAAAAGTAGTTAATGGCTAGAAGTTTCAGGAAGGGAGATCGGAAATCTTCAAATGTGTGAAAAGAAAACTTCCTAGCAATAAGTGTATAACATGAATGGCTAACAGTCATTGATGACTTAATTATAAAGAAGATGGATGTTAGGTTAAGATAACTTTAAGGCCCCTTTGATCCCGGAATTCAGATTTTTGTGAGTTTACTCATGCTGATCACTGTGTACACTGCATTATGTTGGCCCAGGTGGCTTCCATGTGGAAGCCAGGACATTCTGGGTGGCAGGAAGGTGCTGGAGTCAACTGTTAGGCTCATGCAAATCCCCACCTCCTTTGCAAGGCCATGATCTCTACAAAGGGACCACATTCCATTCTCCATGCCAACTGTGATGACCAGTCCTCATGATTGTGATGTGGATGGATTTGGTGTTCTCTGCCTGCTTATAGGCTGGACGCCAAGACAGCAAGGACCACAACTGAAGGAAGCTCATGAGCCCACATAATACCAGGGATGGCAAGGAATTTCTTAAAAGCTTGAGCAATCTTTAGCTCACACAACTTCTAAGAAAGAGAATGAACAAAAGCAGAAGTCAACATGGCAGGCATTCATTCAGTTTACCTAGCTGGATACCGGGCAGGCCCTCCAGTTGGGGGATAATAAAGACATGGAGACAAGTTCTGGCCTATAGTCAAGTTGAGTTTAGTTGGATATTTGCAACACACATGCACACACACAATACTTGAGAAATATGCAAAGCCACATCCAATACAGCCAACGGGATGGCTCGACAATAGGACATCCAGGAGTGTGCTACCCTTCTATTCACCCTCCTAGACTTCCTAACCTCTAAATTTACTTCCAACAATTATAACTCTCTCCACCCTATTAGAACTGACTTTCTTAAACTCTTTGACTCCCCTAAATATTCCATGAGACCTTAGTTTTCTATCTGTCAAAGTCCTGTTTTTAACACCATTTTTATTGATACAAAAGTTATATGTCACTCTTAGTCCTACCACTCAGATATAACCACTGTTAGCATGATGGTATATTTTCTCTTTTTTTCTATATGTACCAGGGGTGCCAAAAAAATGTATATACATGCCTTGTATTCATCTTTTGTTATCGGTGTATACTGAGTAGTACAATTTTAATACAGTTTTTTTTCCTTTCTTAAAATGTGTATACATTTTTGGGGGGAGCACCCTTTGTTTTCTTTTCTTTTACAAATTTACATGGTTTTCACATGCTCTCCCTAGAACACTCCTTATTTATATATGTAAATGCATAGAAACATCTGGAAGAATATAGTGTGCAAAATAGTTAACTGAGGATTGTCAACTTTCTAACCTTGCGGAGTGAGGACAATGAAGAGGAAAAAGCAAACAAACAAACAAACAGCAAAGCAAGAAAGTGCCATCAAACGCCACCATCTTTTTACAAAGGAAAGAATGTGCTACCACCCAAAATGTAAGGACTCAATCTCACACTGAAATAACTAGCTTTCTGTAAAAACTCTTAAACTTTGCCCTTGTTTGTCTCTTTCCTCCACGGGCAAGTGCAGATTTTGCTGTGGACCACATTTGGGAACCTCAGCAGTAAGCCCTCTGAAATTTCTTTCTGGTGCTCTCACGCTGGCATGCTCTGACCCTGAGCCTGACCTTGGGCAGCGCCCAGGACATTGAATGTCAAATTCAAACTCAGACGGGGAAGTAGAAGCCACACTGCAGAGCAGAGAAGTTCAAGGTCAAGAAAATAATCACTACTGAACAACTGCTATGTGCCAGGTACCCTTCTGGGTGATGGGATTCCACAGGGAGCAAAACAGACACAAGAGCTGCCTTCGTGGAACTTATGTTGTATCAAGGGAAGCAGATTATTGACAGAGACACAGCAAACATAGAGTATATCACATGGTCTGAAATACTATAGAGAAGAAGAAAGCACGGCAAGTGCAATAGGTAGAGTCCTTCAAGTGTGAAAAGCAATCAGAGATGGTCTCCCTGAGCAGAGTCTAGAAGGAAAGGGAGAGAGGGAGCTAGGTGGCTGTCTAAGGGAAGAACATTTTGGCACAGGGAACAGTAGCTACAAATGCCGTCAGACAAGGGGATGCTTGATCTAGTTGGGGGACAGGTATGCACAGAGGTAAGGGGAAGGAGGAAAAAGACGTCAGCGTACAGGGCCCGACAAGCAAGGACTGACTTTTCCCTGCATGCATGGTGCACTATTAGAGGGTGTCACGCAGAGGAGTGATAGTCTGCCTTACGTTGTAATAAAAGTGCTCTGCTGCTGTATAAAGAGACTCTATGGGGACAGGTAGAGGCAGAGAAGGCAGCTGACACTGTAATTTCCAGTCTGGGGAATGGAAAGAGTGTTTATAATGGAGAAAGGAGATCATAGAGAAAGTATCCTGTGTTGCTTTTGTTGCTGCTGCAGGTTTCTTGGGATTGGGGAAAGAGGGAAGCAGCATGGTACTCAGTGGGAGGAAGGCTAAGATTTGGAAATACATATCTAAACCAGTACATATGGCCAAAGTATGTATTTCCAAATTATCTATCCATCTCTCGCTATAGATAGATAGATAGATATAGGTATGGACATGGATATAGATATAGAGATAGAGATATTATATAATACCGGGGGTGCCGAAAAAACATATACAAGGAGACACTTTGGTCAATGTTGCTCAAGCAGTAGTTTGCCGTAATCAGAAGAGTCTGGATGCTGATGATAACCACTTTGAGCACCTCTTGTAACTGTAGAAGTCAAATGTAACTTGTATTCATCTTTTATCAGTATATATTGAATATTACTATTTTAATACAGTTTTCCTTTCTTAAAATGTGTATACATTTTTTTCGGCAACCTCTGTATATAATATATTTACTTTGTTATTATACATGAAACATTTTTCAGTAGCTTACTAAGTAAATTCTTGTCCCCTGGTTCTCTCACAACTAATGCTTTCCAATTTCACATTCTTTAAGACGTTCCTTCTGATTTTTGCTTTTCTTAGCTAATTCTTGTATGCATTCCATGGGGACCCCATGTATTGGTCAAGGTGGACAAGGCTATTCTGCAGTAAGTAACCAACCTCAAAATCCTGATGACTTAATACCATGAAAGTATCTATTCAATGTGGACTAGCAGGCAGCCTCTGACAGCCTTGGTTACCCAGAGACCAGACCGACGGGTGCTTCATCTCAGTATTTGGCTATGTGATCGATCACTGAGGCAAGAAAAGGATGCATGGGAAATTCTGTACTGGCTCTCCAAGCCTAGCAGGAACATACACTGGTTCCCCTCACATCTACCTGCTGTGAGCTCCACAGCCATGCCTAACTTCAGGGAGGCAGGAAGAGGCAGCTGTGCCCTGTGCCTGGAAGAATCAGAATTAGAAAAAGAAATGAATAATTGTAAGGACTCCCAGCACCTGGCTCTCTCTTTCTGACTGAATCCCAGATTCTCCTTGCTTTTACTTTTCCAGTTTGAGCTTTCGCAGGTAGGTCTTCCCTGTTTATCTTACTTGGAATATTTACGACCTATAAACTCCCAAACCATGCATGTCACTCAGATGACATTGCCCATGGCCTTGTATGACAGTTATTCGTATGCATATAAAAACTGGTATCTGCTATTCTGAATGCGCCCCTATCTTTTTCTTTACCGGGCCAGGTTGGTCTTTGTAGCCAGGACATCGATGCAAAGAGGTACTAGGTGAAAATATCTCACCCAAAGAGGAAAACCAGAGCCCCTGTTTCCTTTAGAATCCATTCTATTATTTGATCATACAGCAGTTATTCCCCCACCTGCCATGCCCACTTTGGTTTTCAAAAAAATGTGGCCATGGCACCAAGCCATTCCAGATTTTCTGTGCTGCCCGAATCCCAGCCAAAAGTTAACTTCACCATGTGCTTGCAAGTAATGGAAAAGCAATAGCATTGTGTGTTTCGTCGCTAGGCTAATGCATTAGTGAGTGGCAAGGGGCCATGTTCAGCAGTAGTGATAGATTTCCAACCCTGACGAATCTAAAATTGTCCCAAGCAAACTCAGCGTTTTGATTTTCCATGTCACAGACTGAGATGCACATGACACTTCACTATCAGGGTTTCAAACTCTGATTTTCCTTTTTTTTTTTTTTTCTGACATCGCAGAGATTTATGACTGGGGCCCCACACATGGAACTTGTTGACCTGTTCAACAATGATCTGATTTATTCAAAGTAATATCTCTTCTCAGTTGAGTGACAGGTGTCAGACAGTGTGTGTTTTCCTTTCAGCAGCTCCACCAAAGGAGTGTGGGCACACAAGGTGTCAAGGAGCAGTAACACAAATGCTGAGGCAGAGAGTGTAATGCGTGGCAGCATCGGGGAGGGAAAAAGGTCAGGGTTTAATGAGACTAGAGACTCATCCGTGAGCTGTGAGTGGAAACAACCTTTCGTTCTTCCTTTTCTTTCTTTCGCATACTGCTGCTCAACAGTTTGCCCTGCCTGGAGGAGGCAGAAATGAACACTTGTTCAATCAAGAAGCAAAAATTCTATCAGGCTTGCTGCTTCTATCCAACAGGTGGCATCATTGTCTTACAAATGGCATCAGTTTATAAATGGCATCACCCGCATCTGTTTCGGTTGTTTTGGTTTTTGTTGTAATCCCACTGTTGTTCATAGTATAGGGCAGTCCTGAGGAGAACGGGTATTCATCTTTTCAGAAGTACTTTATGTGTGGGAAGGCATATGTGGCTGATGAGTCATTTCCACTCTAGAACATCAGCAAATGATGAGAAATATCTAGCGTTCTCCTTTTGATATCTCTGGATGAGCGGAGAGGGAATACTTTGTTTGCTCTCTTTATTTCTGTTAGTGGCCAATTCTAGCATATCTCATACCACTTGAATTTATACATTAATTCATTAAAACATGCACTGAAATTGTCACATTTATGATGTGGGTTTCTTGCTTATTGTACAAAGCTAGAAACAGAGGGTGCTACAAAAGAAAAATGAGACCCTATGTTTATTATACAAGATTTTTGCCATCTAATGAGTAGACTAAAATATATATAAATCCCACTAGTAATAATCCAGGCAAGATGATTTATGTTGGGTACTAACAGTTAAAAATGAAAATAGTATTTGGCTATAATTTACTGCATATTAAACATGGTTAGCTTGGCAGACATTCTCATGTTGCTATGGACTTCTGTATAGGGATGTGTGCACAAGGCTATTCAACATAATGCTGTTTATAGTAACTAAAAATTCAAAATAACCCAGTGTTTATCAATAGGGGATTGATTAAATAAGTTATATTCATTTATACAACAGAATACTATAATGATTTAAAAGGAAGATACTTAATAACATGGAGAATGCTCATGGCATATTGTTCAGCAACAAAAGGAGATTACAAATGTCAATGTCTTTGTTAAAAAGAAATATGAATTTATATATCTGTGCACATATAAACAGAAATTATCAAGAAGGCTATATACTAAAATTTTAACCATAGTTTTGTTTAGATAGGATTACAGATTATTTTATTTTCTTCCTAAATATTTATTGTGCTTTGAGCATATACATGAGTACATTTATATATATATATATATGTATATATATATATGTGTGTGTGTGTGTGTGTATCTGTGTATGAGTGTGTATGTTTATTTATACTCAGAGAAATAAAAGCCATTTTCATTTTACACACACACACACACACACACACACACACACACAGCGAAGCAAAACAAAACAAAATGAGCTCCTGGTTACTTAACTGTCCAGCCAGTAGCATTAGCTCTTTATTTAGTACACATTTTTGAGGAACTGTTACGTACAAGGCGCTGCACTCCAATTCCTTCTTTGTCTCTTCAACGCCTGAGTCCCTCCCTCCCCCCCTTCTTCCCTTTCCTCTCATCCTCTTTCTATAGCTGCTGTTCCCTCCCTTTTCTCTGATTTCTTCCCCTTGGCTTGTTTCAACTCCCCTGCTCCTGTCTCCTTCAAACAGGCGTATATGCAGCGTTCTTCCATACACAGCCGACCTCTGAAAGGTCAGCCTCCCCTCACCTTACCCGTTTCCCTCTGCTCGCCCTTTCCATCCCAGTCACTCATCAACCTTCTTCAATCTCGATTTTGCCTCTACCCCTCAAAGGAAATGCATTGGGCAAAACCGTGAATGCATTTCCTAACTGGATATCCCAAAAGTCCCTTGTAAAGACTTAGTTTTGTATTTCCCTCTGGTCTCTCCCCATATATGTACATAATTTCACATAGCTATAGCAATAGCCTAGAAACCATGTTTGAATTTTTTTTTTTTACCTTTTTAACTTAATACTGTTACCCTCCGTACCTCCACTCCATGTCCATAATCAACATTTGCATGATGTTGGATGGCTTTACTTGAGGTTAAAAACCTGCGCTTTGGCGCTATCCTGTATTCAAGTCTTATCTTTACCACTTACTAGGTATGTGCTATAAGCCAATGCGATAAGCTACTGTCTCATAAGGGAGGAAGGCCGCCGCCACATTGCATGGGTTCTTAGAGTAAAAGCGGAATCTCTGATAAGGAAAAAAAACAAGGTAGTATTTTCATAAAAGTCCCTTTTGGAAGTCAGCCAGACAGGCCAGGTCAACTGTAGCCTTAGAGGCCAGCCTCTGTGACTATTTTGGGATTTTCAAGAGGGAACGCCACAGGGATGGCGCACAGCTGAAAAAGAGGAAGCCGAGAGCTTCATCCGCAAAGACTTCATCTTCACTTGTTTTGCAGAAGAAACAAAGTTGGAGAGGCCCTTAGCTCTCCCTCAGGGGCGTGTGAAATATTGAAAAATATTAACTTTGGAACCGCTATGCCTACGATATTGAAAACAAGCTCGCTGAGCGAGAGCTGTAGTTGATGAGATTGGCAGAAAGTTCCTTCGAACCCCCTCAGGATACTCATTCCAGGTCCCCACAGCCCTTCAACAGAAAAGCAAAAGTGACACAACATACAGACCAGGAAATGCCCAGCCAGATGGACTGCAACCCCTGGGCACCCCCAAATGTTTAACACAAACTATAATTTAGCATTTGGAGGGAGCCCGGCATTTTTAATAATTACATAGGATGTAAAAGCTTTGTTTGACTACCCACAAACCCTTTGCTACAAGTTTAGGTGTTATGCTTTCTTGGCCCTTTCAAAATACAGGGCCAGCTCCTCACTATAACGTCCCCAGCACTTACGAGTATGCACTTTGATGCCCTGACCCCCAAACGCCAGGTTTGATCCTACTGCCCCATAGTCACTCTGAACCCCCATACTAGGCTGACCCTTTTCCCCCTAAATCCTCTCAGGTCACAGCTTGCCTGCACAGTTCCTGTGGTATCTTCTGCGTAGGAGCTGCCTGCTCATTAAGGTACAGATGTGTAGACAGCAAGCCTGGCTTGGAGTGTTTTTTCTCCGGAAGTCATCCTGTTTTTAACCCTAGAATCAATGCATTGACTCATAAGAATGACTACCTCCTAGTGGAACTTTGAGGAACCAGGCCGATTAGAAAGGGCGTGTGAAAGCAGAGATAGCTCTTCGTCATCCCCTTAGAACACAGAGATCGGCTTTGATCTGTTTCTGAGTAAATTCAACGCTACGTCTAAGAATACACTTGAAAATATTTTGGTCACCCAGGATAGGATTTATAAACTTGTGGAATACCATTACACAGGAAGGAACAAAAAAATCTGTTAGTGTTTTAAAGTTGGTTTTTTTTCAGTCCTGGATGGTTGGATTCAATCTTGTAAAAAAAAAAAAAAGCAAATTTCCACAAATTGAATTGTAAATTAAAAAATAATGGATAGATATATGATAAAGCAAAAATGTTAAATGTTATTGGTAGAATCACAGTGATGGGTATGAAGGTATTCACTGTGAAATTCTTTAAACCTTTCCATATGTTTAAACATTTTATAACAGAATGTTGGAGAAAATATATTATTGTTGTGACCATAATTATAGAGAAAATATTTATCCCCCAACTCGTATTTTAGGATGGACTTTTGTAACAATCGGAATACTGAGTCAAAAGTGTCTGTATTTCAAGGTTTTTAATACTTATATGAAACTACTTCTCCAAACATTTATTCCAAGTCATACACTCACCAGTAGAATACCTCAGACTGTTGAGATAGCATTGTTTTTAATTATGAAAAACTTTGAGTTCTAATTTACATCCAGTGAAATACACAGGTCTCAAAGGCACAGCTCAGCGAGTTTGTATGAATGTAGACACATGTGCTACCAGCATCCATAATGAGGCATAGGACATTTGCATCCTCCCAGAGAATCCCCTCACGTCTCTTACCAGAGCTGTTCCCTGCCTGCCCCATGCCAGGCAACCATGATGTGGATTTCATTCTACAAAGATTAGACTTGTCTTTCTTAGTTTCTTATAAGGATACAGTATATACTCTTCTGTGTCTGTCTTCTTTTGCTCAGCATGTTGTAAAGATTCATCCACGTGTTTCACATTGTTGCAGTAGTTTGCTCCTTTTTATTGCTGAGTAGTATTTCATTGTATAGATAAACTACAATTCGGTTTATTAATTCTCTTGTTAATTGACATGAGATAAGATTTCAAATTTTTAAAAAAATTACCATTCGGTGTAACCTCATCCCATTCTTTTTTTAAAAAAGATTTTATTGGGGAATTGGGGGAAGGGAACAGCGTGGGGAATTGGGGGAGGGGAACAGCGTGGGAAATTGGGGGAAGAGGAACAGACAAGTTGCTGTCCTTTTGTTCCTCAGTCTAGTTGTGGAGGACGTCGTTTCACTGGCCCATGTTGGTATTATCATTGCACTCTTCCCAGCTGAGGCAGATGGGACACTGGTCTCTGGACAGCCACTCATGGCAGTTCTTGGCAGCTCACACCGGCTGCCAGCCGCTCACGCTGGCTGCTGGCCACACATGTTAGCCCATGGCAACCCACTGCCACAGGGGCTGCAGCCTACACCGTCACCGGTGACTCACGACAGCCCAGCTCCAGGTTGAGCTGTTGTTCAACATCTTAGCTGTGGAGGGCAGTGTCACCGGCCCTCATATGTGGGATCCGAACCGGGGCCCTCTGGTGTCCCAAGCCAGCTCTTAACCAACACACCACTCGGCCGGCTCCCTCATCCCATTCTTATGAGAAAGTATGTCGTGTACATTTGACTCAGGTCTTTGGAAGTCAGTGATACACAGAGAAACAGATCAGGTGCAATGAGGGTTTTGGGGTACCTGTTTCCGGCCTGAGGAAAGATACTTGCAGGAAGTGGGAGCTGCAGGGCACCGGGAGGTCAGACCTGCTTAGAACACAGAAACACCACTTAAAAGTTTCCTTGTCCATGATGTATTTCTCTTAAAAATGTATAAAGGATCTATAGGAAAAGACTCAATGTTCTATAGCCAATTTCTGCTTTCCTTTTTTGGCCGATGTTTAGAACAGTGTATGAGAATTTCCCACGAGAAACAGTTTATTTTATCTCCCCTTTAAACATTTTCACTACAACTTAATTGGTAGTAAATTCTATGGTTAATTCTCATGGGATTAGATTTATGTAGGAATGAAAGGTATCCCATTAAAAATCACAAAATAGCAGAACTTTAGGGCTAGAAGGGACCCTTGAAGTCATCTAGCTCAAATTCCTTATTGTACCATTAAAGAATGCGAGGCACAGAGAGTGACATGATTTGTCAAAGGTCCCACAGCTGGTTGCCCCAGATGTGGGGCCAGGACTTTGGCTTCCTGGGGCACTCTCCATTTTCCATTGTACTGCACCACCTTGCTCTCTGTGGGCTGAGGCCAGGCGGTCTGGTCTAACTCAGGTCCTTTGGACCGTCAGCTGTTTTCTTGGGCACAGGGGATGCATCAAGCCAGGATGGAGTGTGGTCCCGTCCTGCTCTGGTTGTGCAGCCCCCTTCTGTCCCAGACCCTGGACTCTGAAGCCACACACCTTCTTCTCCTTCACTGTATGTGCACATCTCAAGCTTGGGCCACTGCTCGAGTTAACCACAAACTTCAGTAGCCTAGCAAGAATGTGTCAAGTTCAACACCCATGAAGCTTAAGGACTTTTAATTTTTATTTTTGAAAATTTCATGCTTTTATAACAGCTGCAATTATTCGGAATGTCTACACAGGATAATAAGCCTCTGCTTCATCAAAGGTAACAAAAAGAGACGACCCATATTAACTAGTCAGCTCATAGCAATAAATTCAAACAATGAATGGCACATGGCAATGGGCTTCAGCTGTGGGGGGAGCATGCCCCAACTCTTGTGGAGAATTCTGGTATGAAGGACGGGGATTCTCTTACAGACCCCTGCCCACTTGGTCCATCTTAGGGTGGCTTGCTTAACGTTTTTGTTCCCTCATGTGAGTGTGGTACTGATCTGTGAAGAATTGTTTGAGGCTTAGACGGCTGGTGGGGTCCCGTGCTCCACCTGACACTGGGGTCTCACCGCACCCTTCTCTGTATGCAGAGACACTTGCCTGGATTGATTTCTTTTTCTTTTCCATTAGTAGTATTTTTTTTTTCACTTTCCATTTTGGAATAATTTCAGACTCGTGAAAAGTTCGCAAAATAGAACGAAGGGTTCTGGTCTGCCCTATGCACAGTTTTCCCAAGCATCCCATCCTATGTAACCTTAGTACAGTTATCAAAACCAAAAAATAAAAAACTGATACAGTACTATTAACTAGTCTACAGATATTCCTGATTCAGATTTCACCCATTGTCCCACTAATGCCCCCCCTTTTTGGAGGGGGCAGGATTTATTTAGTTGTCAGGTATCCTTAGTCTCAACCAATCAGTTCGTCGATCATTCTTTGCATTTCGTGACCTTGAAACCTTCAATGGGTCCCTCAGTTTCGTTTGTCTGGTGCTTTCTATGAGTAACTCAGGACGCTCAGTTTTGGCCAGGATCCCACAGAAGTGATTTTGCTCCCTTCTCAGCGCATCATGTCAGGAGAGACATTATACTGAAATGTTTTGTTACGGCTGATGCTTAGACGCCATGTTTAAGGTGGTGACTTCCAGTTTCCTACACGAAGTCACTGGTTTTCTCTTTGAAATTAATAAGTATCTTGTGGGAAAATACTTTGAGAAAATGTAAATATCTTGTGTCTTGTCATACTTTTGTTCTACTGGTTTTAATATCTATGATGACTCTTGCTCACAGCAGCTCTTACTGTGATGTTTCACAAATGGTGATTTGCTATAGTCTGCTTCCCTCCTTCCACCCTCCCTCCCTTCCTCCCTTCCTTCCTTCTCTCTCCTCTCCTCTTCCCCCCTTTCTCTCCCTTCCACCCTTCTTCCCTCCTTCTCTCCTCTGTTTCTTTTTGGTCCAATTGTCCCAGTTAAGCCATTGGAAGTTCCTTCAATTTGTCTCCTATGTCTTTTCAACATACCTCCATCATTTTTTAAGCACTTCCTTAATTCCTGGCACCAAAGAGTAGTCCAGGCTATTTCTGTATTTTCCCTGTCCTAGCCCTGGAATCATTTCTCCAAGGAGCCCTCGTTTCTTTTACTGGGCAGGGGTGTTTAGAAACCAAAACCTGAGTGCTTGTTTTGCTCATTCTACTAAGTATCATTGCTTCTAAGCCCTCTCAGCAGAGATGGCTAGGAAATAATATGTATGTACATGCATATACATCCACCTATCAACCATCCATTAATCTTATCTATCATCTATTTATCATCTATCTATCATCTAATATATATATATCGTCTATCAATTATCTATCTATCATCTATCTAATATATATCTATCATCTATCAATCATCTATCTATCTATCATCTATCTACCTAGAGGTCCTGTGGCAGTCCTAACTTGGGAACCACCCACACTGGTTTTCTTCCTTCCTTCTCTGCTCTTCCGCGTCCTCTCCTGTTGCCTGGGATTACTTCCCAAAGTACCTATCTGCACATAAAACCTTCTCTCCGGCTCTGCTTTCTGGGGGAAATTTTATTCTTCAAAAATGTCTTTACATTATAGGTCTGCAACTTTTTGTTTATCCATGTATTTTTCCCCCCAGTTTTTCTCCTCCATAAATGTTTTCTTATCGTCACTTTTCCCCATTTTATTTATTGAGATTTCCTCAAGCCTGCCCTCAGATTTCAAACAGATTTTTCTCAGTCCAAAATACATTAAAATTTTGCAATAGTATCATTTTTCTCTTTTATTTCTTTCTGGAGCTCCACCAGCCTACTTTTCACTCTTTTTGATGGGGTATCTTCTCTTATCTGAATTCTCATTTCTCCTCTTTGTATCTATTTTTCTTTAACTTTTAAAGGATCACAGTGTACATTAAGTGTAATTGATTTCATGATGTATGTACTTTTCATGCTTTTTGCTTCTGTTCCTTTGCTCCTGTCTGTTTTTAAAAGAATTGTTGCTTTACCTATGCCATCCTCATGCTAGTTTCTTTCTGCGTAGATGTCATTTTTAATGGGTCCACGATTTTCCAGAGAAGAGTGGGGAGGAGGTGGTGACAATACAGAGTGCAGTCTGTATTTTAGGATTTCTTATTTCTTTTTCCTTGGGGGACCATCTCAGCTCAGTTTCAACACTCAAATGGATTATGCAGCTTCACAGCAAAGCCGTTTATGTGATTGTCTGCATTGCACTCATTACCCCCCCACTTTTCACTTCTTTTTTCCCCTCCCCTGACAGCCTCTCTTGGCCAGAAGACCAGAATGTAGACAGCAGCTACTTTCCTTGTGTTATTTTTGGTATTTAACCAGTCATCTAAAGAGATGATCTGTGATGTTCCAAGGGCCAGTACCAACCCCTGGCGTTCCTCGCTCTAAGTAAAAGACTGTGTATTGCTTTGGGTTCCCAAATGGTGGTGTCAAACCAATAATACCAGCATTATCTATGAGCTAGTTAGAAATGCAGATTTTCAAGGCTCACCTGTTGAATGAGGAACCCTAGGGGTGGAACTCGCACAGTCTGTGCCTTAAAAAAAAAAAAAAGCCTTACTAATTGATTCTGATGCATACTAAAGTTTGAGAACCACTCTTTTAGAAGAATCTCTTTCCCAAAACAAGGGCTAAGACAGTTTGTCTCATTTTGCTCTAAATGACACAGAATTTTGGGTTTAGGATTGTGGCTTGGGGCTGTGTTCTTTCTTTGTCATAAGAAGATAAATGGTATTTTTCTCTTTTTCATTGTTTTTAGTGTGATTCAAGGGAGGAGGCAGGAATAAAAAATACGCTTAGGCCCACAATTTCCAAGTGGAATTTTAAGCCACAGAAAGACAAGCTTCACGGAAAAGGACGGGGCCTGGACTGAGGCTGGAGGCCCAGCTCTGGCCCCAGGTCTGCAGCTGATTAGCGCGTGACCTCTGACAGGCCACTTGACCGCTTCGTGCTCCTTTGGGCCTGTAAACGCCACGCCTTTGAGCAACAAAAGTGCGCCTTGTGTTTCTTCCCTGAGCTCAAGTTTAAGTGCCTCAAATGAGAAGGTTTCTGTTTCCTCTGCTACGACATGTCGTCACTGGGGAGAGCTCCCAGTCATGGCTTTGAAGCCTGAGCTGGTTCTAGTTTTTATGGAGATTCATTCTTGTTCAGAGACAGGGACCTTTTCCTCCATGTCCGGGCAAGTTTTTGCAAATGTCGTCTTCATCCAGAGCTGTAGAGCCTGGGCAAGGCCTGGTTTCTCTTTTCCCCAAGCTCTGCTGCTCTGGGTGGGGTGGGGTGGGGTGTGGGTAGAAAGTATAAGAAGAGAACTGTTAACTCCTGCTAGCAAAGAGTAAGTCTGGTCCAAGCCACCGTAACATTTGGGTGCTATGTCTGACTTTTCCTGTGCCTCATCCAGTTTTAGACTGAGATCGTCACACTCCTTTTGCTTGGCTGGATGACTTTTGTGTAAAAATGTACCATTGCTCTGGGCCACTCTCTGACAAATAGCAGGAACACCACATACAGAAGACCCCCCTCCCTCTAGGGGGTCTCTATCTCAGGCACCCAGACTCTCAACATTCTAAGCTAATTTATTTATCCCTTTGTTTTGTTGGTCACCAATTTTGTCTAGAAAAGAGCTATGCAAAGTGTGTTTGTTGGCCAACCCATGACTGGTTGTAACCAGTCTGTAAGGAGAGAAGACCAGAAACGGAGAGTAAGCATTTAGAAACATGTGGAGCCGTCTGACATTGCCATGACACCCACGCAGGTGGTCAGTGGACAAGTCTCACTGAGCTGGGCACAAGCCAATTTGAATGTGATTAAACTCAGGAAGTGAGCTGCATGTGTCTTGAGTTATCGTATTCACGCCAGCTAGGACTAGGTCCATAATTTTCAGGACCTAGTTTAAAATGAAAATGTGGGCCCCTCATTCAAGAATTATTCAGAATTTCAAGATGACGGCAGCCGAGCATTAAAAAAAAGCGAACTGGGCCACGTGCGAACATTCAGGTCACACACCCATGATGTCAGGCATGCATACAACTATCATGTTGTAATTTGTGATATTTTAAGGTTAATTTGTCATCTTACATGAGATCTTAGAAAGAGGAATGAAATAGCTGTCTTTGCTTAGAGTAATGAAGAGCCTGGCTTTGGCCTGGGGGAAGACTAGTCTCTTCCAAAACACAAGACCACTAAATACCGGGAAAAAAATAACCATTCTTTTAGCAAGGCCAAGAGGTGGACTGGCTGTTGGATCAGCCACCAATGGTGTCCTTTGGTTTTTGTATTCACCACAAATACTTTCAAGGCAAAGGCATGTATGGAAAGAGGTCTACACAATCTGTGTATAAAAACTAGAGAGCAAACAGTTTAAAGATTCATAACCACATGGAGTGACTTGGAAGTGGCAAGTGGCAGCGATTGCGAAAACGATGACCTGAACACAGAGCTGGCCTTACCGTGGAAAGCTGAGAGCGGAGAGGTTGAGCACCAGGCTGGAAGTTAGATGCAGCCCCATCTCTGTCCCTTTCTGGTGCCACGGCATTGAGTTCACATACGTGTCCTTAACCTAAGTGAGTCAGTCTGTAGCAATAATAATGCTGCTTCCCCCTGGGGATGTCCTGGTGGTCCAGTGAGAGAATACATTCTTTTATTCAAGAGGTAGTTCATAAATGCTTACTGTGTATCACGACACGATCTCTAGGGTAAAGAAGCAAAGCCTAGAGAAAGGACACAGAGAAGGAAACTGGCAGTGACAACACAAGGTTAAAAAGGACATGAGTGTTCAGAGCTGTGGGGAAACAGAGGAGAGAATTTCCACCCAGTCATGGTGAGTCTGGAAAGGAATCCCAGAAAAGATGATGTCTGATCTGAGAAGAGAGAGAAATAAGGAGTAGAAGTTAGCCAGGGGACGGGAGAGCAACACTTACCAGCTTCTCATAGGCAAGATGACTACCTGTTGTCCAATAAGCTGTAAGCAGAGTGAACGGGTTTAACTTCTAGAAGACGGGAGCCCTTCTTGGTCCTTTCTGCTTCTTGCTCGTTGAACTATGGTTGTGTATGCCAGAGCCCGGGCAAATGCTTGGACCATGTAGAAAAAGTCACATAGTCAAAAATGGGGAAGTAACAAGATAGAAGGAACCGGGGTTCCTGTCTAGGAACTCCAGTCCTAACCCTTGCCCCCATCCAACTTTAGACTCATTACACATAAGAGAGAAATAGATTTCTATCGTGTTTATTTTGATTTTTCTTTCATACGTAACCAAACCTTAACTGATACAGGATGCATTGGGTTAAGTGGATTGAATGGTGGCAAAATTGGATGCCTCAGTTGGGAAAATGATGCAAGTAAAACAATCGAAAAAAAAAATCTACAGAAAATGAAAAGTGATAGTGACCTGAACAAAAAATGGCAGTGGGAAGGCAGAGAGATGGACAAACCCCAGAGATATTTAGAAGGTGACATTGACAGAGGCTGTGATTGATGGGATATGAGGATAACAAAGACGGATGATGATGCTATTGACTTTTGGGGCCAAGTAATTGTTTGTTGTGGGGCCACCCTGTGCACTGTAGGAGGATTAGCAGCATCTCTGACCTCTGCCCACTAGACGCCATTCGCATCACAGTCACAGCCACAACAATCAAACTGACTCCAGACTTTGACAAATGTTCCTTTGGGGGCAAACATCACCCCGGGTTGAGAACCACTGAATAAACGAAATATTTCCCTGGCCTTACAGCTGGTTTCAGGAATGGACACAGGACACATAACTCACATTGAGGAAATGCCCAAAGAATTTTTCTGGGAGTTTCTAGAAAACGTTTCTGTGCTTCCAAAAGAGAACCACAAGCTGGGATGGCTTTTCCTCTTCTGAAGCCTTTGTGTGTCCATGTGGAGCTTGGATCAGCTGCAGCCATTTTGTACCCCGCTGACTGGCGTGGGAGTGTAGACCTGGGCGGGGCCCATGGCTTGAGTGATGTCTGATCATTGTGCTACGGTTTGTGTTTCAGTTACGTGAGCCCTATGTCTCCCTCATAATTTAACCCAGTTTGAGTTGGATTTTTTGTTGCTTGCTGCCAGAGAGGTCTCACCTACATAGTGGCTTTGGCGGGCTCCGTTCCAGAGGACAGAAGTTAGGCTGTGGTGGCTTGAGGATTGAATGGGAGGTGAAGAGTGGAAGACAGTGCATGAGAAAGACGCTTTCAAAAAGTTTTAACAGTGAAAGAGGGACACAGGTTAAGGCAGCAGATGGGGTGGAGTTTGACAGAAGTGTATTTGTTCAGTGAAATATTGAGCTCGTTTTGACTGCTAAGGGGATGGGGCCAATGAAAAGGAAGAGGTGGTCCACAGAGGAAGGAGGCACTTTTCAATAGAGCAAGTCTCTCAGGAAAGAGAGGGGAAAAGCGCTGAGATTCCTGAATAGGTAAAGTGGCTCAGCTTGGAGAGAAGGAAGGTGTCTCCCATCCCAACATCTGGGATGGAAAAAGAGATGCAGACAAATTTGTAGCATGGAGGCGAGATGGTAGGAAAGGCCTTTTTTGATCATTCCCGTGTTTCAGAAGTAACAGGGAGCGAGGGGAAGAAGATGGAGATGAAATACATGGGGAAATTTTCCCACACTCTCAGGAGCTATCTACAATAGATAGAAAGTACCATTTCATTTACCTAAATTGGGGCTGTAATCAGCTACCTGGGCAAAATGCATCCTTTTCACTCTCTGCGTTGTACAAGGTGCCCTAGAGACAGGTTAAAACAGAGGGGCTGCAAGCCTGTGCCTCCTCTAATGACAGTTCACGAAGGTGGAGGGAGGCTCCCCAAATTCTGGGCGTCTTCCCCTTCAAGAACTGCATTGTCCATTCCAGCCCTTTCTCCCGAATGGAGCTCAGAGCTGGGAGAGTCATTATGGCTCTTGGTTACCGAACAAATGTGAGAAAAGGCTGTTTAAAGTCCATTTGAACATGGCTTTCCTCCCAACCCTCTTGTCTGAACTTTAATAATCGAATGTTTGGAAATCGTTAAGTAGCTGCCTTGACTCGTTTAACTCGATGGCCACAGACGTTTCATCGAGCTGACATAGGATTTATGTCTCAATAACACAATAACATTTAGTGAGCACCATGGGTTCAGAACGATTTATGCCTGAGCTGCAATTGGAGAATGATTTACGCCCGGGCAAGGGGCAGAGTTATGAGAAGCTCAGCTAAGAGCCCTGTATCCTGCTGCTGGACTGCTTCCCATGGCGGGCGGAGGGGAGATGGCTGCGTTCGTTCATTCCCTGACATTTTTTCTTGATAGCTTTTTTTTTCTTTCATTAGAAAAAAATATATATATATCAGAAGTCTCCACCAGTTCCCTTTCCTCTGCTAAATGTTTCCAATCACTCTGGTTCCCATTGAACTAACTGCAAACTGGTCTCAGACAAAACCAGGATGAAAGCAGTCACAGAAACTCACAACCAAACAAAACTCTCCAGTTTCCCCAGGGCTGATCTGGCCTCAGGGAGGGGCAGTGCCAGGGCCATGCTGTGTGCCTCTGGGTGCAGCGTGCCCTGGGGTGAAGGTTACAGATAGCTTTTCTTGAGTCTGTGTTGATACCCACAACACATCAGCTGGTGGGTCCCCAGACTGCCAAGGAGGTCCCCGTCAGCCCTGGGTGGCTCCTGGAGGAAGACGTCTCCAGTGGTTCAGAGCTGGGCATGACTGGAGCTGCCGCCTGCCTGCACTGTTGACTGGGCTGCAACCTTGGGTCTGTTACTTAACCTGTTGGTGCCTCAGTTGCCTCCCCTGTAAATTGGGATGATAATCTCTAACTAAGGGGATTTATCCTGAGACAATTTGACTCTAAAATGCCAGTAGCGGGATCATCAAAAGGGAAAAACAAGTAGAGAAAGAAGTGAACGCGCTTCATTTTGAGCATTGAAACACCTTGACATAGCAACAGGAGAACTGGAGTGAGAGTTAGAAGTCCTGGATTTAAATGACAGTTTTTGTTAACTATGAAAGTGATAATAGGTATGCCGTGTAGCTGTGAGGAGAAATACGTAAGAAATTATTTATGAAAACACCTAATACTTGGCAGACACATGCATTTTCTTCCTTTTTCTTCAAAGCAAGGAAAAAAAAAAAAGAGTCGATGAGCTCAAATCTTGCTTACCAAAGTATTTAAGTCCTGAGGTTGGTGTCAGTTTTACAGGGAAAAGCTGCCCGTGCATAAGCCAGTGAAGCAGGCATAGCTTTCCTTTGGCGTCCTCCCATTTTTCCTCTTAGCATCCTTTTCTGCAGCCAGGGATACCTACTTCCAGCCTCCACTCAGACTGACTTTCTCAAATTGTTGTCACAGGTAAAAAAGCAGCACCTCGTTAAGTCGCTTGCTAATAATGGCTGAAAGGTTATGGAAACCAAGGGTACTGGAATTTTCATACAAGGAGAAAAGGAAAGCCTTAAAGACTTACAGGCACTGTCATTATAACTGTGACATTTTAGAAAGGCGTGCTGGATTCGAGTCCTTTCTAGTCTTTCCATCTCTCTCACAGTGTAATCTACCCAGATAGCCTGAGGGCTCTCAGCTTTCCAGAGTCTCCGAATTTTGCTCAAGTCAGGTGTCACCAACCTGCTTTGCTCTCCTGTGGCCCCACCAGCCCTTGTCCCCTTACTACCAGCTTCTGCCCTTCACTCCATTTGTCACTAAGCCTTTCTGGGAGCTCATGGAGGGATGACATGTCCAGGTTGTTATAGCCCTTTTAATCCTTTTCCTCCAACCACACACTCATTACCATGAAAATAAATGCCTAAACTAGTCCAAATTTCTCAAAAACAATGTGTCCGTAGTGCTTTCTATTTCTAATTTAAGAGAAATCTCCCCAACTTACTGAACTTAAATTTGATTTGTTTCCTAAATAATAAGGAACTAGGAAGTAAAAAACACACATGGTTTTCAAAAATGCCTCACAGTTGCCTAATCATTCTTTTTTTTTTTTCCGAAAATACGTACTTCATTTCCTGTATCCAAGAGAAAGTCAATAAAATTATAATTCCTTTAGTTTAAGCAAAGTTTTTGAAGGTGAGAAAAAAATGGGTTAGGGCCTAGACCAAGAGTGGCAGCATTCCTTTCACTGGGGCTTCATCGTCACCCCATGCCTGGGATGCTGCTTGGCGATGTCTGGGACATAGCTTTGACCTGGGCATGTCCTCTGACAGAGCATGTCCTATGCTTATGGAGTATATGAGTTTTCCCAGGTCGATTCAAATGACCTGTTCAGGTTGTCCATCTCCCTCTACTGGACAGGGAGCTGCTCCACGGCAGCAGAGTGGCTTAGCTAACTTTGTGGTTCAGATGTCTTCTGTCCTCCATGGACACTACAGATTCCTTTTGATACAGATGTCAATATCACTGACTAGTCCCCAGAGACTAAGGGATGTCCAGCATCAATGGTGCTATTGAACCATGGAGATGTCCCTGAAGTTTTTGCAGGAGCGAGTGAGATGGGGGCTGACATCTTAAAGCCCCCAGCACACCTCTAAAGGGCTTCATCAGACACGGCATTTTCTCCAGGTCCCTTTTGTGACCCCAGACAGTCCACGCCGTTCTCAGATCTGAGCAGGTGTGTTGGTTCCACAGGTGGGGGTCATTGGAGCCTGAAACCCAGCCTGTGCTGCCCTCTTCCAGTTGAGAACACAAGCGTGGGCTGGAGCTGCCCAAACAATGGAAGTCCTTTTTCTTTACACAGAGGCAACGTCCACATTAAAAACCATGTCTCACAGCTGCATCTCTCCTGAACAGAAAGCTTTTCCTACTCCCCACCAAAGCTCTGATGAGTTAGAGGCTGTCTGCCTATCGAACTGAGCCTCATCTAGAGTAAAAGGTTTACAAGGAAGACACGAGTCTAAAGCATCATCAGACAATACCAACAAAATATCAGAAACAACAATGCAAGGTAGTCTTATCACTGAAAGCGATATCATTTTTAAATTGCCCCTATAAAATGCCAGTAGGAAATTAGGTGTCTTGGCAAAATTTGCTACAGCATCAACAGAACTCACTCTAAATTCAGTTTTGTCATATGAACGGCTTTTTTTTTTCTTAGCAAAATCTGTAATAATATTTGTTACTCATCTCTTTTTAACTGTCAGTACAATTTAATTCAGAGCAGTAGGAAAATGAGGAAAGTTTGTTCTCCATTAGCGAAAATTGGGATTAGAAATGTCTTTAGAGAAATACATTTGTTTTTAACTTCCAATTACTCAGTAAGTTCTAATTAGGACCAAAAAAAATGTGCTGCCAAGTGGAGGAGCTTTAGCAATCTATTTTAGTGACGATAGAGAAGTTTGAAGTGAAAATACAAATTTCTGTAGCATTGCAAATAGGTCTTTCTCAAACTGGGAAATTTCCTCTCATAACTAAATGAAACATCTCTCTTTGTATTTTTACTGAGAGTTATATTCATTGAGCAAAATACTTATAAACAATTTAAAAATAAATTTCATCTTCACGTCTGTGAAAATAATCATTTTCTTAAATACTGAAGTCCCAAATAATCAGAGTTCGTTCTTTTTTTAATGCAGCTGTATATGTAAGATTACTCTCCTTCTTGCCCCTCGTTCTCTCCCCACTCCTTGCCCCAAATCCACACACATACACACACACACACACGCACACACATAGACACTATTTTCCCTTCTAAGACGTCCTCAGGGAAAATAATCTAGAAGTACCACCATTGGATGTAGTTAGGACTCATAAATATTAATAAAAGAGTTACATTTCAGTTACCTGGAAATAACCTACATTTTGCCAAGGCTGCAATCAAATTCTCTTACTTATAAATTCTAAGTTTCAATTAAACCAAATCACCGTTTCTCTTGGTTCCCGCTCTTCTCTTTTGGTGAAGCTTGCATTCTTGGTTCAAAGAAAAGAAAGGCGTACTTTTTTTGTAAAAGGCTCAAGGCTTCTTGGACATCGAATGGCTTTTACAAAGTACCATTTTGTTGAGTGCAAAAGAATAAGAAACAGCTGGGTTACATTTTCTTTGAAATGCACATTTAGTTAAAAATTAAAGTAAAAAAATAAAAAGCACCAGAGAAAAACACTTTTTGGTTTTGCCAAGACCCAAATCATTTAAGAAAAAGAGGGGAGAAGAGAGAAAAGAATAGTCAGAAACGCTTTGCCAAACCAGTTCCCCCTTCTGTGGTCCTAAAGTTCGTTAAGCCCGAAATAAAATAGTGCAAGACACAGAATTAGTTTGAACTGGTTCTGGAAACAGTTATGGGTCTGTTAAGCATGAAGGGATTCAATAAATATTTCTGCTCTTTTCTCTTCTAGCCCAAGAATAGTTGCAGTCATTTCTTTTTTTCTTCTTACTAGTTTCTAAATTTTGCCAAACTCTGCCTGATAGATAGAAGGTTCCCAAACAGAGGGATTGAATTTAAGTAGAAAACTACATTCTAGTTGCTTAAGTTCTTGGAAACATGTTTGTACTACAAATAGTAAATAAATAATAAAAGTCATTCCAGGGAATGAAAAGTCGCTAGCTCCTTGCCAACTTGCTTTCATCGCACAACAGAAAAACAAAAGTCCATCTTGCCCTAGAATTATAGGTAAAATGGGCCCATATGTGGTCATGTTGACTTAAATTCAATTTAACAAACACTACTCAGCACCTACCTACCATGTTCAAATCATAGAACTAGGTGCTATAAGAGGATTAAAAAATGAGCAAGGAGTTCAGGAATGGATAGAAGGAAGAGAAGGGAGAAATTAAAATGCAAAATATAGAATATAAACTAAAACCAAACAGACCCCGTTTCCCAACATAGAAATTGGCTTATTCAATTCCAGAATTTTCAAGCTGCAAAGGTTCATGAAATTATCTCTCTTCTAAAGCAGTTTACAATTTAGGGTACGGAAATGTATATAAAAAGCAAAAGGCTTGCATAAAGGGTATCATGTGACCATTCCATTCTTCCAGGAACACTTTTTTTTTTTTAAAGCATTTCAGAATGGCTGAATTTGGAGTGATTAATTGTACTTTATTTGAAAGTCTCCCTTTAGAATTTCCAGAACTAAGTTAACTGACAAGAATAATATTTTTATGGCTTCATACATGTATTCGGCAGAAATTTAACTGCCTCGTGCCAGTGTTGGCAAAATTGAGAAAAGTTAATCTTCTGTACTTGCAGTTTTTCATCTTTTCAGATTTCCTTCCACCCCCAACACAAACCCAAAAGACGAGTTTCTGCCTCCTCGTCAATGCTGCCTGTATTTTTCCACTGGAAAAACAATCTGATATGTCAGTTAATATTAAAGGAACGCTATTTCAAATTTTCTTGAAAGTCTTTGCACTTCTTAAGAAGACACTTGAGGGTGGATTTCAATAACCCATAAAGACTTTTTCCCATCAGGCTCTGTAAGGAGCCAAGTAAGAGAGAAGCTCGAAGGGGAAGGGCCCAAGGCTGGCAGTAGGCAGATGGTGGTATGCCAGTGGCAGGGGCTAAGACAGGTGGCTTGTTGTGATTATAATAGGGGAGCTAAGCATTGCCGTGGTCTTCAGTGAAGATTCAGGGCAATGGCTGGTAGGCACTCCGGTGTGAGCCGGGCGCAGCTGAGAGGCCTCCTGGCGGGTGCAATGACTGACAGGTGCTGGTACCCACTCAGGCTCGGACACAAGAGCCTCAGGCTCCCCAAAAAATCCTGTCATCAGCATGAAGTCACCGCAGGAAGGAGCTGGGAACCGAGAAAAATTGCGAGAATGCCTTTGGCCAACCCGGGAACTGCCTGAGCTGAGTTAGCTCAAAAATGAGCCTGTCCTTGGGAAGTAGGCAGAGGAGATGTCAAAAGCAGGGAGAGTGGATTTCTTTAAAGGGTGCAACACATATGAAGGGTGCAGAAGGGGGGCTTTCCTGGACATTCAGAGGACACGCCAGTCTGCTTCTCTTTCTGATTAGACATTTGTTTTGTGAATGTGCTGGTTGTGAGCCTGGAGCAGAGCTGCCATTTTCCCTTTTGGCAAAAGTCCCTGCTGTCCAAACTTCAAAAGGGCGATAGGCACCCACGCTCCAATTTTAAATGTTTAATAGAGTGGAAGTTACATATTTCCTAAGGAAGGCGCTGCAGATGCTTTAAGATAAAAGGCGACTGCCAGATAATTCCAGTAGGATAATTTTGTTTTTGCGAAATCTGATGACACTTGATGATAAAGTTGTGAGAAATAAGAAATTCCTGGGTAAAGTCAGGATGGTAAAAACTTTGAGATGAGGAACTGTGTCTTTTACTCTGTTGGTACCCTCTTATAACCCCAGAAACACTGGGGCTGGACCCATTACAAGTGGCCTGGACCAGGAGATCCCTCTTATGAAGAAACTGCTAAGTAGTGACAGCAGGTGACTGTCCTCATGACCTAACCTTGCATTGCCCAGCTCTGGCTTTGCCTTGCTAAGGGCTCCACCCTCCTGTGACCCTGTCTCTCAGGTTCAGGGTCCGCCCACCCAGCCCTCACGGATGTCGTTCCTTCCTCCTTGGCCCTCTGAGCCGTGAACTGCCTCTCCGACTCCAGCCATGGTCTAGTAGCTTTCCAGCCACCACACTGATCTCATCCCAGAGTTTCCTAAATCTAGCATCTCTCTCTGTTCTGCATTAAACCTAAATAAATTTGACAGTACCTAACAACGCTTGGCACTTAGAAATGTGCTGAAAAAACAAAACAGTGAGTTTAGCTCTACTCTTCTCTTTACCGATAGTGAATAAAAGTGGGGTTTCCTAGACTGTCCTCTATGTGAATATATTGAAAAGACTCCTGAATCATAGCTGGAGTCAGAAGACCTGGGCCTCTGTGGGGGACAGGGTGCCCTGTGTCACGGGGGCAGGGCAGGCTGGCGGTAGGACTAATAAAAACTCCCATCCCTGGCTTTATGGGTTCTAGGACCAGAATGGAATGGGGGGGGGGGACAAAACAAAAGCTCAACTTTTCCACCCTTTATTAAATTGTAGCACACACCTAAATGTCATCTGAAAAATGCATTTCTGTGGAATGGCCTATTCCCCAGGGGGCTGGATAAGTGAGATAGCTCTGTATTTGATTCTGTTTTACAAAGAGCACAAAAGATTTGGGACTTTGAAGAAAACCCTCTGGGCTCCTCTAACAATGCCGAGACTGGCCACAAGCCACTCCTGCTGCAGACCCAACGCTAAAAACCCTCTGGATGGCAAGTCTCCTGTTTGATAACAGGGACCTAAGCCAGTGCTCCCCCCCTCCCCCACTTGCCTGTTCATAGTTCTTGCTACTGGTGGTGCTGGTGGTGAACATAACAGCTTCCCAAAAGGAAGCGTTTGGGAGCTCCTCCACCTGTCTTCCCCTCTGACCCTTCACAGTGTCCTTCCTGCATTGTGCATTCCATCAATAGGGGGTGTCACACCAAGCATCCAGTAAAGACAACAGTTGTGCCCTGAAACATGACACAGGAAAGCCTCCACTTCAGGTGCAAACTAAACGTTTGCCTCCTTTTCAAAGAACCAGAGGAAGCCATGGTTCTTCCAGGACTGATGTCCTCTGTTCTGCTTAGATAGGCTGGGCTTGTGTTCAGGGGACACCACTAATAGTCCTGAGGACACACACACACACACGCACACACACACACACACTTACACACTTCCAGCCCCTAAGATGCCATAAATAGTGGGTTGTCAAAATGAAGCTGTATCAGTCTTGGTTTTATCCTGGCCTCAAGAAAGGAGACTCTATCTCTGCCCACACAGGGTTTGCAAAGAAGGTACCTATTTACCGCTTTAACACCTTGGCCTGGCACCCAATTGATAGCATAAAATAGCTGAAGTGACAGTGCCCAGGGAGTGTAAAACCAAACAGGATTTTGGAAAAGAGCTGTCAGTGTGCTGTGTGCTCCATTCTCGCCCCACCTGCCACTGTAATCCTAAGGAAAGGGGGATTTGGGAGAGTTTGATATGTGTCCCCAGGTGCTCAGGGTACAGAGTGGCTCACACCTGAGAAACCTGAAAGAGCAGAGACTGCAGCTGACTACTGGGCCCCTGGCAAGCAGAGACAGGGCATTTGGGGGCAACAGAAATGGCTTCTCAGTCCTGCTGCAGATGCTGAGAGAAGATGGAATCGGGGCGGGGACCAGGCTGAACTACAACTGACAGACCGCCGCCCCTGCAGTGGGACTCCAGCGGCCCCCAGAGACCTCTTGCATTGCCTTGTTCTACTCAGCCATGTTAGGGTGGCTTACTGCTTTGAGAATTTGATCAAAGCTTCAAGCTTTGCTCACCTTGAAGGTAGTCCGTGGGCCACCATTCACCCTCCTCTGCCACTTGTCCTGCCAGGTGACGAGCCCCTGGTTGAACCAGGCTCACCCTGGGTAGCCTGCACCATTTACCAGCACACTTCTGATATTCTCGGTGGCGTTCAACAGCCTGCCCTGAACCACTCCTCCTGGGGCGATCGTGTCTTGTTCCCACTTCCTGGCCTACATCCCTTCTTCCCGGTGTCTGACCTGGAATTACTTCCTTACGTCGATTTTGTCTCCCGTTTTGACTTGGTTTACTGCTTTTTCCCCTCCTTGACTGTAATTCTTCAGTTCCCCTGGTCAAACGATAATAGTCCATCCCACAAGGCCTAATCCAAGCCTCTGGGAACCCCATAGCTCTCATCTAATGTCCAGGCACCTTTGACTGGAGAACAGCCCTTTAAAATTTCTTCTAAATCTTGCTGAGTTTAAGGTTTGGATCCAGGTTGAAATGTGAAAATGCCTGTGGGAAAAGTAACACTTAAACTCTTGTCTTTTATTTGGATTTCTGTGTTAATAAGTTTCAGGTCTTTGCTTCATAGAAGATCTCATGGAAGCGAGTTTGAGAATTAAATAGCATTGAGAGCAGCAACTCTGCTTAGAGAGAAAAGGGGAGTTTGGAGTGTAAAATTATTAATTTCTCCCGTTTTCTCATTTTTGCTTTGGATCCACACTAAGCTGAGTGTCTAAAATGTAGCACAGAAAGAGCTCTCCTGACAGAAAAACACTTGGGTTATTGCTGAGAGTGTTTTGGGATGGTGTGGCGTGCTGCCATGCCTTTGCCATCGACTGCCCCTAACAGAAATTATGTGTTTATAGTGCTGATGTGTGCCTGATGAGCAGGAGACTAAACCACTATGGTCTCCCCCAAGTGTGGCCCCTCTTACAACAGGCTGCCCTTCTCAGCGGGTTGGTAATCGACTTAGGTCAGCAGGCCGGTCATCCCAGATGGCCCAACATTTTCTTACCCAACAGAAACTTGAATTTATAAAATATATTCACATCTCATCATTTAAGGATTTATGCCTGCACGTCCACTGTCATTAAAGACTTATGTGCATACATCCCCTTTCCAACACAGGGATTACAAACCCCTAATGATAGTAAATTATTCTCCCCTGCGCTAAACACTACGATTACTCTGTGGAATTTTCTAGGCTGTGTTGTAAGGCACTCCAGCGCTGATGAAGTGTTATTTATACTACACACTGATTTTTCTGTTTTGTTTTGCTTGAAGTTTCTCCTTGTTCCATCTTTTTTGATTTATCATACATTTAGCAGACCTAAGTATGAAAGCCATTTTTCTGTCACTCTTTGGACTTTAAATGAACAAGACTTTTTATGAAGTGTAATTTTCAATAACAATGAAATATTAGAAGCCCCTCATGGAGTTCCTTGTTCCATTCCTGCCTGTGTTTCTTCGGCTACCCCCGTCCCACCCCCTGGGTGCCCACCAGCGCTGTCTAAGCTTGCCAGAGCCTCTAATATATGGAAATAAGGAATCAGTGGAGGGTCAGGAAAGTTTCTTCTTCCTCCATTACCCAATACCAAGAAATAAAACATAGACAAGTGCACAGCAGGCTATGCATACAATTCATGAGTTAATGACTTCGCTTCAATGGGGGTTTTGAGCGGGTTGAAAGTGTGAAGGGCCATTGGACTAGCTTCCCAGAAGATGCAGCTTTCCTTTGATCTCGGTCTCCATTCTACTTGTATCTAAAATGAATAAGTTCCCATCATGGTCCCTTAAGAGCACAAGAGCCTGTACTTTCTAATCAGTCAGTTTGGATTCACATCACCGCTCCACCTTTTTGGGGCGATCTGAAGGCCTTGATGGAGCTTCTAAAACTGGGTGTAAGTAAGTAAGCGCCACATGAAGAACACATGGTGAAGTCTGTGAAAGGGGCCAACACAATTTGCATAATAAATGCTTCGGTAATCTTCCCTACCTTCTCCTCCTCTGCTCTGCTTCCCTCTCTCTTCTCCATTCCCCTCAGTTGTATTAGAACTAGTTAGTTCCTAGAGCAATAAGTTTGTTGCAGTATCTGTGGCCCACAGGTTTGCTTGCCTTCCCGGCTGCCGTCACCACCACCCCTCAACCTATGAACCCTCTTCTCTTTCTCTTGCTAAGGGAAGGGGTCCCCTACAACAGCCGCAGGCCATGAGTCATGATGGCGGCAAGCCAATCCTAGTGATTCCATAATCTTGGAAGGTGATTGGATTTAGGTATAGACATGTGGCTCCATACTGAGCAATCCTACATGCAGAGAAAACTATGGGGGATGGGTCATTGGGGAGGGGGGAGATTTCCTCATTAATAAAAAAGAGATTTATGGAGAATATCCCCCCTCTCTTTGTAAACAAATGTGGTCATGTCTTCATGGAATGCCTGAAACTGCTACAGCTATGCCCTTGAACATGAGATATCACCAACACATATGGCAGAGTAGAGAGATGGACCGCCCAGTCCTTGATGACATCACCATGCTGTCGCACAGCCTCGCCCCCCTCCAGATCACCTGCTGTGTTAAACAATGTATGCCTCAAGATTTAAGGGACTTTGGGCCAATATTCTGGTATTGGCTGCAGAAATCCACTCCCTGCCAGAGTATCCTACAAAACCCAAAAGTTCCAGCTTTCTTTGTGTGCGAGCTCTGGCAAGGTATCTAACCCCACAAGCCTCAGTTTCCCCTTTTGTGTCTTGGAGACCCTAATTTTACCCACCCTATAGATTGATATGAGGATTCAATAAATGCACATAGAGCTTCATATGAAGTCCTCAGTAAATGATAGTTAAAAGGATTGTAACAGTCCTCCCAATTCACATGCAGAAAACCTCGATCATGCCTTCAGGTCCACACACAACTCACCGTGCAGGATCTGGATAAAAGTGTCACTGACCTCTAACAGAAAATTCTGCTCCCCTGGGCAGCTAGACGCCCGGCTGTTGTCTTCACTCTGCATTCTCTGTGTGTCTGTCCCTGAAGCTAGGGGCCCAGAGAGAGCTTGGACGCCCCAGTATACACACTCACACATCAAAGAAAAAGGGAGAGGGCTTGCTGTTCGTTGATCTAGGTAGGAGTCTGGGGTCTTCCTGGAAAACCTGAGGCCCGGACTCTTTTTAATTTTTTGGAGGGGGAGTTATGGAGAAACCGGAACTCTTCATTTCCTTTTCGGATAACTCTTTCTGACACCGTACCCCAAAGTCGCTTCCTTTGGACCCTCTGAGCTCTCCCTGCAATTAGCCCTATTGTTCCTACTATGCACTCTGAATCAGGGTCCCCCACATTATCAGATATTGACTCTGCTGTTTTCCTTATTCCCAAATATTATATAAAACTAGGCTTGTTTTCTTAACCCTTCTTAGGACCCTCTTTTAGACTTTTAATGTTGTGTTTGTGGTTCCTTTTCTTCCTGACTTTGCCTGAGCTTTTCTTTGACTGTCTCATAGTGACTGGAATCCCAGCCCCCTCTTCCTCCTCTTTATGCTTATTTCCTATCAGCTCAGGTTCCCAGCCGTCCACACAGAAATACCCAGAACTTGGAACCGCAATCTTTCCTGTCTGCACTTAAGCTGGGGAGTTGGCTCAGCATCAAGGCGCAGCCAGGCAGAACAGATAAAGCCAGCTTCACCATTTCCTATAGACTGAAAGTGTATTGATTGCTTTGGATCACAAGAAAAGTCAGCATGATTTCCAAAAGAAACCCTATAGGGTGACAAGTGGACATTCGCTATTTATTGTGGTTGCTCGGCAGCAGAACCTCCTCCTGTGTCAGGGAACCTGGCACTATATAGGTTTGCAGCAGCAAGGACCCAAAGGCCAGATATCTGGTTTTTCTGGTCCCTGCTTCACAGGGGGGATACCCATCCTAACAGCATGAAACTGTTGCGTTGTTGTGAAGAAGCAGGAACTGTTTAGAATCTCTTTGGCTGGCCATAATGGTGGAACCCAGTGTCCTAGACTAGAGGCCATGGCAGCATACAAACCAGACCCTACTGGGGACCATGACAGCATCTCCTGGATACTCAGACCTTGCCCTCCGCTCACCCCTTGAGTCTGAGAACTAACAGGGACCCTTCCAATCATTTCCTTTTGGCTTCAGTTAATTAATCTTTGTTTCTTTTGTTTGCAACTGAAAAACCCAGAGTGACAGCATCTGAGTGACACATTTCTCCAATTTCATTACATGATCAAAATGGCAGTGAGAGGAACGTGGAGTCAAATTCTCCCTTTGACTAGGTGGCAACTTTGGACAATTAAGTGAACACATGAGAGCCTCAGCCTTCACATCTGAAAGAGGGGAAAGAGAACATCAAACCCTGTTTTGTTTTTTTTATATCCTGTCAATTCCTTCCCATCATCTTAGCCTATCTAACTCGTGTTCTATCTGAAAACTCAGCCAAGCGTCACTCCCTCCAGAAAACATCTGTCTTTTCCCTGACTGGGTTAGACATCTCCTCGGGGTTGACCCATAACTCACGCAGCCCTCCACAGACGTCCTATAAATATTGGCTCATCTGTGTGCTCATGGTTACTCATCTGTGGAGGCCGGGAATGCAGCAGCCATGTCTGTTTGATTCATCTCTCTTGTTCACAGCATCTAACATGGTACCTGGCACATGGGAAGCTGTCAATCAATGTCGATGAACTGAATGCGGAATTCACGTCCCCAGCAGAGAAAACCACACAGAGACAAATCTGGCTGAAGATAGCATGTTTGGAGTAAAAATATTTGCAGCTTCACTCATGTCAAAATACTCAGGTCCCTTCCAGAACTGGATTGCAAAAATATAGATGATCAAGATATTTAAATTAGAAGACAGGCCAAAGCAAACTTGCTGGGGGGGTAGGGGTATAAAAGAGATGAAAATAAAATTTTATGAGTATATTTAATCTAAAAAAAGAAACTTACCACTTTACCTCACTATGATACCAACCTGTCATTTTGAACGGAAAGTGGGAATTATAAGTGCAGGAGTGTGTGTGTGTGTGTGTGTGTGTGTGTGTGTGTGTGTGTTTGTGCGCACACATGCGCTTGCGTGCGTCTTTACGGGTGGTTATGTCTGTGCATATTCTTCAATGAAATTTTGTGATTAATCATTTTGTAGACCATTGGAATTTCACACGCATGAATATTGTGTCCTAAGCTAAGTCTCCCGAAAGTCTCACACTCATACAAATAATATTGGCTCTTTTTTTTTCGACATAACGTTTTGATTACTCTGGCTCCAGCAAGTCTGGGGTTTGTCCTCTATCTGCATGCTTTTGGAGGAAAAAGCTTTTTGGTCATGACAGACCAATACATGCACCTGAAACATTTTTTGAATAATCTAAGTGTTAGAATATGTGCCAAGAATAAGGATACAGGATGAGTTATAGGAATTAAGACGTGGCAGGGCAGAGTGGACCGGAATTATTAGGGAAAGCCTGCAGACTAGGAGAGTGGGGACCATGAGTGCTTTTGGGGAGCAATTTCAGTAAGATAGAGATCAATATTCCAAATATTATGGAGCAGGTAGAAGTGAATGTGGCTCACTTTTGGAAAGGAGAGCAATGTGGCAATAGAACAAGGATAGTGTTTGGTGACACAGAGAGCCTGGAGGGTGCTGGCCCTCACATTTAAAAAAAATTATTATTCACATACAACAAAATTGACTGTTTTTATGTATAGGTCTGTGAATTTTAACACATGTATAGACTTGTGTACTCCCACCACAGTCAGGACACAGAACTATCCCATCATCCCAAATACCTCCTTGTGGGAGATATCCTCTCTGCACCCGACCCTCTCCCCATCCCTAACCACTGATCTGTTTGTCTCTATAGCTCTGTCTTATCAAGAATATAATAAGAGTCACATATGTAACATTGTGAGACTAGCTCCTTTCAATCAGCATAATGTCTTTGAGATTGATCCAAGTAATGTATCAATAGTTTCTTCCTTTTCATTGCTGAGCAGTGCACCATTGTATGGATACGCCTCCGTTTGTTTATCTGCTCAGCTGTTACAGGACAATTGAGCTGTTATTTCCAATCAGGGGCAATTATGAATAGAGCTGCTATACACATTCATGCACAGGTTTTTGTGTGAACATCCACTTTCATTTCTCTAAAATAAAGCCTAGGACAGGAATTGTTGGGTCAAATGTGAAGTGTGTGCTTAACTTTATAATAACTGTTAGACTGTTTCGCAGAGTGGCTGTACCATTTTGCATTCTCAGCAGCAATGAAATGAGTCTTTCAGTTTTTCTGCATCCTTGACACCTATCTAGTGTTATCTCATCATAGTTTTAATTTGCATTAACCCAGTGACAAAGGATGTAAAACATTTTTTTTCATGTGCCTATTTGACATCAATGTATCGTCTTGGATGAAGTGTTCAAACTATTTGCTTATTTTTAAATTGGATTATTCGTGTTTTGATTGTTAAGTTTTGAGAATTCTTTATATATTCTGGACACAAGTCCTTTGTATGTGATATGCAAATATTTTCTTCCAATCTGTAGTGTGTCTTTTCATTCTTTTAGCATGCCTGTTGCAGGGTAAATGGTTTAAATTACTTGATGAGTTTCAGTTAAATTACTTGATAGGATTAATATTTTCCTCCCAGGGATGCCTCAGGCATTATGATACATGAAATTATATTGGCGGTGAGGATATCTCAGCTTGGCTTAAATTTATTTATTTATTTATTTATTTATTTATTTTTTTAGCTGAGCCATCCCGCCACCTGTTGGCAGCTCACGGCTGCTCAGCTCGGGCTGGACTTGAACCGCTGTTGCTCAGAGCTCAAACTCTTGAGCGAGCTCTTAACCAACTGAGCCACTCAGCCGGCCCTGGCTTAAATTTAAATGGTTAAAAAAACTGGATGAAGCCCAGTTTATCAATTTTTTATAATGGATCATGAATTTAGTGTAATGTGTAAGAATTCTTTGCCTACGCCCAGGTCACAAAGATTTTCTTCTACATTTTCTTCTGAAAGTGTTAACGTTTTAACTTTTACATTTCAATCTCAAATATGAACCAATTTGGGCCGGCTGAGTGGCTCACTTGGTTAAGAGCTCGCTCAAGAGTGCGAGCTCTGAGCAACAGCAATTCGAGTCCCGGCCCGAGCTGAGCTGCCGCTGAGCTGCCAACAGATAGCAGGAGGATGACTAAGCTAAAAAACATGTGTATATATATATATATATATATATATATATATATATATATATACACAAATTTGAGTTCATTTTTGTAAAAAGGATGAGGCTAAAGTCGAAGTTCATTATTTTTTCATATGGATGTTCAATTATTGAAAAGACCATCCTTTTCTCCATTGAATTACCCTTACACTTCAACCCAAAAGCCCAAGAACCAGCAGTGCCAGTGTCTGAGGGCAGGAGAAGATGGATGTCTCAGCTCCAGCAGAAGGAGCAAGTTCACCCATCCTGTGCCTTTTTGTTTTATTGGGGCTCTCAAAGGATTGCATGATGTCCCCCCACATTGGGGAGGGCCACCTGCTCTACTCAGTTCACCAATTCAATTGCTCACCTCTTCTGGGAACACTGTCACAGACACCCCCAGAAATATTTTCACCAGCGCTTTGGGCATCCCTTAGCCCAGTCAAGTTGACACATAAAATTGACCATCACACTGCATTGTATCCTGGTGCCGCCAGTGCTTCCTCGGCTTTGGACACAATTTCCTAAATGCCCAAAGTTTCAAAGTTCTCAGAGGGTCTGTGGCAAAGGAAGGGAGATGCTTTTTTTTGGGTTTTCCTCTGTCAGAGAGATCCTCAAGCAGCTTTTCCTTGTGCCACAAAGTTCTATGAGGTGAGCAGCTCTTTCACTTTTCAAGCTCTACTTGGTTATTGCTCTAAAGTCTAGTGGAAACTAGGTTGGGAGGCGATTTCTAATGATGGACACCAAACTCTCTTTAAGAGTTTCCTTCCTTTATAATAATTACGTTTTTATTATTTGATCAAATTTACTACCCCTGGATCCTTTTTCCCTGAGAATGAGTTTTCTTCCTAAAGTTTCCTCATTTCCCTATGAAAGAACATATGTTAAGGTCATCCCACCATTTCCCCTGATGTTCCAGAAGATTCCAGAGTACCCATGTGAGTAGGTTTCTGGTAAATCCCTCCCATCAGAATGCAAATCATTGTGGACTTCGCTTAGACTCAAGCTGAGATACCCTCAGCCCCAAAATAATTGCATGTAACATAACGCCGGAGGCATCTCTGGAAGGAAAAAAATTAATACTATCAAATCTACAGGCAAGAGGGCTGAGGCTCAAACTCATCAAGTAACTTGCCCGAGGGATTCCTACATTCAGGATTGCAATGCAGATCTTGTGACTCCAAATACTATTACTCTTCCCATCAAACCATAAACAAAGGCATCTCCAGTGATCATCTGCCAACCTGTCTACCAATGCCAGTGCATTCCACCAATCACTCCAGCTCCCCTTGCATGCTGACATATGGCAAAGGCAGATCAGGTTCTGGACGCAAGCCTGTGTGACCACAGCATCAATGAATTTTTACATAGCAAAGAAATTAAGGCCAGAGACATTGTAGCCACAAAGAATCCTATCTGAATTCTGCCTCTTTCGCTTACTTAGATGCATTTCCTAAGCGCTCAAAGCATCATCACTTTCTTGTGTACAAAATAGGGATAATAAGAACTACCCGCCATCAAATTGCTAAGAATAGGAAACTTTATTCAGCATGTAACGTTTTTAATTCTGTCCCTAAGATGTAACACTTCCTCAATAAATGGCAATTGCTATTGATTTATTAATTAATTGTTCTAGTTTGAACATGTTAAGTAATCTATGAGGTATATCTTTGAGCATATTAGATAAATTGTATTCAATATATCTTCTCTTTTATGAGCCAGAACACATTATCTTGGGCAATAAGTTTCCATAGGTGAAGTGGTATCCCAACATTTGCAATTAAATCAATTTTAAAAACAGCACTCAGGATGGCTCCAAATTGGAGTGCAGGGTCAGGTTCAGGAAATGAGACATAAAGAAGAAAGTTTCCTCAAAGAAATGAATTAAAATCTGGTTAGGATTTATGCTATTCAGAGTGTATTGAAAACGATAGAGGATTAAGTTTCAGCCATCTTTACTCTGAAGAAATATATGAAGCCAAAGTTAATTGGAAATACATTTTCATTTCAAGGGATTATTTTAAATTTTTCATTATTAGCATTCTCACTCTGTTTACTGCTTGGAAGTAAAATAAACCATCAGCCTTCTCCCTCAGAATCAGCTGCTTCTTCTCTTTTGATAAATGACATGGTATAATATAATACAGTATAATATAATATAATATAATATAATATAATATAATATAATATAATATATAATATAATGTGAAGATTTTCCCCAAGGTACATTTTCTTTTTCTTTTTCTTTTTTTTTTTGGTAGAACACAACAGATTAAGAAACAAAATACTCCTTTTTTCCCCAATAGTCATATTTAGTGACTCTAATCATTATAGGAAGATAATGTTGAAAATCAACCGGAAAAGAATGTATCAGATGCGCTTATGTTATGTTGAATGATATAGTGAATTTAGATAAATATAATACAGAGCATTAATAATCTAGTTAAGACAGGACTGAGCACAGAGATAAGTCCCAAATTCTCATGGAACTTATATAAATAAAGAATGTATCAGATAGTGAGGGAAACTATGAAAGGCCATGTTATTAAAAAAAAGAAAAAAAAACTGAGGGGAGGAAGGTGATCAGGGTGCCTTTTCTGAGCAGGTGACAGATATTTCTGCTGAGACCTAAACAGAAGAAGCCAGCCAACCATGGACCTGGGCAAGCTCTACAGGCGATGAGAAGGGCGAACGGGAAAGCCCTAACAGGGAACGGGTCTGGTGTGGTTCTGCAGCAGAAAGCAAGCAAGCGTGGATTTACTATAGAGAATAAGGAGCGATATAGGATTGAGTTGAAAACCGAAGAGGGACTTGACCACCTAGGCCTTTATCAGTTAAGTAAATTATTTTAAGTGTGGTAAAACATTGGGTATTGGGCAATGCATTGATATTATTAACATTTTTTAAAGGATTAAAATATTAATTTGGCTGAGGTGCAGAGAATGAAGTATAGATGGACAAAAGAGAAGGTGATTGCAGTGTTCGAAGCGAAACCTTATGGTAACTTGGACAAGGGTGATGGTTTGTTGGCTGAAGGAGTAGTTAACACGTATTGCTACCCAGACACATAAAGAATCAAAGGTATTATAAAGATGTGGAAACTGGGTGACAGACACTTGAAAGATTCTGTGAAGACCAGAGTCATGAAAGTTGGATGACTGGGTACCGTCAGGGAAAGGGTAAATCTCATTTGGGATCTATTACAACAGACGTGGTGATGAAATATACATTCCCAAGAGTCCGCGGGTGGTATGAGACTGAAACTAAGAAAAACTAAGAAAACATGGAATGGTCATTTATAAATCATTCTAATAAATATGATGGTAAAGCCAATACAGTGAAAAAGTATTAATGGACAAGAGGAGAAAGTGCGATCGCCTTAAGAATATTTTTAGACCGTTTAATAAAGAATCTTGTGTGTCACTTAAAGCTAGTCTCATTTCTGCAGGAGGTGAGGGCTACACCTGTGCAAGCCGGGGATGCCAAGCTGACCTTGAGAAGGTGGCTCGTCATTTGTTGCTCATCACTCTTTTACCCTAGTCTAAGAAACAATAGGATTACATCGCTCCCCAGTTTACATCAAAGATGTCATGTGTCCAATCCCCTTCAGGAGACATTAAGCTCCTTACTGTCTCGATGTATATTTAATTCATCTTTATGTACTCTGAATTTTCTCACCCAGGGACTTGCATTGATTAGCAAACCAGAAATATTTGTTGACTTAAACGAACACAGTGTATTTAAAGCATGTTCACTTGTCTTTATGTTTCTCCATGTCACAGTATAAGAAGACCACGTGTCTCCTATTTGCCTACTTTCCCAAAGCACTTGCCACTCTTTGTATGGGTAATTCTCACCCTGGGTTGCAAACCTAAGCTATTTTTTTTTAAATTAGGGAATTGGGGAGGGGGACCAGCCAAGTTGTTGTTCTTCAATTTTAGTTGTGGAGGGTGCCAATCGCCATCTGGCTTCCTGTTGGCAGCTCGTGGCCTTTAAGCTCAAGGTGCTATGTTACAATCTTAGTTGCAGGTGGGCATAGCCACCATCCCATGTGGGAGTCGAACCAGCAGCCTTGTTGTTAAGAGCACATACGCTCTCTCTACTGAGCCATCCGGCTGGCAGCTCAGCTCAAGGTGCTGAGTTCAGTCTTAGTTGCGGGTGGGCATAGCCCACCATTGAACAGGTAGTCTTGTTGTTAGGAGCACGTGCTCTCACCATCTTGCCACCTGATAGCAGCTCAGCGGCAGCTCAGCTCGGAAGCAGCATCACTGGCCCATGTGGGAATCGAACCAGCGGCCCTGTTGCTCAGAGCTCATGTGCTTAAGCTACCTCTTAACCAACTGAGCCACTCGGCCGGCCCCAAACCTAGACTATTTTTTACCTGGCTTGCATAGTGAAAGGGGACCTTATGAGGAAACAGATGAGATTGCTACAGGGAACCTGAATAGTTGGGCCGGGACAATACAGGAAGTGAATTAAAGGTCTATCCTCCTAAAGGAAGATCTCTAGAGAAGCTAATAAAAATATCACACAAAACCAGGCAATACTGGGAACCCAAGATCCTTACACACATGGAATCAAGAAAAAGTCAAAGATGCTACAAATACAATAATGGATGAAAAATCTGAATGACTCTAAGGGCTTGGACTTGTGACTTGGCCATGTGACTACTACTAGGGACAAATAAATCCAAGGACTGATCAGAAATCTATCGACTGCTACTTCAGAGTACCACCTGCATAAGCAGATCTGAAAATGAAGAACTGAGAAGAGACATCCAAAACCCCCATGAAATTCAGAGATCCAGGGGACAAACGGAAGTAGCCACCAAAATGTCACCCAAAAGCACAAGCAACCTAAAGCCTTAGGCCTCCGAAGAAGCTATTCTTGCCTTATGGATTCTTTTTACATTTACCCACATTCGAGCCTAGCTTATGCCTTCCGGGGGCCTTCCCATGATGAGTCCCTCCTCCTCCGTGTTTACAGATGTGGCCTCAGTCAGAGAGGATGGTGTTCAGTTACTAAACTTCCTCCCAAACCTGATAACGCCCAGCGGTTCATGTGAAAGTCAGCCCGATGGTAAATTTGGGTTTCGGAGTCACAAGCCTGCCATTAGATGGTGTCTGAGACACCACAGTCCTATCCCCTTATAAAATGTGTTCCTCTCAGCTGGTATTTGGCTTAACCTTTCCCGTTTCCCCACTCTAGGAGCGGTTTATCTCCCAAAGAAAACAAATAGCACTGTCAGAAAGTTTATCCTAATAATTAGCTTGAATTTATTGCTCTAGAAGCACTAAATCTTTCTCCTTCATAGGCATTGGGAACTTTAAAACGTTCGTTACCCACATCCTTCCTGAATTATAGTTTGACCAGGCAGAGACCAATCTCTCATTATTTCCTCAGCCCTCCTGCCAGTCCTTCAAACCATCCCTGTTTTTCTATACACTCTCTATCAGTCCCCAGCATCTCTGTTGCGTTAAGGGCCCCAACATTTAAACCTCTCAGATACATGACACTCATTGGAAGGCCCCCATTTCTTTCCTAAAACTCAGCACTATCCTTATTGATATTTCCAATGTTGACTTAAATTTCTGTCTAATGTAATCCACGATGGTTCCCATAACTCAAAGTTCTTGCTGGGTGACAGGATAAAGGGAAGTCTGCTCTACTGTAATGCTCGAGAGAAGGAACTCCTTTTTTTTTTTAATATTTTTATTGGGGAATTAGGGGATGGGAACAGCGCTGGGGAATCAGGGGAAGGGGAACAGACAAGTTGCTGTCGTTTTGTTCTTCAGTCTAGTTGTGGAGGACGTTGCTTCACTGGCCCAAGTTGGCACCATCATTGCGCTCTTCCCGGGCGAGACAGATCAGTCTCCGGCTTCTGGACGGCCGCTCACTGCGGCTGCTGGCCACTCACTGCAGCTGCTGGCTGCTGGCTACACACGGTAGCCCATGGCAACCCACTGCAGCAGGGGCTGCAGCCTATGCCGTCGCCAGGGACTCAGAGCAGCCCAGCTCCAGGTTGAGCTGTTGTTCAGCATCTTAGCTGTAGAGGGCAGTGTCACTGGCCCTCATATGTGGGATCTGAACCAGGGACCTCTGGCGTCCCAAGCCAGCTCTTAACCAATGCGCCACTCAGCCAGCCAGAGAAGGAACTCCTTCTGATCTACCCATCTAGCTCTTTTTCAGTTCTGCTTTGTTCACTTATTCAGTGAGGCTCACATCTCTTTATCTGTAGCTTTGAAATAGTCCTAACACTCTTCCTGCAGCAATGCAATTGGTTCAGTGTGCTTTGTTCTTTGATCCAACTTCAGGCTGCATCAGTTGACACAGCCAAGTTGAACTTCATCTTCAAGACTAAGCCATACTGATTGGGACAGACACTTGACAGCTTATCAGCTCACCAGTATTTTTGGAATTCAACCAACTGTGACTTTTCCCACTTAAAACGTATCCCTTATTGCTCAAAGCTCATTCATGTAATTGGCAATGCTTCTTACTGTGACACTATCCCTTAGGTTTGTCTCGCTTGGCAGAAGCCCCCACATGATTTGACACCATATAATCACTAATTTAAAAATTACAGTCAGAGATGACACACAAGGATTTGGATTCTGTAGCAGCAACTGCAGTTATTAGCTTAGATCTTTGTTTCCCTTGGAATTCATCTGTTCTAAATATTCTGACCAAAAACTTAAAAACAAAGAAAAAATATTCTCTGTGGTCTTCTGTGCTTACCAACAGATAAATGTTCATTTTAAAGTATAAGTTGAATAATAGCTACCATGCCAACAGTGGAATGCAATCTAAACACTCAAAGAAAATAAAATCTGAGTATGACCAGCTTGTTATTTGAGACGGTGAGAACCTAGATGGTGCCAAATGTGAGATGCTTACTAACCCTCACCACATACCTGACATCAGAGTAAGTCACTCAGAAAGAGTCTAGCCAACACCATGACTTTCTCTAAACATTTCCCCCAAGCATCCTTTAGTGGAAGTTTAAATTTCACATCTTCGGGCTAAAATGAAATTCCTTAAATCTTTCCTTGCATGACTTGTTTTGAAACACAATAAGCTTTCTCCTAATTGACCAAAATAATTATGCCTGTGTGCAGTTTCCAAGACATAAGCTGGGAATGAATCTTAGCAGGATAAAATGTCTGGCGCTGTTCTTTGCTGGGTAGAGAGAAGTGGGGGTGGGGAATGTGCTGTTAGATGATTATAAAGGGAATTCGGAGTTTTGGACACTCACTACCCACCACCTCCCGAATACCCCCACTATCACTAGCTCCTACTCGCTAAAGTTTGAGCCATGCCCGAGCACCCCTGTCCCCCAGGTAGCAGGAACATTTCATTCTCTTCATGCTTTAAAAGGCTTTTCCCGTTCCCAGCTGTTTCCTATATTTTCTTCTAAAGTTTTTTCCTCTGGTTCCCCCCCCCTTTTTTAAATAACTTTTCAATGTATTTAGCATTTGTTTTGCTGTATGATGTAAGGTCAGAATCTAATTTTTTTCTTAAATAGTCAGTTTCAACACCACCCTACCTCTAATTGAATATATTGTTACTTTATAGGTGTAGAATTTTTTTTTAAATCAATATTTGGGTAATCAGATTTCAAAGTGACCTACCAGCTTATGCCAATCAAAGCCTTTACTAATAAAATAATCTAAACAAATAGATATTGGCACAAGGATGGTTGCAAAAATAGTCATTTCAGCTCCTTATAAAGTGTTACATTACTGTAAAATGGCTTTAAAAATAGGAAAGCCCTGTTCCTCCTCCTCGCTCCATTAAATAAATATACTTCTCATCCCCTACTCATATCTCAACCCTAAACTATTTGCCCTCTGCTTTCCATAGCTAACACTCTCTTCAGACCTCCACTTTCATTCCCTAAACTTGGTTTTCTGTTAAAATCCTCTAAGGAGGACATTTACTTCATGTTGTTCTAACCTTTCTATGGTGGGAAAGAAAGAAGCGGCTTTGCAGTTGGACAAACCGGGATTCAGACTGTGGTGTGATTACTTAGTCATCGGTGGCATTGGATAAGTTACACAGCCCTTCTGGATCTCAGTTTCCATAGCTCCCCAGTGGGGTCTCTGAAATGAAAGAAGCTTAGCTCTAATGTCCGTGCACTCCTCTGTCACAGAAAGTCACGATTATCTTCTGTTGCATGATTTTGCTTGATCCATAGGCTGCAGGCTGCTGAGACAGGCAGACAGCAGAGCTACAGAATAAACCCATATTCCACAGAGATCCTGGAGCTGGAGGCAGATGAAGTGTTGGGTTGTTCATCTTTGGAGAGAAGGCAAATGTTGTTTTCATTGTGGAATATTTACATAATGTCAGACCAAAGCATTATTGAATGTATATGCATAGGAATAAAAATGTGGATAGCCAAAGGCATGGAATACATGTAAATTTGTTGGTTTTTTAGATGTAGTAACTACCCTCCATCCTTTTCCTAACAACACTCTTTGATGGAACCATAGATAAAGATGCTCCGTGCTCCTCTAGCTGAAAGATAAGCCAAGAATCTAAGTTAGGTTATTTGGATCTAAACTTTCTAGAATTTGAATCTTGAGCACATTGCCAAGGGCTGAAAACAATATCATGCGTGGAGGGGCCAGGGTGCTGGAAGAACCATTCGTCCTTCCCTGCTGCATGGAGGTCAGGAGCTGCCTGGGTTTCTGCTCTTCTAAGCCTGGTTCCCCAGTTTCCCCTTTGTTCACAACCGCCCCATATTCTCCCAATGAGCTCACGTTAGCCACAGTCAGTTTCTACAACTTACAACAAAGAACCTGAACTAATAGAAACCTCACTTGAAGCTGGTGGTAGCACCAGGTTATGGACCCAGACAGCTTGATTTGTAGAAATACTCCATGCTGTTTCTGAGAAGTATTCCTCTTTCCTGTATCGCCCTCTCTACAGGATGCTTGTCTAAAGTTCCAGTTTCTCCTATTTTTAAAGCCCAAACCAAATCCCTCAACCTAATGTTCTCCTCCGGCTAGCAACCTTTCTCTTTATTCCCTTTCACAATGTTTTCAATGTTTGGGTTAACTGTATTTGGAATTAATCTTCTGTATGGTTTGACATAGGGCTACAATTCTGTTTTTCTCTAATATGAATCGTAAATGTCCCAGATCTATTTATTAAATAATTTCTCCTTTCCCAGTAACTTGGCATGCCACCTCTACTAGACATCAAAATTCCATATATACACACCCTAATTTGTCCTATCAATTTGTCTGTTCATACACTGTACCTTTTTAACTTTAAAATAACTTTGTGATCTTTATATTTGGAAACAAGTATTTTCTCCTTTTCTCTTCAGAAACAAATTGGCTATCCTTTGCCCTTTGCTGTTATACGTAAATTTTAGAATCAATCTGCCAAAAAATCCTGTTGAGATTAATTTTTTTTCTTTGAGAATACAGAGCTTATGTATTTATATTTATAATTGTTATACACTTAGGTTATTTCATCTGGACCATTTTGATAAAATTTGTGTCACTATTCATCACTGATCTCTTTAGGCCAATTTTCTGGACACTAAACTGTTAAATAGAACATGTTCTCTCCCACACCAAACATTGTGTTATGAAAACATTTAAATGTGCAGAATAAATCAAAGGAATAATAAAATACATTTCATGCCTCAAACACCTAGATGGAACAACTGTTAACATTTTGCCATTTCAAAGTAAGATGCGGACATCATGACACTCCTAAAAATTAAGATCTCCCACATCTCTTAAAAATAAGGAGATTTTCCTTTGTAGCCATGATACTATTATTGCCCTAGATAAATTAACCATAAATTCCTAATATAACTTAATACCAGTCCATATTTAAATATTCCCCAATTGTCTACTAAATATCTTAGTTTGCTGGGGGGTTTTTATGCACAAAATCCAATTGAAATTTACCCATCATATTTGGTTACATATCTTTTTAGTCTTTGTTAATTGAGAACAGTCTCAGTACCTTTTTAATAATATAGAATTTTGAAGAGACTGAGCCAGTTTTCTAGTAACTGCCTGACTGATTCCTTCCACCTGGATGATAATGATCTTGCTTCTTTTTATCTCCTGTAATCCTAGTAACCGGAAGTTTGGTTTGAAGGAATAATTAGCTTCAGATTAAACATGTTCAATAAGATTATTTCATAGGGAATGCTGTGCACATCATGTTATACTACATCAGGTGGCACATAAAATCAAATCATTTCACTCTTGGTGATGCCAAATTTGAGCACTTGATTAAGATGGTAAGAGTCAGATCTTTCTATTGTAAAGTTAATTCTTTTGATGATTACAATTGGAAAGTTAAATGTGGGAGACAGTTTGGCTCCATATGAATATATTATTTCTTTTTCAGCTTTATTGATGTATAATTGACAAATAAAATTCTAAGGTATTTAAAGTGTATGTGATGATTTGATATACATATATATTGTCAAAGGATTCTCATCAAGTCACTTAACATATCCATCACCTTACTATTTATTTATTTATTTTTAGTGAAAACACCAAAAAAGTTCTAGCCTCTTAGCAAATTTCAATCGAACAACACAATAGTTATCAGCTACAATCACCATGTTATACATTAAATTTTCACTCCACATTCATTTTATAACTGAAAATTTGTGCCCTTTTATCAGCCTTTCCCTATTTACCCTATCACCAAGTCCCTAGCAAAAACAATTCTACTCTCTATTTTATGTGTTTGACCTTTTTTTTAGATTTCACATATATAAGTGACATCATGCAGCATTTGTTTTTATCTCTCTGGCCCATTTCACTTAGTATAATGCCTTCCGGGTTCATCCATGCTGTTTAAGTGGCAGGTTTTTCTTCTTTTTTAAGGCTGAATAATAGTTCATTGTATTTATATATCCCACATTTTCTTTATTGATTCATCTGTCCACAGACACTTAGGTTGTTTCCGTACCATGGTTATTATGAATAATGCTGCAACAAACATGGCCGTACAGGTATCTCTTTCAATTAATGATTTTATTTCTTTTGGATTTGTACCCTGAAGTGAGATTGCTGGTTCACATGGTAGTTCTATTTTTAATTTCTTGAGGAACCGCCATATTGTTTTCCATAGTGCCTGCACCAATTTACATTCCCACAGTGCACAAGGGCTCCCTTTTCTTCACATCCTCTCCAGCATTTGTTATCTCTTGTCTTTTGATAATAGACTTCCTGAGAGGGGCGAGGTCATATCGCATTGTGGTTTTGATTTGCATTTCCCTGACAATTAGTGATGTTGGGCACATTGGCATGTACTGTTGGCCATTTGGATGTCTTCTTTAGAAAAATAGCTGTTCAAGTTCTTTGTCCAGTTTTAAATTGGCTATTTAGTTGTATGAGATCCAGGTATATTTTGGGTATGTGCTTCACAAATATCTTCTTCCATTCTATAGCTTGTCTTTTCATTTTGTTGATAGTTTCTTTTTCCGTGCAGAAATGTTTAAGTTTGATATAGTCCCACTTGTTTACTTTGCTCTTGTTCCCTTTGCTTTTGGTGTCAAATCCAAAAAAATCATCGCCAAGACGAATGTGAAGTAGATTACTTCCTATGTTTTCTTCTAGGAGTTTTAATCTCTTCTCACTCTAAACATGTTCCCTTCCTTTCGTAGCTTTGCTTTTCATGTCTATGCTAATGATTCTCACATAGTTTCCTAAACCAAGATCTCTTACCCATATCTTAAGTTATATGCCTAACTGCCTATTGAACATTTCTACTTTATGGTGTAAAGACACTTCAAACTCATCAGGTCCCAAAATAATTTTTTTACTATCTAAGCCTTCACCCTTCCCAATCCTACTCATCCTCTTATGCATTGTTGTCAATGATTTATCAGCAACCATACAATTATCCAAGCCCAAGACCTGGTGATCATTCCTGCCTCTTCCCCATCCCTCTTCCTCAGTGTCCTTATGATGCTATTTCTTTGGCATCTGTTGACTTTGACCACTTATGAAAATTCCTGTTATCATTACCTTAGTTCCCACCTTTATCAGCTCTCACCTGGATTACATCACAGCCTTTATCTTCCTGCCTACAGTCATTTCCCCCTTCCAGTCCATTACTCATACTGTAGTCAGAGTAAATTTCCTGAACCATGACTTAATCAACTGCTAAAAATTTGAATGACTCAACATGCACTCAGGATAAGGCCTAAACTCCTTAATGTGACTTACAAAGTCAACAGCTTAGCCCCTCTCTAATTCAGCCACTTATCTTACACTCTACAGTCTATGCATATTAAACCTTGTGCAATTTTTATGAACAATTTCAGGACTTTGTTCATGCTTTTCTTCCTTTTTTACATAGTTAACTTCCCATGTCCGCTTAGGTCTCATCTTAGATTTTCCTTTGTCTTTGAAGCCCTTCCTGAGCTCTTGCTGCCTCAAGAATAAATTAGGGGCCCTTTCCTTTGATTCCATAATCTTTTTCTCTCTATCTCAGAATCTTTTTCTACTGTAATTGTAATTTCTTGGACAGATCTATACTCTCTATGAGATGATAAGTTATTTGAGAGAAGTGACATCTTCACCAGCTGGCACAGAACCTGATAAATAACAAGTACTCAATAATTAGCTGTCCAATGAATAAATAAATGCATGCATACATATACAGATGAGTGACTTATACTTAAAAGTTTATTCCCAGTTGTTAAGCTATCTATTGATACTTCCCTTTCTATATTAAAAAGTATGGATATGAACATCATTCTCAGGTCAGTATGATTTGTAAAACTCAAAATGTCAGTAAAATTCAAAGTTATCTTTATTATTTTGGACCAAAAGTTTTTTAGATCCCTTAAAGTAGCAGGTAGAAATTATATCCAAATGAAAGTGGAACTTTGCTAAGTTCTGCTTTGTAGACAGTGATAGTAGGTACTTCTTATTGAGTACTCACTCTGTGTCAATCAGTGTTCTTAGCACTTTTCATGTAATAAGTTATTGAATCCTCACAGCAACCTGATGAGATTGCTACTGTACCATTTTAGAGATGATAATCTGAGGCGTTTAGCCACTTCCCCAAAGTTATGCAGCTAGCAAGCACAACTGGGGTTTGGACCCAGGAAATCTAGCTGAGAAATGCTTTTATGTATGAATGCTCTTGTCACCCTTTAATTTATCTTCCAACCTTTGCTATGTTTCCATATGTAAATATGGAATCTATTCCATTTGGACTCTACAAAACCAACTCAGAATTGACTTTATCCTTTGAAACCAAAACTCACAAATGGTCATGCCAAGTTTTATTATAGGGTAAGCTAGAGTAATGCCTCCACATTCTTTTCCATAAATTTGAGCAAGCATGTCTATAGCACTGAATTTCCTTCCTAAGTCTCAGGACTGACTCCATAATTTGCAGGAACCAGTGCGAAATGAAAATGCAGGGCTCCTTGTTAAAAAATTATTAAGAATTTCAAGGTGTTGACAGCAGCGCATTAAACCAAGCGTGAGGCCCTTCTAAGCCCAGGGCCCTTTGCAACTGCGCAGGAAGCTCACCCATGAAGCCAGCCCTGCGGAGTCTCCTTCTGAGGACGCGACAACCGCGTCTGCAGCTGACAATCACACGATAACAATGCAGCTTAGCTTTTCTGTATGTCAGACTAAAAATGCTATCCTCAACTTGAGTTACTGAAGCTAGCAATCCTCACAGCCATTATCACAGCACAGAACTTGTAGAATCCAATTGGGAACCTCGCACACAAAGTATCTATGGGTTTTACCCACCAAAATACACCTACTTCACTACTCTGTGTGATAGAAGTAAGTGTTCCTATTTCACAGATGAAAAAACAGACTGAGAGATTAAGTAATTTCTCTAAGGTTGCTTAGCTGGTGAATTTGAGGAGCTGTTACTTAAGCCCAGAGCCACCTGCTTCAAAGCCCACAGTTTTTCTGGTATACCAACTACTTCTTTTGTGTCAATGGAAGAAAATCACAATCCGTCATGGACTCAGAATTTAGATTCCGAGACATTTTGTATTTGCCCTGAGCAAATGAAATCTTACTCTTATTTCCTTTGTGTATCTTCCCAGTTGATCCCAGATTCTTCCAACGTGGGTGTGGATGCCCAAGATAATATATGATTTTTATAAAGAGCAAAGCTATCTTCTGAGGCTTGGGGAGGTCCCCACTGGGAGTGCTGTCACGGTCACTCTCAAATATCAGGGGCAAATGTAGTCTATTAGGGATTACAAGGCCAGCTGTTGTGTTATATCGTTAGGCTTTTGAAACCAACTGGGAAAAATCTACTTCTGCCAAGAGGCCGGTCTCCAGGCTCTGCAACAAATATCAATTCCAATTTGCTTGAAGTTGTGCAGGGTTATTTTTTTTCCTTCTTTTTTTTCTGTGTTTCTCATGGTTCCAGAAGTGACTCTCGGCTCACTGGTTGGAGTTTAACTTGAAGGATGTCATATTTTTCGTCTAGATTGAAGAAGATGTGCATTTATTCATGCCCTCTTTAACAGAGCTGGGGCACACATTTTCAATTTAGATCGAAGAAGATGTGTGTTCATTCGTGCCCTCTAAACCACAACTGGAGCATACACTCATTGGGATTTTGAGCTGAGAACGGCGCATAATTTGCAGAACCAATCATCGGGCCTTTAGACAATGGGGGAAAAAAAAGAATTATGATTTGTTATTCTCTCTCGTGAACAGTTACATTGTCCAGTCAAGGTTCTTAGCCATCCAGAAACGCATAACTGGAATTGTGAGCAGGCGTTGGCAAAGCTTGATTTGGAGTTTGACGGCAACGCTGATGATTTCATGGCGTTTCAGAATCATGAAGTGTTAGCATTGGAAAGGACCTGGAGGATCACATCATCTAAATAGCTCATTTACAGAGGAGGACATTGATGCTCAGAGATGTTTCAAGGTGGCTGAAGTCAGAAAGCTAGTGCATGAGCTGGTCCTGGGAATCAGAGCTTCTTATCCCAGCTCTGTCTCATTTCACTTAGTTGAGACGTTACACTTAGTTCCCCTTACACTGCCAGCGGTTTCCAGTTTAGCAGGGAAGCTCTTTGAAATCAGAACACATAAATAAATCAAATTTTATTGAGCATATACTTATTTTTTAATGTTAATACAGAATTCAGCCTGGTGTCTTGTACATAGGGAGGGAGCCTTCAGTCGTTCTTCCATTTATTTTTTCCGTCAACAGATATCTATTGAGCTTAAAAAAAAAACACTTTGGGGCCGGCCGAGTGGCGCGATGGTTAAGAACTCCCTTGGGATGCCAGAGGGCCCCGGTTCGGATCCCACATATGAGGGCCAGTGACACT
>NW_017731356.1:2885691-2975343 GCF_001890085.2 Hipposideros armiger | reverse complement strand
AGCAACATCCTCCACAACTAGATTGAAGAACAAAACGACAGCAACTTGTCTGTTCCCCTTTCCCCAATTCCCCAGCACTGTTCCCATCCCCTCAATTCCCCAATAAAAATCTTAAACAAACAAACAAACAAACAAACAAACAAAAAAACACTTTGGATGCTTAGGAGGATGGAATTCATTGTTCATTTCTAGTAAGATAAATCAGACATGATCCCTGCCCTAAAAGACCTTATAGTGCAGTGGGACAGATAATAAACAATTAACAATTGTTTAATCATTACATGACTGTATATATTTGATAATAAAACACAATAAAAACACTGCAGAAAGCAAGATGAACTTTGGCAAAAGGCTTTATTGAGTGAATGGCATATGGAACCAAGTAACGTTACCAGTAGAATGAGATGTAAAGAACAGTACTATAGACTGAGGACACACATGGCCAAGGTCACAGAAGCACAAACGGTCATGCCATCTGCTGAAATCTTGCAGGGGGACAGGCTACACAGCAGGTGGGCAGGATGATTTAATCTCGTTTGAAAATAGCTCTGACATGGCACAGTTAAATTGGACTATTGGACATCCCATTCTAATCTAGTGCCCTTTTGAGCATATCTTTCTCATCTCTCTGTCGAAAATAGAGTTGCTCTTCAAAATCAAACTGGCCACTGTGAGAAGACATAGTAAAAGCCTGAATCATTTGATATAATTCAGGAGGGAAGGAAATGGCTGCTCAGAACAATAAACGTTTTAAAACAGGTTATTTTTAAATTCAGGTGATAACAAAAACTAAATTTAAAAGCTGTTTAAGCATTGTTGTTTCAGTGGTCTATTTTAATTAGCATACTGTTGCTGATGTGTATTGCTAATATATAAATACAGAAATAAAGTGCTGTTAACATATATGAAACTATTCTCTTTCTTAAATTCCAAAACACTTCCACAGGCTATGATGTACCTCTCTAACCTAGCAGGTAGGCACTTCGGTATGTATGCATGTGAATTATGTATGTAGTATATGTATTTATCCGATGTGCATGCCAGGAGCATGAACTCATTTCCCGGACTGTGACACTGTCCCCACCCATGCACATTTATAGCCATCAGAGCTGCACAAAGCCTGGGCAGTTTCTCTAAGCCTCCCCATGAAGCAACTTTCCAGAGAACCAGGCTCTCCTCTCAGTGGCCAGAGTATCTCTGGCATTAGAGATTCCATTCTGGCTGGTGACAAACAGCCATGACAGCTACAAAAAGGAAGTAGTAGAGGGTAAGAATGGGATCCCAGCGGGCCTTGCCCTGGGGCCAAGTCTCTTGGGTTAAACTGTAATAAACTACTAAGAAATATTAGTCTCTCTTCAGTTCATTTTTCTATCTAGTAAATCAGGAAATGCTTTCTTCTGCTTAAATTAAATATGCTAATGCACCATAAAAAGTCATACTTCTGCTGCAGCTAGAAGGAATGTTTCTTGATTCCCAAAGCAAGTCTACTAGAATATCTGCTTCCCTGGAATGGGACATCTAGCCCTTTATAGTCTATGCAGCATGAACATCCCTAGGCTCACTGAGAATTACATCAGGATACAGTGATATAGTTGTACCATAACTGCGTAGTGATATGACTTTCCTGTATTTTGCACCTACTTGCCCAAGAGGCAAAGACCTTTTGGGAGACTCCCTTGAGATCACAAAACTAACAAGCTCTGACTCTAGATCTAGAACATAGAACCTTTTTTATTAAAAAAAATAATAAAATTGTAGTAAGATTTTAAAAGTCCATGAAATTTAGTGATTACGAAATCATTGGAGATGGTCAAGAGTAGATTTGGTTTCTGTAGCATGATGGGTAATGAGCTAGTTTTGAAGGTTTAGAGTCTATCTTCATGCTGAAGAAATGGAAGGAGGAATTAACTTGAGAATGTTGATGGTAAAATGAAGAAAGATAATAGGTTGATGGAGTTGCAGATTAAGGAAGTAATTTTAAGCCATAAATCTAGGAGCACATTGATATATGTGTAGTCAGAGGGGAGATCAAAGGGAGAGGCCAGAAAACACAGTACAAGGCATATCTTCCTGAAGAGGAGATATGAGTGAAGATCAAAATAAAAGACAAAAGAGGGCCGGCTGAGTGGCTCATTGGTTAGGAGTTGGCTTGGGAAGCCAGCTCTGAGCAGCAGGACCCTGGTTTGGATCCCACATAAGGCCTAGTGACGCTGCGCCCTCTACAGTTAAGATGGTGAACAACAGCTCGACCTGGAGCTGGGCTGCCCATGAGTCACCGGCGACGGCGTAGGCTGCAGGGGGGCTGGCCGGCAGCTGGCGTGAGCTTCAGTGAGCCACCGTGAGCGGCCGTCCAATGGCCAGTGAGCAACTGCCTCACCCAGGAAAAGTGCAATGATAATACCAACATGGGCCAGTGAAGCAACATCCTCCACAACTAGACTGAAGAACAAAAAGGACAGCAACTTGTCTGTTCCCCTTCCCCAATTCCCCCATAAAATCTTTTAAAAAAATAATAAAATAAATGGATAAAAGGTGTATAAAAGGAGAGAATTTTATTTTAATGCTTCTTTTTTAATTGCCCTTTTGAAAAAATACTGCAGTCACAGGTTTCAAACTGAAAAATACAAGCAGATGTTCGCAGGTGCATCTTATATTCGCTCAACAAATATTAAGTTATCTACTAAATCCTAGGCACTGTCCCCATGAACTTATCTTCCTGGCCATCATTTTTAGTTATTTTGATCCCTACTTTTCCAATCAGGAAACTGAAGTACCTGCGGTCAACTGGGGTCCAAAAATATTATATGGGAAATTCCAGATATTTTGAAAGAGAGACCACCGTCACCTAACTTTTATTAGAGTATATTGTAATAATTGTCCTATTATCATTGCTACTCTCTTACCGTGCCTAATTTATAAATATAAAGGTATTTATATATAGGAAAAATCTTAGTATATGTAGGGTTTGGTGCTATCCATTGTTTTGGGCATTCACTGAGGATCTTGGAGCATATCCCCCTAAGTTCACACAGTTAACCCTGGAACAGGCTGGTGTCTCCCAGGAGCTCTTTTCTTCTGCACTGGCCTGCCTTTCCGAGGTGAAGGACATAGCCCGGCCCACCTACTGGGCGAGAAAGAATAAGTGGGCAGTTATCACACGCACCCAGCACTGGGAGCCCCTGTCCACCTGGGGACTCTCAGAGAAGGCTTCATAAAATGTCATAGTTCAGAATGTTTCTTTGAAATATTTAAGAGGACATTTCTGATCACCAGCAAATTTCCTATTTTTAACGGCACCTGTTTTTGTGAAATTCTCACCTGCCTTGGAGGAAATTCTCACCCTGCTTAGGGGGAAACTTCTAGATAGTTTGTCCTGTCAATGTAGTTCTCTCTGGAACCACCGTGTGGTATTGTTGTTCAGTTAAAGTAACTGCTGCTTTTAGGAATCCAGTTTTTCCCTTGAATGCTGCTAATCTAAGGAGTGTCCTTGTCTGAATCTTATCAGTCCATTCCGTAATAGGTGCTTGTATCCTCCCTCTGAAGCGGGGCTCTTGAAAGACCCATCTTCTCCCGTTGCTATAGAAGCTGATGGAAAATGGCTGACTGACCAAATGTGTTTGTACAGAAAAACCTACCAGGACACATTTGCCTGTGTCACTGCTTCCAGAAAGAGGGACACTTCTCTATTTGTCGGCTGGTCCCCTTTTTCTCACAGCACCATGTGGACAGCAGTGCTTGGCCCACAGTCCCCATCCAGAGAGCCCCATGGACCATGCCGGGATGGCCACCTTGGCCCAAGCTGCTTCCTGGATACTTGCTAGCTCTTCCATTATGAGCGCCACATAAAAGCACTTGAAAAATTAGGTCACCCTGGATAACTCCGCCAGGGAGAAGTATCTGGGGTGGGGGGCGCCGGCCGTGCAGTGGGAGGAGCACACTGAGCTTAGGGATTTGCATCAGGAATCCTGGGATCTCCTTGGAAACCTCCGGAACATTCCAGGCCTTGAATTTCCCATCTGTGCTTGACAGCTTGTCCTTTGTTTTCTACCCACCACAATCACCATCATTACTGTTTACTGAGCTTTTATCAGTGTCTCGCTATTTTCCTGTTACATCTCGACACCTGAGAGGTCAATTGCTCAGGCACCACTTCAGCTTTTTTTTTTTTTAAAAAAGCTAATTTTTGGAGAATTGACACTTTAAATCAAATGGAAAGGTGCACTTAAGGCAAATAATAATGACCCCTAGTGCTTTGCTTTTACTGACAAGTTTTCAAAATGCTTCCTCACACATCAGCTCCTGTATCCTCACAGCACCTTGGTAAGGAAGCCATTGCGAATTGCAAATCTGGAAATAAAGCTTTCGAGAGATTAAATGATTTTCCTCAAGTCACCAAATGACAGAGGCAAGGTGGCACTCAGGCGTCTGTCAGCGTGTGGCATTTCCACAGTGCCTCAGCTACCCAAATGAAGAGGCAGAATAGCACCAATAAATACTCATAGCATTTCAGATAATGAACAAAAACACATTCAGTAAATAGAATTTGAGATACCAGACAAAGACATAACAAGGGGGTGGGAAGTTAGGGAAACAGACTTCCATGAAGTGAGTGAGATTTTAATAATCGAAGTGTAGTACATGCTTTGAACTTCCTTGAAGCAGAATTCTTATAAAATAGCTTGGTAGGCGGCACGAAAGCTGATTCCACAGCTTTAAAGGAAACCTCTCATCAGCTCGTGTTTGTCATGATGTCTTTCATTTGAAAATGTGCTGTGCACATGTGAGTGCCTAATAAATGCGAGTTGCTAATGACAATGAGGACTGATGAACTGAAATCACCTTTGGCACTGAACTTGTCAGCTTTCGCATGAGTAGCACATGAGGGAGAAGGCCGTGTCCCCTTCACAGCTCGCCGAGCATTTGGGTCTGTAAGCATCACTTCGTGAACCCACGGTGGTGGGGGTATGAGGGTTGACAACACAGGGCCCTCTTCGCACAATGCCAGCCATTGCGATGAAAACTGAAAACTTCAGTCAATCATCTGGGGATTTATCCCCATGACGCCAAACATCTGGATGACTGTTTCCAGGGTTCACCAGGATGGTGCCACGCAGATGATGACATCTACTCTTAGAGACCAGTAATGCTCCAAGATAAATAAACTTCCACATTGCATGGCACACGTGGGGCCGCAAGAGTATATTTAATTCATTCATGCCCTCGGTAAGTGTTTGTAAGAGGGAGCATTATGTGTCACCGATCACTCTTTTGGTACAAGAGACCAATGGGCACAGAACACTCGCAGCCTAGAGGAGGATGACAGTGATTACAGTACAAGTCACAGAGCTTATCCCAAAGGCATACACCAGAAGCCAAGAGAAGGCAAAGCAGAAATAAACTACCCATGCCTAAGAGAGTTTGCAAAGCTTCAAAGATGAGGTGGCGTTTGAACAAGGTCATATGATACTCAGAGGAGGCATGAGTGTTCTAGGTGAAGAGAAAGGCAGAGAGAGTGATGCATAGAGAGACAAAGAGATACTTAAAAACACTTCTTAGGGAAAAGGAGAAATTAGGAGAGGGGTAGGTCATAGGGGACATCGGCGGTACCTGCTCGAGATCCTAAGCGGCACAGGGCCGGGCTTCAGACCCCTTCCACCACATACCTGCTGTGCAACAGGAAGTCAGTGGGCAAGAGGACATGCTCACCTAGAGCCCATGCCCACCCTACCCCACCCCTGCCCTTTGCAGACCACAGCCTGGTTTCCCAGGACCCAGAATCCCTTGCACAAATGGCCCCCCCCAACCTGTTTGAGGACCTACACAGGTCTTGTCCCCAAATCTGTCTTCCCAAAGGCAGATCATGCTACTTACTGATGTGAGCTTCACCTATACTGAGGAGAGACCAAAGGGCAGCTCTTTGGGGGTGGTGCGTGAGCTTTGATGTTTGGGCTGGAGTCCACTTGGTGTGTGAGAGACCCCAGAGGGGGGGGCGAGCAGGCTGTGTGCGACCCAGGGCTGGGAGCCAGCTATCCCTACCCCACCAATAGCAAGAGTGGAATTCCCAGGAGTCCAGAAAATCGACATTAGAACATAGCCTTCCAGACTGTTTATAAAGCTAGGCTCATCAACACAGTGTAGTATGACATGCATTATTTAACACTTCGTTACCTGGCTTCATAGCTTTTAAATATCTAAATACATAGTGTGTGAGCCTCCATTGACACCGTCGACCTGGGTTTGGTAAATTTTTGGGACAGGCCTGTATCTGGAGAAAATGGTTCAAGAAGAAGCTGGCAGAGAATGTTGGGACTAGACTGTGAAGTGTTTTACATGAACGGCTTAGCACAGGCATTTCTAAAGTAGATATGTGAGATATTAAATGGCTCAAATCTTTCCCTTTCACATTTTCTCCAACTGCTCTTGCCATCAGAGACCCCTTTCTCTTCTACACTATTATAATTATTGTCCATAACACACAAGTCAGCTCTTAATTATGGAATGTCTCATGAATGAATGAATATCATCTGAACTCCCCAAGCTGATTCTAAGCTCTAATATCAGATAATAAATAACATTTCTTCTTTATTGTCTATGAATGTCTTGCATAGTTTTAGGGTGGTGGCTTTTCTAATAACTACTTAATGATTCAGTGTAAAAAGTTGGTGAAAAACAAATTTCAGGGTCACACCTGAGCTATGTTCTGATGCCACCCCTATTATATTCCTCTATCCCTTTGGGACTGGCTATATCACTGGCAGCACCTGGTGCAAAATGAAAATGTGGGGCTTCCTGTACAAAAATTGTTTAGGAATTTCAAGAAGGTGATGGTCAAATATTAAACCAAATATAGGGCACTTCTGAGGGGGGAGGGTCCCATGTGACTGCCCAGGTCTGCTTCCTTTTACTCATTTAAGACTAGATGACTTTCCTTTAGCCATTGTTACTCGACTCAGTGGAAATGATCTTTATAAGTCTTTCCCAAAGTGTGGTCCAGTAGCAGAATATTTTAGATGGTACACAGATGGACAGTTGTTTAGTGTAATAGTTATGTACCAATGTGTTATGGTATATGTAATACTTAAGCAAATGTGCTTTAGGGAACTACGATTTGCACATCAATCAATAATTTCATGTTTATTATTGCTTGGGACAAGGCTACATTAAAAAAGTGGACTGAATTTAAAAAAAAACTATTGAGCAAATAAGAGTATAAATGGCATGCAGATGTTGTTGTAGAAAGTATAAAATGGTGCTTAAATGACTGAAGTTTGGAAATAATAGAAAAACTAGATGGTTAATGTGGCCGAAAGATCTTAAGTATTGGGTAGCATGCTTGGGTCAGATCTGACCTTTGATTTTCTAGTCTAGCTAATCCATGTTTTTCTGTTTTACCATTTGGCTGGTAAAAGATTTTTTAGTATTGAAGAGGAAAGGCCACTGAATCTAGAGCCTGGGTGGTAGGAGATAGTAGCCACCAGAGATCTCCGGAGTCTGAGTCCATCACTCGTTCACCACACCTTTTCCTGACCCTGCTTTGCAGATGGAAAAGACTCTGGACTAGGGGCAGAATACTTGGAACTTGACACAAAGCTCTTTCTGCCAATTTCCCAGGAAGCCCTCCACCTCAGATTTTGCTCTCTCTAATGTTGTACAGGTGCATGCAAAATTTAGGAAGGATTATTTGAGATAATTGCCTGAAGTTATACCCATATTTTAAAATCTAAAGTGCATAAAAGAGTACAAAGTGAAATTCCTAATTTTATTTGATCTTATTAACAATCCAATAAAGTATTAGGGTATCCATATTGCTCAGTGGCTTCCCCAAGGTCGCCTACAGGGCAAGTCTCTGAAGAACAGCTTATACCTAGCTCTTCTAAGTCCCAAGTTCAAAACATTTTCACCATTCTTTGCTAGAACACTGAACACTGGGGCCCCATTTTTCCATTTTAGAATGATGTTTCTTCCTCAGGTCACCTAGGACTAGTGTTCCAAATTCCCAACAGGTATTAATCATAGGGATCTGGGAACAAGAAATCAAAATTCTGGGAATTCCCAAAGTTATAGTTATTCTTCAAATACTTCCACCATTCTTTATGCTCTTCACTCACTATTATGGATGTCTAAAAAAGTATTTAATAAGTATATTTATTACTAACTATGAATTTATTAATGTTTATTATTAACAAATAATAGAGATTAAGCTTGGTAGTACTAAAAAGAACTATAGCCACTGGCAAATATTCAAACACTGGAAAATACCAGAAAACATTATTGGGTGATATTTAAATCACGTAACATTTAGATCTTCTAAACAAGGTTAACAGCCATACACAAAAGGACATGCCAATATTATCAATGTGAAGACTTCTTTTGCTTCCCAAACCTGTAATTTTTAGAAACACCATTCACAGAATTTGTGTAAAATAGCCCATGTGATTACTATTATTTATTTTATTTACAAAAATGACTCACTATGAGCAACACATGGGGCCATGAGCACACGGTTGGCATGGTAACAGCTACAAGCGACGCTGAGGAGACTGAGATCTCTCTTGTTTGGTCCGAAAATGCTGACCTTAAACTTCCACTCCACATGTTAGCATTTCCTGAGATACTTTTGACTCAGCAACTTTTTGATGTTGTTTATTAAGTTTAATTCTCTCAGGAGATTCACTTTTCTTCCCATTTTCCCGATTTCTTGGCCGATTTTGCTTGGGATTCTTAGGAAAGAATATAAAGGTAAAAAAAAACCAAAAAAATGCTGGAACTAAATGTCCCCGTGAAAATACTACCTAGGACAGGCCATGATCGGGGGTCATGAGCATTTGGGTGGAGGAGTGAGGTCAAATTATTCATGTTCCAAGAAAGAGAGGAGAAACAGCTTAGTAAGGTTTTTCACAGCACTTCCTCCTTCCTGAAAGAAAGAGCCTTATAAACCTTATATAAGGTAATGAGTGTTCCTCGTGGATTTAAAATGCACTGTCTTCCCAGGAAGAACTATTATTTAGGCATTAATTGCTAGCTGCTTGTTTAGTCTTTCTGTGGCTGTCAGATTATTGCTGAGTCCCCACTCATAAACAAGAAGCTTCCTAGCCTGTCCTCTTCAGACCAAATGGACATGTGTTTCCCATTTAAACATTTCATTGCCCCAACTGAAAACAAATCAGCTGTGTCTTTGGGATCTTAAGGGGAGAAGGTTGGGATTTATTCCTGGACAAGCCTGAGGAAAACATTACCCTAATTGATGAAATATGTTTGTACTAAAGATTTCTTTCAAGTGTTGAATTGGTCTTTCCCAACTCAATCTCCTCTTCTTTGAAAAGGCAGAAAACACGGAGAATTCCACCAGTCTTCTCCTAGCTTTGTCCTTAAATGAGGAGTAATGGCTACACCTTGTTTGGGTTTCAATAAGCATCAGCAGGAGTAGTGACTGTCTCCGGAGATTGTTCGCACACCCTGGACGGCATCGCCGAGAACTCCCCTTCTCTCTTGGCCATACACAGCGACAGAAACCCACTTCCTGTTGTCCAACGCCAAATTCCTCCTTCAATTCAATTTTTCCCAAGAAGCCGCTCACTGATTTCTCAATGCTCAATGTGGTCAGCAAGAAAATGGGTTCTGGAAAAAATATTTGCCTTTCTGCAATAGAAAATAATGGCCTCCTTAAGACTGCAGGCCCACTGTGGAGGAATTTTGGCTGATTTTATGTTTTGTACCCTGATGGGTCACAGGAAATAGAAAAAATAGATTATTTTCCTTGGCAAACCTGGGTGTGTTTGGTTTAGCAATTGGACGATTAGTAGAGTTCAAGCTGGGCCTGCACAACGTGAAGCCACTCCCAAAGTTGTGTGTCAGGGTCTGAAGCATAACTAGGGTCATTCACTAATGCGAATGGTTTTATCCTGAAATCTATGTGATAGGAATGCCCAGTGAGCAAAATAGGTAGGGTTTTTTTTTGTTTTTTTTTCCTGAGTTTGAGTTTGATTTAAAGGTTTGGAAACTCAAAGAAACTTGAGAGCTGGCGTAGTCCACCATGTACCCAAAGAACAGCTTGCTAAGCAGAAGCTGGCATCTTGCTCATGGTAGCGCCATGCTACTCAAGCACAGAAAATCCATCAAAGAATCTGAAAAGTCTACTTAAAAATTAACCTCCTATAGGTATCGTAATTCAAATTTAGAATGAAATGCAGATGTCATTTGTCTGTCACTCAAATTGGTGAACCTCCCACTGGAGACAGCACAATATAATATAACTCTTCCTGTTTTTAGACTTGCCCCTACAACCAGCCTGACTGTGTGTCTCTGAGCAGAGAAAGTGTTAGCAGAATCATTCATCTGTAGTTTTATCTAAATGATCTCCTGGCTTTCGTGTTCCATGGTATAATAGCTATCCTTTTCAATTTCAATTTTTTAAAAGTAAGGCCCTTTTAAAGTAGGTTTTCCTTACCACTGTCATTCTGAGGGGTAAAATGAGACCTTACCTGACAAAATGGTTTGCATTCATGTGACATATAAACACAATATCTCCTACTGAAAATTATATTCATTTATATTTGGTACCAACATCATTCTCTTCCCAAAATAGACTGTGCTTACATTTCAAGAAATAACATACAGCTATATTAACCATGAAGAGAAGTAAAAATAGAATGAAAAATAATAAACATCGTAATAATGGTTATGATGGCTTGTTTGCAGGTCCCAGTTCTTTAGGCCTGGGAAATTCTGAATATATACTATTCCCTGAAGTCATAGTGGGGATTTTGTTTTTGCTACAGATGCACAACTAATTGACTTAATCAACACATGCCAAAAGTTTGCTTATTACTTTTCAGCTCAAGCCATTGTTCAATAACTGTTCCTAAATCCCACTTCCTACAACTAAAGCCCTTCATCACAGGGTCGTTCAAGGAGCTTCTGTTTGTACGACACACTTTATTGATGTCTCCCACTTTTTCTGAGAGTTCTACAATCATTGCTTTTAATCAACTTCCTGGAAGCATAATTTACATACAGGAAAATATGCACATTTAATGAGGGTGGATTGATGAGCTTCAACCAATGCGTGCAGCTATGTGGCTTAGCCATCACCATAACCGAGATAGAACAAGTCTATCACCTCAGAAAGGTCCAATGGAACCTTTGCAGTCAGTCCAACTAATCCCAGCCCCGGGCAGCCCACTCAACCTCTATGCATATGAATTAGATTTATCTTTTCTAGAGTCTCATGTAATGGAATAAAACAGATAGACTCTTATGTCTCTATCTCTTTGCATTCAACATAATGTTTTTGTGATTTGTTTGTGTTGTTGCACGAATCAATAGCTCATTTTTTCTCATTGCCGAGTAATATTCAGTTGTACACATAGACCTCAGGTATGTTTATTCATTTACCTGTTGGGGACGTTTAGGTTGTTTCCATTTGGGCCTGTTATGAATAAAATGGCTATCAAGATTTGGGTATAGGTCTTTACGTAAAAATGTTTTCATTTCTCTTGCATAAATATCTAGTAGAATTTCTTGGCCATAAGGTAGCTGTATTTTCAGCTTCATAAGAAACTGACAAACTGTTTTCCGAAGTGATTGTATTATTTTTCATTTTCACCAGCAATGTATAAGTTTTCCAGTTGCTCTGCATCCTCACCAAACAGTTGACAATCCCTTTAATTTTAGCCATTCTAGAGGGTATGTAGTGGACATTAGACTAGTGAAATATGTTGTTTTATGTAGGTTTTGTTTCTCTTGAAATTAGGAGCCCACACCAACCTGATGTCTAAATTACGTATAAAACGAGGACCACTGTGATTCAAGTACTTGAGCTATTCTTTCAAGGCTTGGCTCATTTGAAATTTTGATAAGCATACATTTTTTTGTACCTTTGTACAAGTAATTGATTATAATATTGAGCAAAGTGGACCTACAACAAAGTCCTGAAATATACTAACAAAGAAAGACAATCTTTGGATCCGGTTATTCAGCCAGTCAAAAATTATATGCAACAGTACTATATGATTATCTATCTCAGGTTTCTCTCTCTTTTTTTTTTATTCTTTCTGTTGAGAAATGAGAAACTTACTCAAAAATCCTCTTGGGCACTTTGAATTTTCTAACTACCCAAGTGAGGATAAAGCCATCGAGGAGAAGAGTACCAAAGCCCTGCCATCATAAGTTTCCTCACTTTTAAAAGCTTCTCAAAATGAAGGTGACTTTAGAATGTCCTAATCTACAAGGTTACAAATCCTACCAATTTAAAGGGGCATAACGAACACATTCTATTCTCTTGGGGTCATATTCTCTCTATGTCTCTTTTATTCCTCAAAAAGCATCAACTCAGTAGCTTTCTGGGAAGCAAAGACAAACAGCACTTCATAAATTTCAGCAGGGACCTTGAATGGACCGAAAGACCACAGGCTTTCCTGCAGGAAATCAAGCGGGATACACTTTTCTAAAGGACCCTTAAGGAAGTTGGTGCTGTCAGAATTCACAGCACATTTTCCAGGACAGGTGAAAGGGCACGTTCCCACACCCTAAGACCCTGCGCAGGGGTGGGTTATAGTGTCTGAATGAATGAGCAAGACATCAGGCTGCTGGAAGCCCAGCTGCTCAGGTCCCTCAGGCTCAGCCTTACATAGGCCAGTGCAGGCCTGAGCATAGGCGAGTCTGACTACATGCCTGAGGTCATCAAGCTTCTTGGTACACAATATACTATGTTATTATTGGGTACGGTTTAGTGTAGTACATTCAGGGATCTCTCTCAGCCCCCACAGGTCAACATGAGGTCAGTCCAAGTATGACCCTGAGCTTGGTATGGTGGGCTAAGGATGAGGGTCCTCAGTCACTGTTCTGTGGAATTTTCATTGGGGTAGGGAGAGGGCCTTCTACACTGCTGAGTGCCATTTTTTTTTCCTTTCCCTCTATGCCTTCTGAGTTCTTGCTCCTCCACTGCCCCCATCTTTGAATTCCTTCTGCTCTGATGCCACAGAGAGAGCCTGGGCCTCCTGACTGACATCCCAGGACGCGTTCTGCTGTGTCCGAGTTGTCCCTTGAAAGCAGGAAAGGAAAAGACAATCCACAGTGAGATTCAAGTAGTACATAGATGCTTTATGTATGTTGTCTCATTGAAGCCCCCACCAATCTATAATGTAGGTATCATTTTCCAAAAGGAGAAAAAAAATTCATAGGGGATCAGCAATGTCCCAAGATTACAGTGCAAGTAAGTAACTAAACACAGACTGGACACCAGGTCCACACTTTCCCCATTACATCACATTATGCCCTGAAATTCCCGCTGTGTAGAGTTCCCAGCAATGTTTGCTATTCTGTTGCAGGACTCTCACACACGTACTTTTGCCTCCATCCTGTGCTTCCCAACTATGTTCTATTCCTTCAAGACCGTGCAGGAATGATGATGGCTAATAATAACTTCAAGGTCTGGGTAACCTCATACATCCCAGATAATGGGAGGTCCCTGGAAACTCATACTGTGGAGGCAGGAATTCAGGTACAGTAGCAAACCATGGGAGATACGTATTTCTGGTAGACGTCTGTCAGAGACATCACTTCCTTTATGCCTAGAAGCTTGTTTGGGTGAGTTAGGTTATATGCAGAGTTCTTTTATTGTTTGGTCTCCTTAAAAAGGTATTGAACATCCTTCCTCCCTGCTTGGCTACTGTAATCTAGGATTACACACACACGCCCACCTCAATCTTGAATCTCCCCCCTGCTAAGGTTGTAAATGATGCATGGTTTTCTTTTTGTTGGGTCCACGTGTAACACATTTTGCACAGCAAAGTACAGAGATCAATATGAGGATCATGCAGTACTTACCACCCAGCTTTGGACAAACTCTAATATTTGCCCTATTTGTTTTTTTAAGAAATAAAACATTTCAGGTGTATTTGAAGTGCCCAGCGTACCCCTCCCACTCTTATCCCCTATTTCTTCACTCAGAAATTACTATTTCTGAAATTATTATTCTGAAATTGTTTTCATGCCAAGCATCTTGTTTATATTTTTACCACATACTTACTTATATGTTTACAAACAACATAGGACATCAGTGTGCCTTTTAAAACTTTATACAAATAGTATCACATAGGCTTCTGAAACTTATTCCTTTCTCCTTGAACGTTATGGTTCTGAGAGGTATCAAAGTGCATATGTGTGTAGCCTGGTTCATTTATTCATTTTTTGTTTCTGAATAGTATTCCGTTGTGTGAGTTGATCAGAGTGTGTTGATTTTCCTGTTGATGGACGTGTCGTTTGTTTCCAGTACTTTGTATTGCACACCATTGTGCAATAACCGTTTCTGTTCATGTTTTCCTGTGAACATGTCAGTTTCTCTGGCGGCCCCATTTTGCTGGTCTTACTTTACCTCCACTTCACCAAGTGACATTAAGCAAATAAATATGTGACTCCAAGAAATAGTTTTCAGATGCCTTCAATTTGCAGACAACCTGGCTGTCTTTCTTTGAGGAATGCTGTCTTTTTATAACTAGAATAACATTTTGAAATATTTTCCAGGATCTCCAGAGTGTCAGGCATTCATTTATTGAAAGTGTTATTTAGTGTCTGATTTACTCAAATATTCAATTACTTTATTAAGTATAATCCAAAGGGCACAAGATGTTAGCTAACTATATATTATAATATTAAAATGTCTAATGTGGGACAGGAATGTGTGGTCATTGAGATTGTAAGTCCATGAATTACAACAAGGATCTTGAAATGCATGTGGTATGGAAGGAAGGAAGGAAGGAAGGAAGGAAGGAAGGAAGGAAGGAAGAAAAGGAAGGAAGAAAGGGAGGGAGGGAGGGAGGAAAGGAGGAAACAAAAAGGGGAAAGAGAAGAAAAGGGGAAGGAAGTGTATTAGTGAGGTTGGGCTGAGTTGCAGTAACAAGTAGACGTTGTCTAATGGTTCAACAGAATAGAACTTTATTTCTCGGTCAGAAACTCCATGATAATTCCAGGTCAACAAGGGTGGCAGCTTTGCTTCCTGCAGTCACTTTTCAGGGTCCCAGGTTGACTAAAACGTGGCTCCCAAAGTTGATCAGAGGTTGTCAGATCAGTTAGACAGAGGGAAGAAAATAGGAGGTAGGAGCCAGGATTGAAATTGTCAAATACCACTTCAGCTCACATTTCATTGGCCAGAAATGAGTCACAAGACCACATCTAACTGTAAGGGATGCTGGGAAATGAAATCTACCTGTGTGCCCAGAAAGAAGAATAAGTGGGCTTTGTGCGAATGCTAGTTCTCTCTTCCACAGGAAAGAGGAAAGGAGTTGGTGGAGTTGTAATTGAAGTATTTGCAGTTAACAGTAGTAAGAAGAAATAGTTCATAGCAATTGTGATGGAAAACAATTTACAATCAAAAGCGCTTTTTACCGTCTTCCTTGCTCTGGAAAATCTGTGCTGTGTTTGTCTGCCTACATGTCGTGTCCTTCTGGTAAGAAGAGGTCCCCTTCTCAGTCCCCTTAACATTGGTGAGGGTGCCCCTTGGCCTCTCAAAAAGCATAGTCAGCAGTAATGGCTGGTATATAGGTAGTTTATTTGGAAAGTGATCCCAGGGAACAGGAACGAGGAGCCAGGAGAATAATGAGGTAAAAATGAAAAGCCAACACAAGGATGTGTTACCAAGGTGGCCACCCCCACTACGGGGACTGATACTCAATAGTTGTGTGGCTACAAATGGAAGTGGGGAGCTTTTATCCGTTGGTTCCATTGAGATTCTGTCAACAAAACTGGTGGCAATACCTTGGGGATTGAGTGCTGCAGCAGTGACTTAGAGCCAGAGGTGGGGACAATAGGAGTTGCGCTGGTACTCAGTTGGGGCCTAACACAGGTAGGCAGTCCTGGTCTGGACGCTCAGTACCCCCCCCACCTCCAGGGCACTGTGCATGGGTCACGGGCATGCACAAACCAAGCCAGGACAGGCGAGTTCTCTCCCAGCATTTTCATAACAGGACCTTGTTTCTCAGATCTTTCTTCCAAAGCTGAATGGATGTCAGTCTTCACCTGCCAGAAGCCACTTTCCCTACTACAAGGAGAAAAGTTGTCTGCAGAGCTAAGACAGAGAGGTCTGGTGATGTCAAGTCTCAGCTCCAGCTCCTCTGATTCCTATAGCCCCTCCTTTCATTCTGTGATCTACCCTCCATCCATCTCATGGATTAAGCCACCCCAACTTAATTTGAGTTAGGTTGCTGCCACTTGCAATTGACATGTATCTGACCATACAGAAATTGACAGGTAAACATGGAGCATTATTTATTATAAAGCCTTGAAACCTAGAGTGACCTAAGCGGTTTTGTGGAGGAGGATGTCAGCCCAATGCCAGATCTCCAAGACTCCTGTGGGTCAGACAGCAGCAAACTTTGTGATACAGAAAAGAATCTCCCCCTTTTCAGGCAAAGGCAGGAGGTTTGAAACACAGTGGGAAGTATCGGGACTTAAGAGGACCTAGAAAAATGGCTAGAAGCCTCCTTTCCCAGCCCCTTTCCAAACCTCTCTGTTACCCCTTTCCTCCCAGGCTCCATAGAAGGTGTGAAAGAAACCCTCATCTATTGTAAATCACATATACTGAGGGGTGGGGGCAGGTTAATTCTTCCAAGCTCTTCTGTCACTCTGTCCTAAGGCACAAGACAAGATGGAGCCTTTATACTGAGGTCTGAGGGATGGGCAGAGAGAGAGCTCTGAGTCCTGTTTCTAAGAGAAATAAAAAAGCGGAACTGGGATGGATTCAGAATGGAGAATTATGACTCAACATTTCTGGCATAGGTTCTGGTTAATGGGGTCTCCAGAAACGGAATCAGATGGCAGCCAAGCCAGGTCTTTAAGGAGGTGGATGTCGCTCACCCCCTGGAATGCGATAGCAGAGCCTGGGCAAGAGTAAAAATGGAGGTCCACATAGTTACACCCCTGCATTTATGGTATAAGTCAAGCTAAGAAAATGTTAGATGGATTATGTTCTACCCTCCTACCTTAATGAACATAACTTCATAATGACTTGAAAAGTCAGGTTGACACTTAGGATTCTCAGACAATTAGGGGTTCCTTTCTAGAGCATGGCAGTGTGGAGGGACTGGCTTCTGGTCCCTGTGGCCTGCCCACTTCTCTCCTCACACCAACCCCATCCTGTACCAGAGGTAGACCTGTGCACACACAGGTGGCAACTGCGTCATGTGTATCCAAGGTCCCTCTACACACTTGACCACCACAAACTGGTCTCAGGAAGAGGCCCATGTAGGCCCTGAAAGTGGAACCTGAATTGCTTGGACCTGGAATTCCAAATCCCAGACGCCTGAAAGATGGTCTACAAAGAGGGGGTGCAGGTTCCAAGTGGGCCCATCCAGCTGGCCCCGCAGACTCTTTGCCCAGGGGAGGGGTACAGTCAGAAGAGTATTGGTAGGACCAGGGCCAGGTATGTGGACTTGACCTGTTTAAGGGTATGGATGGGCCTCATTCCAGAGTCTGGGATCATCTCCAGAGCTGTTCTGGCTCCAACAGTATATTTTTTAGGTTCAGTGGGCAACCATATGTCCTTTAAATAAAGCCCTTGTGACTGAAACTAGTTTGATAGGTTTCTGCCACCTGCAGCTGAAAGAATCCATACTGATAAGCTTTCAATGTCGAAAGTCTCTAGCAAGTGTTCTGTGGCCAGTGCTTCCTTTTTTTTTTATTAAATTACTGTTTATCCATTTTTTAAGCATTTATATCATCACTTGCCAAATTTACCTTCATCCTCCAGCACTCTAGAATAAACTGTACTCTAGAAAATCACTATTCCAGTGGCCTTTCCTCCATGTCCATTTAGTTGCCCTAGCATTTGAATATATTCGACATTCCTTTTTGTTTTTTTTAAACTCCTCTTTTCTTAACTCTGGGATAACCAATAAGCAGATCCTCCTCCTATCCCTTCAACAGCCCCCTGTAAATTGCCCTCTCCCCAATGGTACATGTTCTTTAAAGTTTAATCTTGCTCCCTGGCTGTAACTTCTTCCAAAAGTCATTTATTGAAATAATTATTAGAGTCACAATGACACAACTCTCTCTTCTGGAAGAACTCATTCACTCTTGTACCTCAAGGTGCCACCTCCTTAAAGATGAATCCCAAACTTCTATCTCCTTCCTTGACCTTGGATCAAAGCTCTACTTTTCATATCTTCACTTACTAGACATTTACATTTCAGTTTTCAAATTCAATAATACATCTAAAAGTGTGAGCGTCATCCCCTGTAACTGGGTGTCTCCTGATTTTTGTTGATTTTTGTCAGTTTTGTCAGTGACTCATTTGCTTAGTACGCAGGTTTGAAACCAGGGTTATGTCGGACTTCAGTCTCTTTTTTCTGCCACAAAGTCCTGTTGATTGTCTCCTAGCAGAATGTTTTATTTTTATCCTTTTGTTTTTGTTCCCTATCTATCTGTTCTGCTTTCAGATCTTGTTTTGCTCTAACTTGTCTTCATTCCTTGACCATAATAATTCCATGAAAGTCGTATTTTTTTTTTGCCTAACATACTTCTTTGTCCTGATTAATAACTTTCAGTGGTTCTCCATAGATTGAGAAAAAGTCCAGATTCCTCTGTCTGACACACAATACCCTGTAAGGTGAAGGCTGAACTTCAGTTTTTCGTGTTTTCTTCCACTCTGCTGCAAAATTAGCTCTTCGCCCTATTAGCCATGGCCCCTGAATGAAAATTCCTCATTCCTGTACTGTGGATGATAAAAATGTGGGTGAAAACTAGCTAAATGTTCATAAAAGTTTCGCCCTACACTTTCCTGTTACACTTATCGATGCCCCCGCTTCCTCCCACTATTGTCTTTGCTTTTGGGGAACAATAGATTATTTTCCTTTTTAGGAAATCCTATGTCACACTCTAGGGAAAGTTCTCTTGTTTACAAACTCTCTTACCTTCACTCGCCTCTGAATGTAATCTTAGATCCCAGCAAGTCTGTTTTTGACATTCAAAGAGAAAAGAATCAGCCGACTCAAGAGTATATAACAAAAGACGACGTGTAGTATCCTTCTTTCTTTTTATTGAAAAGGAATCATTTCTATTCTAGCGCAAAACAATGTATATTTTACATCATAAAGCAAGATATAATTTACATATTACATTTCTTATGAGATCCTTATAACCTACATGTCATTCCCTTTTTTATTCAGTCACCTCTTCTGGTTTGATTTAACCTGCCATGTACCCCACAAATTGACATCATGTTTAGGAGGGACTGGGGACCTCATGGACAGATGGTTTGCATGTACTCATCTGTATCTATGTAATGACAGTGAGGAATAGGGGATGCCTTTGAACTCAGTGGCCCCGAGACCCTCTGTGGACACCTGGCTTAGGACCCAGAGGGCGACTCTTGCAAATCACATATCCTACTTCAGTTTATTTTAAATCAATCCTAAATGAGTGCTTGTCTCATGGGTAGATGTCTTGATCAAGTGGTTAGGTAATAGGTGCTTGGGGTATAGAGTCACCAACAATGCAAGTTGCTCTGGTTGACAAGCACTGGTGACCCCCTGGGATTCCCAGACATCCCTTGCCCAGGCATGGCGAAAACTGCCCAGTTGCACCTGGCATTTGGGTTATGGGTTCAGGTTTTTCTGTTCACCACTATAAATGGATATCAGATGAAAGCTGCAGATGGCTTTGTTTCACGTGACCCTCTATCTCCTGACTCTCTCTTCTAATATTCCCCCCTTCATAGCAAAATCTTTTCACATATGATTTCCGTTCCCTGCCCCTGTAACCCAAATCCACTTTTAGCCATTCTCCCCAAACTCCACACTGCAAAAGTCGACCAATTTCTTGGGCTGCACTCAGTTCACAAAGAATGTTTTAATCTGTTAGGACACATGGTTTGTTTAAAACTCAATAATCCACAGCAGCTCGTGGGATAAAATAATTAGTCCAGGGACCCTTGAGGAAGCAAGTAACATGAGTTGTTCAGCCAGCCTACATGAACCATTCACTAAGAAATGTTTGAACAGTAGGTGAAAAGAAAAGGGAATCAGTTGATGAAAGCAAAATACAGAAGATGGGCTTTCTTCTTGTGATCGAAAGAAGTGCAGCATCAACATTGGCAATACATTTTCAAATTGGTGGCTGTGTGATTGAAACAATGCCTCTGTGAGCTCAACCTGGTATGCCAAAGGAAGGAACAAATGAGAGCTGAAAGTGCACGTTCAACCCCAGATTCCTTGCCTGTCACTCAAAGTTTCGCACGTGAGGCCAAAATTGATCTAAAGCTTTTGAATAACTGATCACTAAAATTATTAGAGCCAAGCTGAAAATATAGGATGAAAATATAAATCGAAAGTGTATGTGTGCTGTGTCTTAAATTATTCTTTGGTCAAATGATGTGATTTTTTTGAGAGGTCTGTAAATATAAACCTAGCTCTCATTTCATTTCTTAAAGGTTGTAAGTATTTACAGCAAGATTGCATTTCCTTTCTAGCAAACAAGGCTCCCAGGTACCATCTCCTTCCATTAACATCGAATACTTTTATAGTCCCTCCCTCCTATGGCTACAAAGTGCTGGACATACAGAGAGCACAGGAAAGAACGAAGGAGCAAATGAATAGAGAGCCTCACAACACCCCTGTGAGGTAGGTAAGTAGTGTTAAACCGGTTTTACAAAAAGGTAAACTGAGGCACCGCATGGTAATGTGGTTCGGTCAAGTCCACCTGACAAGTTACAAAAGCACAGCTGGAAACAAAGAGAAAGAAACATAGAAAGGTCCATCCTGGCTCCCAGCCCGAGCCACTAAACTTTATTTCGAAATATAAGAAGATAAAAATAGCCCATCATTGCCTTTTTGGAAACGTAGACAAGCCCTTACATATTCTACTTAAACATGTATCTTTCAGATTCTGGTTGAGTGGAGCAAGGACAGATGACCAAATGGTTTCCTTTCCTCTCTCTAAGTGCCATTCCCGTGATGAATCAGGTGGTATCAGCCTTCCACCAGAGCGCAGGCTCCCAACTCAAGGACACTCTTCTAGCCTCAAAACATTTCTCCTTGATTTCAAGCCCTCATGTGACAATGAGATCTGTTCCCAAACAGCTGCCCTATCAATTGCTCTGTGGCCTAATGAGAACTTTGTGTAGAGCAAAAAGGAAACAACAGCCCCACTGAAAGTTCTCATCGCTGTAGAGATGCGGACAGGGGTGACGGTGTGACATTTGCTTGTTGTGGTGTTTGAGAAACTGCAAACTCAAGCTTGCGAGGATATTTTATATCTATATAATATATAAATATATACAGTATATATAGAAGTGTGCATATGACTACCCTCCACAGAGATGGAGGCCATGCCTTTCACGACTCAGTCTTTTGTTTTCCGAGAGAAACTTTTCTCCCTCTCTCTCAAGTGAAAAGTGTTTTACCTATCCACTAGCCCATGACAGCAAGTCATTCAGAAACAACAAATATCTTTAACTTAAGATAGCTGATTGTGTAGATGGGGGGTAGGGGGGATGGCGATATTATCAGCATAGAACTTAGATCGGGAGGTTAGAGCTTAGCATTAGCCAGACACAGCCAATCCTCGTGGATCAGACAGGCCAGTGACCAGGTATGGTACACAATTGCTTTTTCTTTCTCCCCCGGTAGCTGATGGGAAAACCTTTCCATGACCAATAGAGATGGAGACGAGAAAGGAAATCATGTCTGGCACAGATTCTTCAGAAAGACTTGGGCTTTTCAGAAGTTTCTAGAAGCTTCTATACAGAGAACTAGGAAGAAGGATAGGTAAGGTACTGAGGTGGAAACATGCCAGTGAGGAGGCTCTAGGCAGTTATTCTGAATATAAAATATACATAGATGGTTTCTTTGGCTGCTGTCGATTTTTTTTTAAACCCATACAATCCTGGGGGTGGGTGGGCCGAACTAATTGAAGAAGCTCGGAGTATATTAAGCAAAAGCACGTGACTAGGAGGAAAAAAGCAATGAACACACACAGAAAACAAGTGGTACTGGTGTCCCAGAGGGAGGAGGAACATTTGGTAACTAATTTTCCTTTGGCTCCTCTCCTGTTTTTCTCTGCCATGGTCCCAAAATTTTAGTTCTGGTTTTGGTTGGTTTGTTTTTATTATTTTTTGTTTTGTTTTGTTTTCCAGCAGATGAAGAAATGACAGAACAGGAGAGGTGTCTTATGGTTTTTGGTTTCTTCTCAGGCCTGTTTAATTATTTTTCTCCTCAGTTGACTGTTGGCACCTGGTTCCTCTGTAAACTATACTCCTTGGCCTTCAGTCTCAGGTTGGCAATGCTGTTAGCCATGTGGATGCCCTGTGTAGGGCTACTGTTGGCACATGTGGCAGAATAAGTAGCCATGGCACTGTAGGGACAAAGGAGAGAGCGGGGAGAATAACAGGCATTAGTTTCACAAAGCTGCAAGTCTGTGCCCCAGATGGGTGCCACTCTTGGGATGGGCGCAGGCAGGGCAGGGGCATGTGGGCTGGACGAGATGACCTCATGAGGTCCCTTCGGCCCTCCATCTCCATTGGTCTAAGGCACTTGGAAGAGGGTGGCAGTGTTTTGGAGGGCAGGGGAAAGCAGTGGAGAGTGGAACGAGGCAGGGGATGGGTACTTGCTATGTGGGATCAGGGCGTAATGACTGATGGCTGGGGTGAGAGAAGAAAGCTGCTTATGTTGAATAGCAGGTGTTTCGGCAATGGACCAGTGAAAACAGTACTTGGTCCCTCTTCCTGCCTACATCCCTGGTCTAGGGGAGCAGTGAAGAAGAGAAGGAGGCATTTGAAAAGAAGCACTGTGCCTCCCTCACTCTAAGCTGACTGTAATTCTAACACATTTTGGATAATCAGTAAATACTGTCTTAAGTAATGTACTTGGAGAACCAGTTAAACAACCCAAGATGGCTTCTCTGTTGTTCTCGATTCTCTGGTTGGTAGTACCAAGCATTGCCAAGTCAGAAGGCTCCTGTACCGATTGGCCTTGATTTGATAACTTCTCAAAAGTACTTGAGGAGCCCTGTACACTGCCTTTTGGGTCAGTTATTTTGGAAACGTTGAAATCTAGAGAACCTAGCAAAGGCTTCCGTTCCAGGATTCCTAACCTGTTTCTAACTGTCCATGCTGCTGAGAAAAAGCTAAAGTTTTGTTTGTCATTGTCAGAGATGTTAATTAAGACCTGGGAATACCACTGGGCAGAAATTTGTAATTGGCGGTTGACTGTTAATTGCATCCATGAATTCTTTGAAAGGAAAAAAGTAATGGTTTCTTAGACTTGGATGCAAATTATCCATTACTGTATGTAAACAGTTAAAAGGGAACTCATCTTAATTAAATGAAAATGTGTCTAGTTGTTTCCAAGATTAGCAGAATCCCTTTCAACTGAGGGCTGGAACGAGATAGGCTTATAAATGGAATGACATGTGTTCTTCCACTGCCTGCATTCCAGGGCAATTTTGTCAGCCACACAGGAGTTTGTGGTTTGGGGGAATCAAGTGACAGACCAGAAAGAGAGAAAACTAAAGCTAGTCTACACATAGAGAGCCTGTATCATTAATACTGATTTGGGACACCACATAGTCAAGACATATAGTAAAGACCCACAAGAGCCTATTTCAGCTCAGTTACTAGCAATTAACCCAGGAAAATTAGGTTAAAGAAATATAATTAGTCCCAGATCACTAGGTCTTTCCAGAAATACATAGCCTTAATTCAAAATCCTTAGAGCGCTGTGCGTGTGTGTGCGTGTGTGTGTGTGTGTGTGGGTGTGCATGTGTGTCTTTCTGTCTGTCTTATGGCAGAAGGAAGAAGACTCAGAAGGTTTCCAGAAGATTCTTACATTCTTCTAGGTCATGTTTGCCTGCTTCACTCCTGCTCATTTCTGGTAGAGGATCCTAACTACCTGCACAGAGGTAGGTTCTCCTACAGCACCTGGGCTGTTCCTTCTGGTACCTGTTAGTTCCTCAAGCTCCATAGATGAGACATCACATCTGCCTTGTTCACCACTGTCTCCCAGGTGGAGGTAACATCATATCTACCACATATTTGGCATTGAAAAAAGTATTCAGTCCATAGATAAAGAACTGAGCAATATCTAGAGATAGTATGATTAAATGAATTCCAGCTCAATGTCACTTTTCTCTGTCATCCTGCTGTAAGTAATGGTGTCTTAAAATATTTTACCAGTATGCTTGTATTCTTAGAAACTAGTCTTTCCTGTTAATTTGGCTATCTTCATAGAGTGGACAAAATCACAAGGGATGTGACAAAAGCAGGGGCTGATGATTGCATATTCTTAAATCCATCAAAAGTAACAATTAAAAAATAAATAAAATAAAATAAAGAATAAATACCAGTGCTGGTTAGACTTATAGAATAGACTCTTGGTTCTACCACCGTCTAACAGAGACAGAAGCAGAAAGAGTCCCCAGTTAAGGCAGGTTTCAATTAGGAGTGAGATAAATGATCAGGACAACCCATGAAAATGAAACAAGTTTTTTTTTTTTACAATACACCAAGAAATTTCATTTATTCTCCAAACCCACATACATATAATCATTTCATAACTATATGTATTGTGTGATTCCATTCAAGACCCTGCTAGAAATATATGCAAATCCATAAATCCTGTACTCAAGGAATTTCTAGGATACACTGAAATCTAAGATTGCAAAGAATTCAAAGATGTGAGTAGGTAGGAAAAGAGACCATTGGATTTGGGAAGTGTACCTAAGTTCTAGATCATGAAATCAACTAAACCGGCCTTTCTCAACCAGGTTTCTGTGAGAGCATTCAACCCTAAGATGGTACATAGTAGCATTTTAAATGCATATGAGAAAGCTGCTATTGTGAGTTAGCTGTAGTATTTGTTTAGTACTGAGAATGAAAATGAATGGCTTCTGGAAACAGAAGACTAAAACTCATGAGAGAGCGTAAAGAAAAAATTCTCTTATGGCAACTTGTAGATTGTCGTGGAGCATTGTGCTTTTAAGCACTTGGCCTCATTTTCTGAGGGATACTTTTTCCATTCTTTGAGATTCTGAACAAGTGAACTCCTATTTAATAGAGATTCTCTCCTTTTCTAATAAGCAAAGGTGTGGTCCATTTTTCTTAGCAGACAAAGGGAATTAGAACCTTGGGGGACATAGTTTACTGAAGATGCTGTTACTGTTTTCTAGAAAAGTCTATTATAGTTGTGATTTCAATTTTATCTATTGTAAAACCATTTTGTAATAGTTACTGCGTAGTTTACTAATATCATCTGCTATGCTAGTCTGAAGACTTACTATGGTAACACCTTTCTTGGAAATACTGAGGTTCTTTCTCCAATGAAGGCTGGATATTAATATCCAACTGGGATGGATCTCAATCTGTTTTCATCTAAAAACCAAATTAGTGGAAATTTGGGTTCTGTTTTGCACGGGAGATTGGATTTTTCACTGAGATCTATTCCCTTAAGTGGTAGCCTGTTTAGAGTTGAGAATAGCACCCTGTCTGATTATACTGTCATAAGGACACTGCTATATAAGGACACCGCTATATAAGGACACCCTGGCAATGCCTTGTAGGAAGCCCTCAAGCTAGTGGGACAGGAGGATAAAAAAAGCAGCTGATATTCATGAGTGAGTTTTGCAATTCCCTAGGAGCTTGGGAAGTGATAACATTTTCACTTGATAAATGTTCAGGAAAGTTATAAACTCTCAAAAATTGATCTAAATTACCCCAGCATTGAATAGTCATAAGATTAAATAAAAGAATAGAGATGGTCTTTATTCACAGCCTCTTACCAAATGTTTAGACTGACTCTACAAGTGAGATTTTCTGTGCATGCTAGAGAATCACAAGTCTGTTTTCCCCGAGTAGTTTGACATGGGTCTAGCTTCTCAACTTGAACTCAAAGTGTCATGGGGGCAAGCAGGGAGCAGTCCTTTGACATACCCATCACAAACAAGACTTGTTACTGGTCAGAAAAGACAGAACTCGTGGGTGGGCCCTTCAAGAACAGTTTAGTCATTCTTTAAAAATGACACTAGAAGTAAGGTGGGGGGGACCCATTTGCAAAAGTGACAACAGATGCAAGAGAGCCTTGAGTGACTGCCAGTCAGACTGTTCATGACCACCTGTTTTCCATGTCACCAAAACGTCTGAAGCTCTGCATTAGGAAAAGAAAGAGAACTCTGAAATGTTTTCTCACAAGACAGAAACCAATGAGGACAATAAGCTCCCTTCAGTCAAATTTATACAACCATTCAAACCATGTCAAGTGACCACTCCTTCCTGTGTAGGAGAAAGCTTCCTGGGATGAAAAGGTGAGATTGAAACTAAGTGGTTAGAATAGAGTAAGCACATAACACCAAGAGTCCGCTGACCGACCCCCAGAGATCCTGCCCACTGGCGTTGCTTTATGAGTAAGAACCACCTACTCCTCTAATAGGATGTCAACATGACATGAGTACTGGGACTGGGTTCATAGAGTTTGGCTAAAGCAACATTTCTAGTTCATTTTTAAGAATGGAACGTTCTTCGTGTCCATGTCCAAGGAACTACACTGGCAAAAAAAGAGCACTGAAGAATTCGAGATGAAAAAGAAATACTCGTGTCCCATCTGTCGATGCAGCCAGTTGCCAATGAGACTTGCACAGAGCTGAGACACTGAAGTAAGCTTGAAAATTTTCCACCTCTTTCTTTGGAGACGACTAACAGATGGAGCACAGCCTTAGGCGGCAAGAATGCTGGCCACCAGCAGGCTTACCATTTGGGTTCCACTGGGGATAAATTGTTTTCAATCATTTCAACCTTCCCTGAAAGGTTGTTGTGGGGAAGAAAGTGTTACAAGGACTGTCAAACACCAAGGAAGTATGGTAAATGCTGTTCATGGTATGATTTTAAAACCAGGAAACATATGGACAGCTGCCCCTCTCCTTCTGATCACCCATAAAATCCCACAAATCATAAAACCTCTGAGGAGAGCGGGGGCAACAATAAAACCTGACTCAGTTTCAACTCTACCTTTGTTTTCTATTTGGCCCCTTTGGACAAATGATGACAAGCTGTTGAAAATCCCACCCCACACACACATCTGCCAGCCCAAGAAGTCTCTGTGCTCCCTGAGACCCTAGGTTTTCCCAGCTCAGGATTCTAACAATGTCCATGGAGCTTGCAACTCTGTCTGTGACATGTAGAGGTTGGGGACCGTCTCTTAGGTTAGGTCTTTTGTCATTGCAAGAACAACGGAGGTGTACTTGCTACATCTAAGAAAATTCAGCACAAGTTTTCCTGGGGAAATTTACTTTTAAAAAGAGACCCCCGTCAATCCTTTTGGAAGTGATCTTTTGTGATTTAGAGAATCATTTCTGACTTCTGTTTTTAAAATTCAGAAGTTGATTTTTTTTTTTAATGTGCATTCAGCTCTTCCAGTGGACCCACGTGGACCGCATTTCCCTGGTAAGGCTTCAGTGTACCCTGCACGTTCAGCGATCCTCCTGCCATTTTAAACTTTTCTTTCTACAGATGTTGTATATAGGGAGCCTTGCATCCTTCCATTGTCTCAACGATTTTTGTATTTTTTCTTTGAAATGCACATTGCTTACTTATCAGTTCCAAACGCCCCTGGGAGGTAGTAGGAAAATTGTCATCAGCTCAATCTCAGATACGAGGCTCCATAAGAGGTGGAAACTCAACTGGCCCAAGGAGCCCCACGAGCCAGGACAAGAACACGGTTCCTCCAACCTCTGCCCCATACCTTACAGTTACCGAAAGCCTCACTGTTCAAAGTATGCACCGAGTGTCAATAGTATGGGTCATATGAGGGCATGGAGATGCAGATCAGGTTGTGCCCCAGACTTACTGAAACTGAGTCTGCATTGTCACACACTGCCCGGTTGTCTCTAGGTGCAGTCATCTCTGAGGCGCCCTCCTCTAGGCTACCCGATGACCCTGAACTTTAGGGACCCATTCTCGGGCAGCTCTGGTTGGCTTCCAATGGTATTCCCCACGCAAGGACCTCCCTGCTTTCATTCCTAGGTCTGCAAGCCCCACTTTCTTGAACACACTCATGTCCCACTTAAACCCTACCCCCAGCGGCCACCCCCCGCCCCCCTCTGACAAGTTACCTTTCCAGTGTCTTCCGTTAGAATCCGTTATGAAGCCCCTCGTGTAAACAACATCTTGGGAAGGAAGAGGATCTATTTTTGAAAGTGTGAAAGGGAGAAATGAGCCAAACGCGTTGAGCAGATGTCAGGCACCCTGCGACCACCATCATATGAGGGGAGGAGGTTAGGGGAGGAGAGCTGTGGACAAGGAGAGCTGGCCTCCCTGTCGCTTGCCATTCATTTTCTTTGAAACCCAGCCCTCCCTCTGGAAACGGTCCCTCAGACCAAGACTGCAGAACCAGGCTATTTCCTCTCTAGGTTTCCTAGGAAAGGATATCTCTGGGGAAAGGGTTTTAGACGCCTTCATTTCAAATCACAGAAGGCCAGGACTTGGTCAATGAGTGCTACCCGAGAGGCAAAGCACGAGTCTTAATAATGTTGGTGCCGACGTGTGCTTTCATTCACCTAAGGAAAACCCTTCTGAGCTAAGCAGGGGGCATGTGTGCCAAACACAAGCTTTCTTCCGCTGGCTCTAGGGAGTTAAAGAAGACACCTGCCAGGACGGAAGTGCTCGTGTTAGGGAGTGCTCTGCTCCTTCTGGTAACTCAGTTGCCTGCCTGACATCATCACCTCTAATATGCTCAAGTGAACGGACGAGGCCATGATGTGCTAAAAATAGCGTCGTGAACTATATGTCCCAGTTTGCCAGGGACAATCCCAGTTTAATGCCTGTTGTTCTCGTGTTATTATTAATAGTGCTCCCCTTTTCCTCTCAAAAGTGTCCCAGTTTGGATGATACATTATACAGCCACCACTCTGGCTATAAAAGACACCCAGTGTTGGCTATTTCCCATCCCGTAATTCTGACCATATGCACACAATTGCTCTGAGTCTTGGTTTTCTCCTCTTGCAGGGGAGAGCTGTGGAAGTCAGCAAACTGCACTGTCTGGCAATAGCGCCCGCTCAATGTCCCTGGGTTGCATGACCAAGCCACATCCGTCACCCCAAGGGCATGTCCCCACACAGCTCAGAAGGTGGACCTCGGCTGCAGGCATGTGTCGCTGATCTGAGACAGACCCTGAATCAAAAAGGCATGTTTACACAGTTTCCCACTCTTATGCATTTGACTATGTTCAATATGATGTAAGGTTTAATTTGAATGACAATATGGCCGTGTTGGGCGGAAGCAGGGATCACTGGGTCTAATTCTGCTAGCCGAAGGCTGAAACGTGGGCAAGTGTTCAGTCTCTTTTTTGGAACCAGAGCAAGGACAGAGCTACCACACAGGAGCGTTCCAAGGATTAACCAAGAGAAATGCCTTTTAATGAATGTCACATGTGAGATAACTAGCTTGACATAGTAGTACCAACAGAAATAGCGGGTTATTTTCCATAACACAAAACGGCCTATCATTTCCTTTGCTTTCCATCACTTGGTTTTCTTTTATCTTTCCTTAACAAGACTTCTAGTTCCTGCCAAGCTTCAAAAATGTGGAATCAGAAAGTATTTTGGTTCTAAACATAGCAGAAAAATCTCCGAGTAACAGAATAGCTTTTTGCCACTTTTAGAAATTAACCAAAATAGAAACACTTCAGTCAACATTGGGTCAAAAACATTATTATTGATTAAATTACTGCTTTAAACCATTGTTTTTCTACTTATATTTGGAGATTAACTTATTCTTCACACAGAATATGAACAATCAGATTCTATGAATTTTTGAATTAATTATTTTTTTTTACAAACTCTGTGTCTAAGAGAGAAATGATATACAAGTATACCATGAAATGAGTAAAATGTACTAGGTTATATAATTTTAAGTGAAAAGAGCAGAATACAAAATCATATGTACACTACATCTACACTATATAAAATACTGAACTCTAATTGCAAAAATAAACAAACTAGTTATGTCAAGATGGTGGAATTATGACTGTTTTTTAAAAATGTGTCTAGGATTTCTACATAATCTTTCAAATTAAAATGGAACATTTGCCCCAAAAAAGGCACACATAAATTGCATGTAAATAATTTCAGTTAGATGCCCATATGCAAAATATATATGATGCAGGCACTGGGGCTTGAACTTCTGCTGAGGTCCAGGTGATCTAACCCAGAATAAACTCGAGAAGCCTTTCACCCCTACACGTGCAGTGTCCTGCCCTCAGCCTCTCGCTAGTAAGCACCACTTGACAACCATCTGGATTGTTTAGAGCTGGTGTGAAAAGTTCCTACCTAGGACCCAGGCAGAAAAGGGAATAGTACTTCCTGGTCGGGACCAAACTCAAACCAGAGACCTTGAAACATCAAGCTTGGAACCACATCCATTTCACAGGCCATTTAGTGAGTCTATGAACTATCGATATTTATCAGAGAAACAAAGCAGTCTTTCACGTATTTAAAATATTAAAGAGTAGGTGATTTCACAATGGTCTTCAAAATGCATCTTTCATGAATTCTACGGGAGAGGAGTCTAAATTTTCAAATAGCACACACAGATATGACTAATCTTTTGAAATCAGCATGTCTGAGAGCCGTAAGAATTTCCAGTTCCCTATGCATGGCGTCTCTATGTACTAAGACAAAAGTAGCTCAGGCTAATTTCACCAAGGTGGCGGGGGATGGGGGTTGGTGGTGGTCTTTAAAAGAGATTTCCAAATGCACTTATCATGTGTCTTTCAAGGGACTGATTTGAGATAGACCATTTAGGTGAGGTCTTTTGCTTTGATTAGAGCAATCAATGTTTGAATAGTATTTGATTTTCACAGATGTGCCATTTCACATCAGGAGTTCAGCTTCAACTGGGGGATAATCTCCTATAATTAATTTCAAACATCTCTTTAACCGATTAGTTAACCTGAACAATAAAAAGGTAACCAAAGCATAATCAATGACTTTGTAACTAGCCCTTCCTCCACTGCCATCAGCCAGAGAGAACACATAGCCTTGACCTGGTTTCTAGGAGTACTCAGGTTTAGGTTCAAACAAAGGCACTCTCGACTGATGACAATGCGTTGGGCACTGGTTTCTCGGCTTCCCCTGGCACCGACCTAGAGTTTCTGAACAGCATAGTCAACGGAGGTTAAAAGCCTCTCCGAGACATTGAAATAGTACTCTATTATCTGCTCCTTTAAATTTTTTCACCTTTTTAATATAAAAGTTTAGTGTCAATTATACATTATTTTTATATGTTAAAAAAAAACCCACACCAACAAACTGATCCCCAGAGAACTTCAGAGAAGTAGATAAGATTTAGCAATAGAATAGGAAGGCGTTTTGGATGGTAAGACATCCCCACCCATTAACAGAGAACTGTGGCCATGAAAGTGATCAGAATGATTGTGGATTTTCTTTCCTCCTCTCTCTACCTCTGCTTCCCTCCTTTCTTTCCTCCCCCTCTCCCTCCCTTCCTCCCTTCTTTACCTTCCTTCCCTTTAATTCAAAATCAGTTTCACTGTGACGTTTGCCTTTGGTCCTAGACCTCGAGCCTTACAAATTAAATTACTACTTGAGCATAGTTAAACAAATCTATCTGGAATTTGGAAATGGAGTAAAGTTTTGTTCCAGCATGGCTGCAAGAGGGACTCTGAGCATAGCTTAAGGATCTTTTCTTTTAGAACCTTTCCCATCTTGGAAACCTTTGCATGAGTTCCTGAGTCCAAGAGGAGACTGCTGGTGGCCTGCCTCTCTGTCTTCTGCCCCAAACCCTGCTCCTGGGGCAACTAGTAATCGCCTGTGAAAAATCTGGGGATGTCAGCAAGTTGAATGTCTCTGAAGAGGTTAACCAGTGAGAAAGCAGCTTTGAACGTGACCGACCGCTGAGAAACATGTGGCAGTGGAGCAAGGGAGAGTGGGCCCGTCATTCACCTGTACGGAGAGGCCGTCCCCCAGGAGAGATAATCGGTGGGTCTTGGAGCAGGACGAGGCACAATGGGCTGCTCCACGGCAGTCACATCTCCTGAGTAGGATTTGAGGAGGGAAGCGTTTTTATTGGCCAGCATGGCTCTTTCGTTCCTGCGGAATTTGGCTCTTCGGTTCTGAAACCACACCTGGAAGATGGTTGGGAGGAGAGAAGGGCATGAGGAGGGAGAGGAAAAACAAATAAGAGGTGGTTACATGACACAAAGTCCTCGTTGATTTTACTGTATGATGCCCTCCCAAGGAAGATGGAGGGTAGGTATGGAATTCTCTGGAGAACAATAGAATATGCCATGATCCTCCCCTGGTGGGCCCTGTGAGAGAGCTTTTAAGGGTAAAGACTCTTATAACAGGACTAGGAGGTGGTACTTCCAGCCATCAAGACTCCAGAGGTGAAATCTACGACTAACCCAAGAGACAGCAAAACAAGGCTTATTATTCCTATTGTAATTGCAGTCAAGAAAAAGAAGAAAATATCTCTTAGACTTTTGCCACAGAGACAATGACATTTTTTGTGTGGGTTTTTTTGTTTTTTTTTCCCAAAATTCTTCAAAATGTAAAAACCTCATGTGCTTTCATAATGCTGATGGGATATGTAAGGAAAATTCGCCATCTTCCCAAAAGTTGACCATGTGACAAGACTTTAAGAAGCAGATGGTTTCGTTGGGAGGGATACAGGGAGAATGAGGAAGTAGCAGAGAAGAGAAGGGGCCACTAAAGAGTGTGCTAAGGCTGCTCCCCTGTGGTGGCTTAGTCCCACGGGAGGGGACGGTAAGATTCATGCAGGACACACCCTCCCACGATGGGGGAGCGCGCTGAGGATTTGTAGAAAGAAACTCATGAAAGGAAAATGAAGATAATGAAGTTTGGAAGTTGGATGGAGTACATTCAAATATAAGGTTTGAGGGATACGGCTGCTGGTGCCATCATCACTGGCTACAGCTAATAATAAACCTGCCATTTATTAGGTGCTACTAGGGCTAGGAACTTATATGAGCCTGTCCCATACCTTCTTTCTAGTTATCATGACAATTCCACATATTAGGTTTTATTATTTCTATTTCAGGGTTGAAGAAACAGTTTCCGTGAGATTATGGAATCTGTTGATGTTCACTCAGATAATAAGTGGCAGAGTTTTTGAGCTCAAGAACATCTGACTCATGATCCTACAACTCTTCCGGGCAGCCATGGGATTTTATTCACTCGTGTATTCATTCTGGAAATCTCTATGGAGAGTCTGCCCTGTTGAAGACTCTGTGCTAAATGCTGGGAACAGAGAGATGAAACCCTGCTCATAAGCAGCTCACAGGCTATTAAACGAAGACAGGCATGCAAATTTGAAAAACTGCAGAAATGAGAGTTTTAGGTGCAATCGTAGAAACGCATGACAAGGTGTGAGAGAAAGAAATTCTAGGGTGTAGCCTGGGACAGCTGCACAGCTCTAGGGGGCAACATTCAAAGATAACCCCATGGGCTCGGTGCCCCGTCGAAGACTCAGGGGGACATCAGTAAAGGCAGAGCCTGGACACGGCTTTCCTGGCTTTGCAGATTCCCAGCTCATTTGCATCTACTACGCCCTTCACACTGCTACCGGAGTTATCATTTTAAGTGCATATGTAATCGTGCCCTGCTATATATCATCCATGGGCTCCCCATCACTCACAGAATGAAATCAAAACATCTTACCATAGAACAAAGACCAGTCAGGAATGAGCTCTTTGTCCACCAATCCAGCCACATCCGGCATCACTTGGACCTTGAGCACTGGCCCTCTAGCCTTCCACCTCCAGCCCCGGGCCCAAGGCTATTGCTGGATTTGGTTGTTTCCCACCTATGTATATTCGTACCAAATGCTCCCCCTGCCTGTGAAATGCTTCCCCTCTGCCCAGGTGTCAAAAGGCATGTTTTTCTAGATTTGACTTTAATATTACCTCCTTTGTGCAATGTCGTCATGGAAAGAACATGACCTTAAAATCTATCTAGCAGAGTTGGATAAAAATGCTGGCCCCACAACTTTAAAGATTTGCCCTTGGATAGTTTTTTAATTTCTCTGATTGTTTATCTCCCAGTCAAATAGAGCTAACAATACCAACTCACAGGGCAGGTGTGAGCATTGGCGCAGGTGGAGTGATTTATTGATTGATAGATATGTAGTCTCGCTCTTCCTCCCCAGGTGGATTTGATCATTCTTTCCTCCAGTCTATCACTAGTTCTCTTTTAATTTTGTTTTTTTTTCTATTTCTTTTTTAATCACTAATTCTTGAACATTTCTTTAGTGTAAGATTATTTTACATGTTGTAACAGTGTAATATGCACGTCTGTCTTCTCTGTCCCATCTATGACATTCTTAAGGAAGGGCCAGTGTCTTATTCATCCCCAGAAAACCAAGATCAGTTCCAAGAGCATCATAGGTGCTTGATAAATGTTTGAGGCCAAAAAAAAAAAAGTAGAGGAAAAAAGTTGAATTGTGCAAAGATGATAAGATATGGCTTCCATCCAAGAGGACGTCATAGTCTAGCTGGGGAAGTTGGCCCACATACAACTCAATATTCTACATGTCATGTTGTGATAAGTGCCACACATAGAAAGGAGGCCAGAGCTGGAAGGAAGGGGTTCATATGGGAAAAAGTGAGACTTCATAGAGGAAGAAAAAAGTCATGGGGAGAATTCTGGCCTGCTCACATGGGATGTGTTCACAGCTCTGAAAGCCACATAGTAGGGCAAGAAAGGAGGAAGATAAAATAGTTTCAACATATGAGAAAGGCATTTAATTATTGTTGTGTTGGGGCCAAAATAGCTCCCCATCCCACAACTGTTTGTTCCTTTTTTTTTTTTTTTTCATTTTTGGCAGCCTGTCCAGGTTTCTTCATTAAAAATTCAGATCACCACAGCAAAAGTGGTACTTTCAGGTGCTGTGGGTTATTTGGTCTAAAGCTATTCATCTGACCACTGCAGGCCAAGCCTGGGGCATAAAAGATATGGGGTTTCATAGGAGAGAAGAAGGAATTTAAGAGTACAAACAGAGCATGTTTGGAGAGCCGTGGTAAGTGGCATGGAGGAAGAGGATGTGGGAGGCTGACCTCAGAGCTCTGCTTTGGATGGGAGGCTGGAGACAGCGAAGCTGTGATGATCACTCTTACCTGAGCGAGAGATCGCCAAGCAGTGATGTACGCACCTCACTTGTGCCTTCTAACCAACCCTCGGTGCCACCACGGTGCCCAGGCAACTTTCCCCTTTTACCTCTCTCAATGTGCCAAGCTTCATGGCACAGAGTTCCTACCTCAAGGCATTTAGGGTTCACTCAAGTCCCCGGCCTGCTAGAGGGTTATTATTTGCAGAAAGAAATCCTTCCAGTCCAGACCCGAACACAGCCGTACAAACAATAATTTCTTCAGGAAGACAAGACATATTTGCACCCCCCACCCACCCCCCCAATCAAAACAGCAGCCTACCCCTGGGAACATAGAGGATAATAAGATTGTGACTTTCTGCAGAGAAAACAAAGCACTCTTTGAAAAAGCATTTAGCCAGGAGACTTGTATTTATGCACAGTCTGCTGTGGTGCTTGCTGAAAAGCATGACTTCTGGATCTGAGTATCCATGTTCAAATCCTAGTTCAGCCACTTTCGAGCTGTGTGACATTGGGCAAAATACTGTAACCGCTCTGTGCCTCAGTTTTCTCATCTGTAAGATGAAGAATACTAGCCACCTCAGTGAATTGGTGTGAAGGTTAAACAGAATTGTTCATGGAAAGAACTTAGACCAGTACTTGGCCTATAAGGGCTCAAGTAGTGTGAGTTACCTTATCACCATTATTACTACTAATTACACATTGTATTGTGTCTTGATGTATCATGGCATTGATGTTGGAAAGAATTGCTGCTCTCTCTTGACCTTGTATATGCCCTTAGCCTCCTTCACAGAAATTCAAGCTCATCTACTTGAATGTGCCCTTGGCACAGTTCCTGAGTTCAAGGCCTGTATGTGTTCATTTCCCACTCCCACCGTGTCCACAAACGTGTGCAGTTATAACACATTTCTTAAAGGTTTGTACATTCCCAACATCTCGGGAGGAAAACTGAGGTAGGGGTCCGAGAATTGATCTCTTTGGCTGCCCTAAAGCTCAAGTTGAAATCTGGGGGGGGGGGTTCAAATCCTCAACAGGAATCTGAAAGGGTGAGAAACGAGGAGGAGGAGGGAGACCGGTAGAAGGCATAGCCCATCCCACCTAAAGGCATTCCATTTGATTTTTCCAATCACTCTGTTGCCTAAAGAAACGCCGTTAGAAATGGACTCTGTGCTCACACTGTCCAGTCTGAGACATGGAGCTCATGTTCGGAAACAGCCTTCAGAGGTGTGGCTCTGAGGTTACCTGCACTCGGGCCTCCGTGAGGTTCACACGGCGGGCGAGGTCTTCCCGCACGAAAGCATCGGGGTAGTGGGTCCTCTCGAAGACGCGCTCCAAAGCCTGCAGCTGGCTGCTGTTGAAGGTGGTCCGGTTCCTCCGCTGCTTTCTCTTCTTCTTTTCCTCTGAGTTCAGCTGATCGTCTGGAATAGAAGACTTTGATGATAAGGAGCTGACGTCATGTTAAGGGTCCCGGTTTACTCTTCTCTGCTCTCTATCTACAGAGAGATGTTGTTTCCTTAGCTCACATCCTTATCAAAGGGCTACAGCCTGACACCTCTTTCAATATGCAAATGCGGCACAGGTGCTCACAACTTCCAAGGCCAAGAACCCCAGTCCTTTGGGGCTGGCCGAGTGGCGCTTTGGTTAAGGATTGGCTTGGGAGGCCAGCTCTGAGCAGCAGGCCCAGTTCAGATCCCACATGAGGGCCAGCTAAGATGGTGAACAACAGCTCGACCTAGAGCTGGGCTGCAGTGAGTTGCTGGCGACGGCATAGACTGCAGTGCGGCTGGCCAGCTGCTGGCGTGAGCGGCCGGCAGTGGGTGTGAGCTGCAGTGAGCCGCCATGAGCAGCCGTCCAATGACTGGTGAGTGACTGCCTCACCCAGGAAGAGCGCAATGATAATACCAACATGGGCCAGTGAAGCGACGTCCTCCACAACTAGACTGAAGAACAAAAGGACAGCAACTTGTCTGTTCCCTTCTCCGATTCCCCAAAGCTGTTCCCCTCCCCCAATTCCCTAATAAAATCTTTTTTAAGAAAAGAACCCCAGTCGTTGTGACAACTGGGTGTGGCTTTGAAATCTGGGGCCAGACCTGAGCTGTCACAGGGACATTCCTTGCATGCTCCTTGACGCATGTGGTGTTCAGGAGGCTAAGGAGAAGTTTACTGCTTCCCAGGTTCTCTGGACTTCTCTAGAGATGGGGGAGGAAGAGTAGGTTGCTTTGGACCTTATTGGTCTTTAACAATATTATGTTCATTCATACAGTTTCAGAGCCAAGGACGCCAACTGTCCCCTGGTTCCTTCTCCTCAACATACCCACCCAAACACAAAGGCAGCATTATAGATGAAAAACCATGTTCAGACTGCCTAGAGGGATGTCTGTTTCACCACGCCTTCTCTTGGAGTCAGCCAGTAATTGCTACCTGCATTTGCTCGTGGCCCCATGCTGTTGCTGAGACAGGCCTCAGAGCTACTGCTGCAGACCCTCAAGCTAAGCCCACAGTGGCCTGGGGCTCACCTTATCACTGTGAGAACTCAAGAACTGGAAACAGAACTGAAAGATCTCTGAAACCATTTCACTCCAAAATTGATTCCTAGGGCCCTGAAATCTTAGGGACCTTTGGAGAATCATGACCCCATGTTTTCATCTGTCAAGTTTCCTCGTTGGTTTTCTTTTAGTTCCCCCAAAAGCACGTTGGCAAGCTGATCAGCTGGCTCGCCCACAGCAGCCAGAGAGCCATGTGGTCATGTCCTGCCACCCCCACTCAGCCCAGGCAGGAATGATGAATGTGTGAAGCTGAGCGGAATACCAGGGATGCTAACGCCACCACTGAGCCATCACCCTGAGGCCCAGGCCACCACAGAGCCTGTGCACAGATTGACATGCCAAGCTGCTGAGGCCCCAGACACATGCCAGCCTAATGAACTGGGCTTACACTTCCAAGAGCTGTCCCCAAAGAGACTCGGCCCAAAGAAAAATAGCAGGGCATGAGAGGATGGAGAGAAAGGAGAGCTGGGCCGCTCGCTCCACATTCAGCAGAAAGTAGCTCTCAGCCGTTTTTTCCAACATGTAACATCTCCTGATCATCTCTGACCATAAACACACAACACACTCAAGAGCCTCAAGTGCACGAATCATGATGGCCTACAAAATGTGCCACCTACCTGAACTCCAATAGGATTCTTCTTACAAATTGAGGCCGTGTTCTAGATCTGGGTGTGGATTCAAAGTGTGGCTTAAATCTGGGAGCACCTTGCCCAGATCTCTCAGTGCCTAACAACTGAGGCCTCTAAGTCTTTTTGATCAGAGCTACCTACCTCGTGAGGGCTGCCTCACCAGGAATGCCCTTGGACTTTAGAACAGAGATGGCACATTTCCTCTTGATATTTAAAACACCCAGATATAGTACTTGTTGAGTTTGTTTTCAGGGAAACTTCTCTTCTTTTTAAAAACTGTGTCTACAGAAAACAAACAAACAACCAACCATGTGATCTCAACCACATTCCTCCAGCCAAGAAGCTGCTGACACCCATTCTCTCAGCTTCTTGGTTGGTCATGGCCAACTCTCTCTCTGGTCCTGTTGTACTTGAACTAGGAGCTCTGCGTTGAAGACACTGTTGTGTCACCCTCAGACCAGTGTCAGATCAGTGGCATCTTGAGAATGGAGCCAATTTAATTACCATGACTTGTGAGATCTCTCCAGGCCTAGAATATGCCAACCAACATCGCTCGTTATACCACTATTTAGGTATTAGCAAAGCTGGTTTCCAATAATATCAACACTGGAATTCAAGCACCTAGGATCAAACACCTTTGAGCCATTGCTTTGCATTCGTTTCTTCCTTTCTATTTGAATATTTGGAGGCATTCCTGGTGTTCCCATTCTTTCCCAAATTTCTTTGTCTACAGTTCTGTGTCTTGTTACAACACCACCACAGCCATCATTTCATGCCCCCATTAAACAGAAGTCAGCAAAAAATCCTTAGCTTCTGTGCCTACTCCAGACAGAGACCAATTGGGCAGATCACAGACTATTATTTTTAATCCCATAAAGGAAATCGCTTATTAAGCCAACCCCATAATGTGTTTTCCTCCCTCAAAGGGAAGAGCTTTCTCAGGTGTAACCACAAATTCCAAGTCCTTTATGCTGTTTCGTAAGCCTGTTTTTTTCTTCTACAGCCAAGCTGTGATCAAGAGCAAGGATATTTGGTGTTTTCTTCTTAGCTCTACAACCTACTACAGAAATCTCTCAGTTGTTCTTTGAAATCTTCCCCTGTTCCTGCAAACCCAACCGACGGTCCACCATAAACCACCAACTCCCCTGACGTGGGAGTCAGGGAAACGGAGAATGATGGTTTATGACAGAGAATAAATAGCCATGGTGACCTGACACAGAAGTTTCCCGGTGACTGTTCTTGTTGTTTTTAACAAATGAAAACACGAGTCTGGATCATGGGGAAGGTGAGAAAAGACACCAATGACAGGGGTCCATGGAGTCTGGGTCTGGCAAACGTCCTTCCAAATGCGAGTGTAACAGAAAGAGACAGTGAGGGGACAACACAGGCAGCTTGAGCGGCAGCCCCTGGCACGTCTGTCTTTGCTCACGCATCACAAAGCGTGAGATCCCCGGTTCCCCAACACGAACACACAAGAGCAGGACCCAGCACAGGCTCCTCACAGCATGAGAGAAAATGTGAACATCGCAGAGGTTTATGGGGGGCAGGCATCTGAAGGGCCTGTGATAAGCTCTTTATCAGACTCTGGGCTCTGACTGCACAGGAGCGGAAGCAGTTTATTATCGCTGCTGGAAGACCATCTTTCTTATGAAAACAGCTCCAGCGAAGGTTAATTTGGAAGCATGCTGTCCTAGGATACTGAAGTCCGACTGGACTTGAGGAAGCCTTTCGTTCTTTGGAATTCCGCAGTGGGTGGGATGCACCAAGCTGCCGAATAACCACAGGGGACATGGACACATTTTTATCAAAATCACAGTGTTTCAAATCCAAGGTGTCTATGTGGATGATTATGTTTGTATGTGCTATGGATGCCTGAGGAAACTGCAAGTGTGACGTTATCGACAAGCTTTCTGATCAAAACAAGCAAAATGCCCTTATTAACAGGTGTATTTTCACTTGGACCCACGAATCATCAAATATCAGCACCAAATGAAACCAGGGAAACTGTCTAATTCAATTTGACAGATGAGAAGAATGAGGCATAGAAGAGTGAAGTGACTTGCCCCACAGGTCACAATGCAAACTGTGACAGAGCCAGACTCCTGATTACACTCCACTCTCAAGAGCAGGTGACAATATGCATGTTTAAGACGAGCAATGAAGCCTTAAAGATGAAAAAAACAATTTAAAAAAAAGCTACCCTGGGTAAAATTGTATTAGAAAGACAGGCTTTTGCATTCTAGCTGTAGAAAGAGTGTCTAAGAAAGAGGGTCCATGTGTGTCTCATGTTGTCATTCCTGCCAGAATAGTCATTAAAAAATGCAACCATTCTCATCTAGAATAGCACTTTGGTCCTGATGTTCTTGAATTTTCCTTTTCAGTGGCCTCCACAGGTCCTTGCTTCATCGATGAACTATGGTCAGGGTGGTTTCAGCACCGTCCCACACCCCCATGTGCCATCTTCTCCCCTTATCCATCCCGGCTCTTTCCTTCATTTTAGGACCCGGTTCAAAATCTCTGTTTCCTATGACACATCTCAAATCTGGTGTCCTTAATGGAACTTCACTGAGAACTCCTATTCATATCTATCTCTCCATTCTCTACATTCCTATATGTATTTTAGGGTACAATCAAATACTTTTTTTAAATGATGGTTCAGTTCTTCCTATGGAAATGTTTTGTCACCTCAAAGAATTCAGGTATTCCTATAGAAAAGAAATAAGGTCTCTAGATAAATGAAATGACAATAAAATTTGAAGGAATTACAGTAGTATTGTGGCGTAGAAACAGTCACTGAAAATTAGGACTTTGTTGATTCATCTGAATTTTTAAAGGGCTGAATAATTTCTGAAGTCCAACTATCCTTTTTAATAGTGCATAGAAAATAATTAGACTAAACATTATCTTTTGTTTGTGGATAATTTTGAGTGTGGATAAAAAAAAAACCAAAAACCCTTTTACTGTGTTTCTTTTTTAAATAGGTTAGTCATCAGATCTAGAGACGGGCCAACATGTGGTGGTCCTGACTCCTTTACAAATACAGGAATTAGTCCTTCGTTTTTACTCCTTACTAGAAAAACAGCTCCGAGGTAAAGGACCGATTTAAACAAATAGGAACACACCTGAGAAAGAGATGCTTTTCAATGGATCAGGATGCTCAAGTACAAATGAAGCACTTGTCCAGGAAAGAAAGCCCTACGTCCTGGGGAGGACGCCCCTGGTGCATTCAGGTACAAGTCGAAGAGGACACTAGCTTTGCCCTTGGCTCTACCATGACATTCACTGTGGACTCCACATGTGGCTTTGAACTTGCACTGAAGGGAGGGTGGAGAAGACGGCGGGAAGTGCCATCCTCACGCACGAGGACCAAGCAGCATGCCACGGATCCCAGCTCCCTAAAGCCTTGCATTCACCATGCGGGCTTCTGTTGACTCCCCCAAACCCTGACCTTCTTCTACTCTATATCTCATGGGAGGGCCTTGGCGACTCCAAATCGGTCCGCCAAATGTAATTTAAAGGTACAGCAAAAACATATTTTAGGGATAAAATCTAAGGAAGAATGTGTTTTGTATGCCCGAGTCACATCAGTTGGGAAGAAATCTGATGCAAGAAGGTAAAACGCCAGCTTCGGTAGCAGAAACCAGCCACCACATCAAAGCCGGTCATCTGCCTTTGGGTTGAAAACATGGCCGGCAAGTGGATCTAAAAAGCAACCCGCTGATCATTTTATGGGCACGGAAGAATGTTTTCAAAGGAGCTTATTGCACAACAACTACTTACTTTAATGGGATTTGTGTGGTTCGGGCCCTGTAACCTTTGGAAAATTGAAGGGAGGTATAATTGCAAAAGCCACTAAAAACTGTTTAGCTTTTATTGCAGGACCTATGAAAAGCAGCAAGATAGAGCTGTGGCATCCATTTACGTTGCTTTGGTTACACGAAGCTCCAATGGCAATTAGGACAGCGTCCTTTTAATATGGGCCCCGATAACTGACACATGATCACCTAACTGGTCTGACTTGCAGTGTAGACCGAACTTAGCACATCACAGTGTCCAAAGCCAAGTTCAGCAGCATAGCCACACTTTCTCAGCAGCATCCGTGTTGCCCTCCCCCACTGATTCCCAGCAATGGTCAAGAGGGACCAGGTCTCTGCCAATACAAATGCCCAACTGGGCAGCTGTGTTCACCCCCAGGATGTGTCATTGCTTTACAGCTACCAGACCCTAAATTTGGCATGATGGTCTTGGATGTACATATTTTTTTCCCCCTTTACTGTCAACTTGGTCTAGACATGGTTTATTTTTAGTCAAGTATCAGTCTTAAACCTTAGAAAATAGAGAATGCTTTAAATGTAATTTGGGTGACATAGGTTCTTTGGAGAATAAAATACTCTAAAAACTACGGGGTAACAGTATTTTGAATGGTTTTGACCAAAAAGATGAGTCCGTGGCTCTGGCAGAAGCTACAGCAGTTTTACGTAGCTAGAGCTCCAAGTTTAGCTCTCAGTATAGACGACCCTCCTCTGAAACAGAAAACACTGAAGAATATGAGATGCCATAAAGCAATGGTACTGTGTTTGACTTCATCTCATGTATTTCCTTTCACTTCTCTGGGACCAGCATGTTTCTATGGTTACATTGAGAATGAACCAAAAATGTTAACATAGTCCATATCACCTTATCTGCTTTAACTCTCTAAAGATATTTTTCTGAAAAGATTCCTGCTCAGAACCCCAAGGACACCCAACATAAAGCAAACCTTTCATGTGGTCCTATGTCGGAGCCCTAACTTTTTTCTGGGGCGATGCTGATCATTTCCGCCATGCTGGCCTGGCATTGTCCATGTGACTCTGAGTCTACGTCAGACTGTAACTTCTGAGTACAAAGCTTATGTGTTTCATTGACGTTTTGATCCATGCTTAGTAAACACAAATTAATAATCAGACATGAAATGGTCGTATAGTGAGATTATTATTATTGGAATTCAGTTACTGAACAGAATACTTTCTTTTTTGACAGACCTAAAATTCTGGCTTTTGCTATGTAACCTACTCCCAATTTCTCTATGGATAAATCACTCATTTTTCAATTCATTCCTAGATGTCAAAAAAAAAAAGTGGAAAAGAAGAATGTTTTCATCGGACCCAACTAAACTATAGTTGAGGAGAGGGCGCAGTGGAATAGAGTACAAAGTTAACTGACTTGGAAACCAGAGCAACTTGTATTCTCCTGCAGACCTGCTACGTACTAGCTGTGTGGCGTTGGGTAAGACACTCCACTTCTCTGAGCCTGTTCGTGAAATAATACATTGGAAGCAAGACTACCTATTTCCAACAGTCATTTGAAAATTTAATGAACACATAGCAGGCAGGTAGTCTGGCACACAGTAGGCATTTCACAACTGGGGGATTTTACAGCTACCACTGCTGCTGTAATTTCTTCTTAGACATGGACTAGTCAAAACCATCGCTGTTGTTTCTTGTTTTCCTCTTCACTGTTTGTTGATATTTAACTATTCAGTAAGATTCCTATCACAGCATCACGGGGGAGAAAGAAAGAAAACCATTCAAATATGACTTAGTTTTGATGGAGAGCATCGTTGAAATCTGGGGAGCTTGAAAATGAATAAAAGCTTTAAAAATCCAAAAGAACTGTAGACCCAAAATTGCACATGTAAATTATGCATAGAAGTTTGCCCCCTCAAAACACCCATCTGGGACCCTTTTCTGCTGCGAGTCAATTCCTGGCTTTCTAATAAGCCCATTTTCCTTTCTCAATTCAGATTCTGAAAAGAAACATTCAGAAAGCAGACAGATGCTAGCACTCGAAAACAGGTAAGCAATTGATACCTTTAACAAGTAATCTCATTAAAAATGAGTTTGAAAACAGACAACAGAAAGAAGAAGGCTAACACCATATGAAATCATATGAAAATGCAATGATTTCACAGCCTGTTTGCCTTGGGTTGACTAATTTGGTTGCCACATGTCTAAAAACACAAAAGTTGGGTCATATTACTCAATATTTATTCAGTGACTTTTTTTTCCCTAAATGGCGGGGCACTTTGGTAAATTCCAAAGGGATAAAAAGAAACCCAGGAAGGCAGAGTTCTGGGAAAAGAGTAGGTTCTGACGGAGATTTTAAAAGCTTTCTCAACTCGCCATTTTCCAGGTGTGTGGTCCCCTTGGAAGTGCCTGGTATTTGACTAAGATTACAAACAGAGCCCCAGATGAGCCCTCGGCTCCTGCCTTCTTCTGGTAGCTGTTTCCCTTTGTAGTGGGGGCTGTTGTCATTTTGTAAAAAACACAACATCAATCTTGACGTTAGCAGGAGAAATGGGTGTCTTCATGGGAGGCAACCGCCATAAGTCATTTTTTTAATGATTCATTCTTTTGGCAATAAATTTTAATGTTCTAAAGAAAAATCTGATTAAAAAATAGATTAAAAAAAAAACACAACTGAAAACAGCAGTGAAGATGTACGTAATTGATGAGGAAGCTCAACCCTGGAAAGGACAGTGGTTATAGAACAAGACTCTTTTACTTGGATAAAAAGACAACTAGGAGGCATTTAAACACTTAAGAAGAGAAGTATGATTTGTACTTCCTTGGAGTTTTTTATCTCACGTTAAAAGATGAAATGCTTGTAGCAGAGAAACCCACAAGGAACAGAAAGCCAGCTTTCATCACAATAAGAGGGGGTGCCAAGGATAATTCCATAACACGGTATAAAGTAGATGAGGAGGGCTGAAGAGGAAATTAATAGCCCCTTTCAGATGTCATTCTGGTGTTGGGCATCAAACTAATGAACACGAAGACAAATATGCTACAATGGTCCACATAAGAAGCTCGGTGTTTTTAGATACTGCTTAAGCGAAAGGAAATTAAAAACCCTCTTTCAAGAATAAGAAAAGCAAAGCATAAACAGTGGTTTAACACGGGACATTTTTTGAGGAACATGCCACACTCTAACATCTCTGGGTTTCAACTTTCTTGACTGTAACAGGGTTTGCTTTAAGACAGAAACGTGTTTTTGAAATTGTGACAACTAGGTCTCCCCAGGTCCATATATTTTGCTTTCAATTCTAGTATGGAGCAATCGTGGAAAGGATTTTGGACTGGCAATCAGGGGCTCAGATTCTAATTTTGAAGGATTACTGACCAAAGCTAGGATGTTAGGCCACAGTGGCCTTACTGGCAAAAATTACAGGTTGGGCTAAGTGACTAAGACCTCTTTCAAATCCAGTGTCATGGGCTTTGGGGATTCTTTTTATGTTTTCAGTATTCAGCCCAGTAGAAAACTTTGAATAATTATTTGTTTAGGGCAATGCCTGAATCATGTCCTTTTGTTGCTATGTTTTTGGTTTTGCTTTGTTTTGTTTTTGTCTTTGTTCTAGAAAACCTTTGGCTGGCTCATCTGTTGGATGAGAACTACACTCTAATGATACACGCCTGGAGAAAGCTTAGGTGATTGTCCTGTTTCTCCATGGCCAGTGTGGTCTGCAGAGGTAAGTCTCCAAATTGAAATGAATATACATCTTTTTTTTTTTTAATTTTATTAAATGTATTGCGGTCACATTGGTTGGTAAAATTATGTAGGTTTCAAGGGTGCAATTCTATAGTACATCATCTTTATATGGCATTGTGTGTTCACCACCCGAATTCAAATGTTTATTTTGAGAGAAATTAGTTCACCTAAAAGCACAGTCTAGAGAGAGAAGAAAACAGAGAGGTTTCTAAGAGAGAGTTATTCTAACCTTTACATTGACTAAACAGACATGGGAATAACTGTTTTGTTTTGTTTTTCTTCTACCACTCTTGACCTCCTAACCACAAGTTGGGCAACAGTAACCTTGATGAGAACACTGCCACCTTAGGCTAATCCCCAAACTGGTGCCTCTAGCAATGGTCACACTCAATCTCAACGTTCACTTCCTCTCACGATCGCCTTATTCATTCACTGGAACAAATATTTATCGAGCATCTACCACTGCATGCCCGGCAAGGAGGGGCGCTGAGAAATACAGAGAAATCTTACACGTAGTCCACCTTCAAGGGACTTTATAACTGACTGGGGAATTAAGCTACAAGTGCTGGGAAAGCAAAGTAACAATTGAGAAAAGATATTCCAGTAGATGGGGTGGCCATCAGAACAGGAATGGATGAGAGAGGATGGAGACACCAAAGTGAGTGGTAGGTCAGCGGACATGGGTCAGCTTGGTTTGAGCCTGTCTCTGTCATAGTTGAAGTTCAGCACCCCTTTTTCAGCTGCAGCTGCACTGTGACTTGTCACTCCATTCTCTACTTGTGCTATTGATGGTGGTGACACAAACACATTTCCCTTGTCTTTCATTCACAGTCTTCCTTCACCTTGTCTCTCCTTGCCTAACAACATATCGTAGGCCTTACCCCTTCCTACTGACAGTCTCAGTTTACCTGTCAGCTCATCATAAGGACCTGCTCGGATCACCAACCAGACATATCTTCCCCTCAATCCTCATTCCAGCAGCTGAACTATCTGCTTTCTAACACTTATGACAATCTGTCATCATTGACATTGATTGTCTCACTCACTAGAATATGAGCTTCGTGAAGGCAGAACCCTTTTCTGACTTGTTAACTGGGGTACCCCTGCATCTAGAACTAGTGTGTGGCCTATGTCAGACACCCTTTCTTTCTTTCTTTCTTCCTTTCTTCCCTTTTCTTTTCTTTCTTTCTTTCTTTCTTTCTTTCTTTCTTTCTTTCTTTCTTTCTTTCTTTCTTTCTCTCTCTCTTTCTTTCTTCTTTAAATTTTATTGGGGAACAGCCACGATCATTGGTTACACATTGTTTTTATGCTACAATGGCATAGTTGACTCTTTTAGGGAGGGCGCAGCTCACAGTGGCCCAGGCATGGATCGAACCGGCAACCTTGGTGTTACCAACACCACGCCCTAACCCGCTGAGCTAACCGGTCACCCCCATCAGTCACCTTTCTTTGAATGACTGAATGAATACGTTACCTGTGCTTGCTGCCAATGCCTACTGTGCACGCCCTGCTCAGCCCACACTCTGCCACCAAGCCTGGCAGCCCTGTCAAGGCTGCATTTCTGGAAAGTCTCAGCACACAAGTGTCCCTGTGATAGAGACCTACTGCATTCCCTCCAAGGCATGTAAATTCCAGGAGCACGCTCTATCCAGGTCTTTCTCGCACTTGCTTTGTGCATGACTTTGCAGTGGTAACCATTTCTCCAGTTAGAAGGTAAGCCTTGAAAGCCAGTGAACAAAGAATGTAGAACAGAACCCTGTTCATCTTAGTAGCACTCAGTAAATGTTCAACTCTGATGATGACGACATATATGGAAGTTTAGACATGATCTGGTACCTCTATTTCCGTTCCCAAAAACCATCTGTTTAGCTTTAGGTTGTATTCCCTTTCAGTTAGTCATTTCTAGTCTCTGTGTCTTCAATCTCCTTCCACTGGCAAAGGAGGTTGGGCAAGAGCCTGGCTAATTCATTCTCCAACATACGAGAACATTACTGCCTGTCAACCACACCTAAACCTTAATTATACGGTAATCTCCTCTCAAGGGTTATGTGACTGTTTCAACCAGTAAGGAAGATGATGCACTAAGGTCATACGAGAAAAAAAAAAGTCTTTGGGCAAAACACCCAACAATCCATGTGGAATAATCTTATTCCACTGAATCATGTCCCCTGTTGCTGAACAGCTGAAAGAACTCCTTATTAATAGGTGATTCTGTCTTCCTGGAGTGGAAACCTATGAGTAATCTATGTGTCACTGTGACTCATGTCACGGCCACTACTTCCAACTCCCCGTCATCTGAAAATTGGCAAGAAGAATTCATACTGCTCAACTCATAACAGGAAAAGCCAGGATAGAGGAAAAACCTAATAAGTTTTATTGATGAAAAAGAAGACGGTAATTAGAAAAGTTGGCCAAGGGTGAGAAGGATGACTTTTTCGTCACCACCTAAATCATTCTTTTCCTCGGCATCTGTTTCCAACATGCCTTCAATGCCAATACAGGTGGTCTACCTTCCACATTCTCGCATCTTTTTTCAGATGTCCAATTTAAAATTTTTTCCCAACTTTTAAATTACTTTCAAGAAAGAACTTTGATAACAATATGTTGAACCAGGAGGAAGGACAAATGGGGCCCGAGCCCATGTGCAATTTACCACCCAAACATTCCCCAACCCTCATGTGTAATTTACAACCCAAACATCCCCCAACCATCGATAGGGATTTCATTTGCCAGCTTTCGTCTTTTTTCTTGACGGCTCTGTTACTTCAATTAAAATGGCACAGGATTTAACGACGTGGTTAACTTACTAGAAGTCAGCACCTTTAAAACAAAGTATCTTAGGAATACACTGGAAGGTTTTACAAACTCAGGGGACTCATAAAAAACATACACTGATTAGGTGTGTAGGTGGGAGAAGAGATTTTGGAAATTCAGATTGTACAAACATAATGTTTGCCATAAATCTTAGGTTAAAAAAAGTGTATGTGTGGTCACTGATTGGGCAAAAGTGGGGACCTCCTATACTGCAGTGTTACATTTTTTTATGTGGCCAAAGAAGTTACCAACAAAGAAATCCACCCCCTCCTAGCTATTCAGATGACCCCTGCTGAGGTCCTTTACTTTGTTCTATTTGGCTATTTCTATACTAAGGTTTTCTAGAGGTAGTGGTCACACCTCCCTGGATAGCATCATTAAACTTCTTTCTCTACTACAGATCTGTTAGTTTCGGGTAAATCTTCTTGGCTAAAGGATTGTTATGATTTTCATTCCCAGAGACTTCCAGTTTTAGCACCAGTTCCAGCTCTTCTCAAGGTCAACTAGCCAGCTATTCTGGCCACCAAGACTGGGAAGTCACCAAGTAATATCAGTATGGCTAACAACTTGACTTGAGAGACCCCATTTTTTATATCAAAGATGATCTCTAATTAGTTGGGGCCACAGATCAGATTTACACAATAGTGATTTTTATGCCCTTTCCCACATTTTCAGCAATCCAGTATTTATAAAAGTTTTTCCCTAGAATTTTATCAGAAAGCAACTTTATATAATAGTGGAGAAAAAAAACCACACATGCACACACACACACACACACACACATACACACACTCCAGTAGAAGTCAAACAACCTGGGTTCTCAGTCTGTCTGGCCCTAAAAAGTCATGTGTTTTGTTTTGTTTTTATTCCCCAGTAATGTAATTTGAAGAATGTAAATTTTCCAATCTGGGTTTCCGTTCCTACTGCTGTCAAATGGAGCATGGTATTAGACTGTTTTTAATATCTCTTTCTGATTTTAAATTACAAATTCCTCTTCAAATACTTGCCCGATGAATACATCTGTGCACTCAAAGAAGGGCATAGTAAAAAGTGGTAAAGATAAATTTAGTTACTAACCATCTCTAATTTAGGAATGTATGACTTTAACAATGGATTAACTGGATATTATGTAATTCCATAGATACACATTTCTGTAGTCAACTCTGCAGTGTTCTTGATGTTTTCTATGACATTACCAATGATCTTTGTGGATATCAGGGTTATCTCAACATTGCATGGATGCTTAGTTTCTTTTAGATAATATTTAAAGAAAATGTTCAGATTTGCAGGTATTCAAACAATAGAGCAAACATGAAAAACTGTTGTATAAAGCTCTGGAATTTTAAAATAATCTAACATTTAAAGATGGGGGATATATTTCTTATAAAATGTGTGTGTGTGTGTGTGTGTGTGTGTGTGTGTGTGTAGATGTTTGTCTTTGTGGGCGTATGTGTGACAGCTCAGAGAATTCTGGGTGGAGCTATACCAGTGCCATAAACATGAGAACTAGAAGCAGGTCCATTTGCCCACAGTGGAAAAGACCAACCTGTGGCACTGGGAAAGGCTTTCCTTGTTTGGGCTTTCTGGGTAGCCCTAAAAACTGCTAAGCCATATCACCATTACCTAGCCTCATGCCAACGATATCTGGTAACTCACTTTGACGTATTAGTTTCTAGGTAGGCGCTCCCAGACAATGGCTCATGCAATATCAATGCCAGCTGGACTCAGCTGTAAACAACAACCAAAAAGAGTATTTTAAATAGATATTTCAGATGTTTAAAATTAAATAAACCAAGGCAGGAGTGCGTAAGGTTCCAAGTGAAGTCAATTGCCCATTTGTGCTGGTTGGTACAACCAAGTACTGACTATATCCATGGGGTCCGAAATTGTTGTATAATGCAGACGTGAATGAGGAAAAGTGACCAAAAAAAAAAAAAAAGGAGTGGGGATGTATGAAAGCAGGATCACGAGGGATGCTCTTCCATGAAACTCTAAGAGTATATATACATTGACACTATCCCTCTAGGATTCAAGTAATATATGAGGCTGAGGAACCTTGGGCTGTATGTGTTTCAAAGTCCAGACAAAAGCCACTAAGGAAGTTTTATGGATCCCACTAGAAAAGCAGCTTCTTGTCAGGGCTGGAAAAATAATGTTACCAAGGATCCAGTAACAACAGAACCAAGGCCTGTTAGTTCGATTCCAAGCTGATGCCTCTTCCAAAAGGAGAGCATCCAGAAAAACAATGTATTCCCCAGACCAAGGAAGAAAGTCTAATATTTGGGATTAAGAAGTTTGGTGTACAGTCCATTATACACAGGCTGCGGGTCTGTTGGGGCAAATCTGTCTACCATTTGTTTCCACAAAGACCATCATGAAGTGAGTTTCTTCTCCAAGACCGTCCCCGGTGGGAGCTCCGGGCAAGAGACAGGAAGATGTATGCCACTGGCTTTCCAATGTCTATCTTGCTTCTCGAGGTTCCTTTAAGGATATAGTGCAGCTGAGAAGACCAGTGAGCGTGCAGTCCTGTACGACGACTACAGTGACCGATGGCTAATAAATCAGTTACATCTTGTGTACCCTGCTTAACCTTTGGATATGATGAATATTTGGAGTGTGTTTTTTGTGGTCTCAAGCCAACAGTTAACCACAGCCTAGAGATTTTTGAACCTTGGGGTAAGAGCTAGAAATCTGTATTCCCCACTTTGTTCTCAGTGCAGTTGGAGGGAAGAGAATTCCATTAGCCAGAGACAATGTAATTGAGTTCATAACTTCTGCGGGTGGAGGGGCTGCATTTCTATGGCGCCTTTCTTCCAAAGATCATAAAACACCTCACATATGCTATTTCATTTATATTCCAAATGTCTTTATGGTAGAAGAAAAGAGCACTGAATACAATTTCAACCCCAAAAAAATGTATTAGTAATTTAATAGTTTGGCAAAACTGAGGAAAGCAACATTTATCTAATTTAATATGGGGAAACCAATGTTGAGGAAGATTTCAAGAATTTTTTAAAAATCACTGGGTGCGTGCATTATTTTTACCTTTACTAACAATGTTTGTTTTACTCATCCCAACTTCTCTAGATCACATTAATTATTCTCTTTTCTTCACTCTCATTGCACCGAGTGTTTGATATGTACAATTTAGCACATTGTTATGCACTTTCATATTGTCATCGTTGCCTTGTGTGCATTTTAGTCTCAGTAGCTACTCAGAGGGAGACACTGGTGTGTGTCAGAAATGACACTGACTAGAAGACAGAGCCCTGGGTGCCAGTCTGTCTCTGTCACTTGCTTTCAGCAAACTCCTCATCCTTCCTAAACTCCAGTTTCTTTACTAAAAAATGAGAAAAAAAAGTCCTCAGTGTCTTATAAGATTGTTGTGAGGTACAAATAAGACACGGTCTGAAATTCTTTCCTCTACTTGTCTTTCACTGAACCAGAGATCCTGAGAGAATGCAGAGGTTATGTAATTTCTTTCCCAAAACTATTAAAAAGTGGAAGAACTTTTTAAGAAGTAGATAGGAATTGTTGAGAGTGTGTTGAGTGTAATTTTAACCCAGAACTTGAAATCGATAAAGAGGCCAACTTCTTGATATGACTGGGTTGCAGTCATGTGATTTTCATGAGAGATGCTCAGTTCAGAGAAATGCTTTTGATTTGGGAGAGAGAGAGAGAGAGAGAGAGAGAGAGAGAGAGAGAGAGAGAGAGAGAGAGAGAGAATTGAACTTACAGCCTGCAAGACATTTCTGTTCTTCTCCCCATCAACTAGTTATAAAACCCTCCCGGTGTGGTGGGAGCATAAATCTGATTATGCCCGTGGCCAGCAGGAGCAAAATAACTGCGTGGCTCTAGTACCCATCCATTACACTCAGCATCGTAAATCACTGAACTGCCACAAGCTCAGCTTTCTGGAATCCCCAAGTTGTTTGAAGTACTCCGCCATTGCCATTTATGGAAGAGCCCTATTATACTGTCTTTGCCTTAAGTGTTATCAAAATAAAATTTAAATTCGAGTGTCTACCCTCCAGAGGGTACTCATGTGACATAATAATGGGAAACACAAGAAAACAAACCAAACTTTGATGTCTTCTACCATGAATGTGGGCAAGCACCTCAACCTAAGGACCTGGTTAGCTCCATTAAGAATTTAAGTTGAGTAGTTCTCTTTTTAGTCCTTTTGTGAGGGAAATTACAAATGTTAGCAGAAATGTGGGTCTGCTTTTCACACACACACACACACAGCAACTTCATGGGGGGAGTCTGATAAATGTGTAATCCTTGAACAAAGCATGCAAAGCATTTGGCCTGAGATGGAATAGTCACATGCCCACAAATTAAACTGAGCGCATATCCACAGCTTATATGAACCTCTAAACCACGGAATTCAAATTACGTTGCAAGGATGAATCCATGCAGATTCTCCTGCCTTGTGGGTCCTTTCTATTCAATGTAGCATATGTTTATTGAACGTCAACTGGCTGTTGGACCTGAAAAGTCAGTGGCCTCCACCTTGACAAGAAGCTCACCCTTTGGTGAGAAAAATGCAGATATAAACAAGTAGCTTCAAAAGCACGAGCGAAGTCAAACAACGGAGGGCATACACCTCAAAGGTACGGCACAAAGGAGGGACCTACTGTGTTTTAATACGTGAGGAAAGAGTCACAGAAAAGGAGGACCCAATTGCAATGGATTTTGAAGGGAAAAAGTACACATTTTGTTTCATTTTTAAAGAGGAAAGATAGTATTTGTAATGGATGGAGTAGAATGGTAGCCATTTCTAATAATGGCTTTTCACTCCATTTATTCCTTATTACAGCCCTGTGAAGGAGTATGTCGTTTTCCTAATTTCAGAGGTTTGGGCAAGTAGACATCTCAAGAATGCCGGGCTGGTAAGTGATATGATCTTGACTCTCCTTGTTGCTGCAGCTGAGCATTTGGGAGTTTTAAGAAGAGAAGGAAGATGAAGCTGTGGGGGAGTTAGGGCCGGAGGGTGAAGGGCCCCTTCCAGCCTGCACTTGGACTTCATCCTTTCCTGCAGGGGAGTCAGGAATGGAGTTTTTCAGCAGAGGAGAGGGTGACGGGAGAGTTTTGCTTTTCAGATAGCATCCTGGTAATTGGATGGAGCTTGGTCTTGGCTGGGCTTGAGACGAACATCGATGCTTTTATGGATTCGGAAGGTCAGGGCTAAGAATGCGGCCCATCCTGCTACTTTTAATGGTTAAGATGCTTGAGGCTTCCCTGATCTGTAAACTTCCACCGTAATATCTCTGTCCATCATCTCCCCTGTCTGGGCCCGCTTTCAACTCTCCTGCTCATTTTTCTTTCACTCTATGAAGTGTATGTGTATCCAAGTTACTAATGATGCAAAGTGCAAATTCAGGACATGACGAAGCATAATTGTTTTAATGTATGGGAAAGCTCTAAAGGACTTTCCAAATGGGCCAAATATATATCTGAAAAGTCTATGCACCCCTCTATGAGGAACCTGCAGTGTCTCCACCCATGAAAGGCTCTATACCAAACTTTCTGGCCTCCTGACGAGCCTCGCTTTAAGCAAGTAGGTTCATAAAAAACGAAAATTTCCAAAACCATAATATCAGATAGGCCACAAAATGACCTTTAGGGTATTTTAAAATTGCTAACTCCACTGGTACATTTAAAATATAATCATATCTATCTATCTATATATATAGATAAATATAGATATAGATATAGATATAGATATAGATATAGATATAGATATAGATATAGATATAGATGGAAACCCCAGAAATGCATCCTCTTGTACTTTGAGGCAAACTGGTATTTCTCATCATTATTTTTGTGTCTCTTTGTTTCATTCTTCAAGGTAGTCACCCCAATTCAAATCCAAGCAAGCCTGCTCCCTTTGAGCTCACAGGAGCCCTGATTTCTCTCCTGCTGGCCATGCTTTTGTCTCTTGGCCCAGCCAAAACCAAGCCCCTTTTACTATAACGTTCCCTTTAGCCTTGAAGTGGGCAGACCCCTCTAGACTCTCCTCCCCAACCCTATTGCTCATAATACCGTTTTCTGCGAACTGACCAGAGAGAGTCCCCTTCTCGCTATTGATCTGGAGAAACTGTGTGCAAACCAGAGCTCCAGAATGGAAGAGATAAAGAAGTGAGACACGTCTAGAAACTCAAAGGATCTCTGTGACCTCAAAGAACCAAACTTACTTCTCTGAAAGAGTTTTGTAAAAGAATAAAAATTAAAAGAAAAAAAAAGAAAACCTTATTAATGTTTGCTGGAGAAACAGGAAAGCTTTTTCCACAAGAAAAGTGCTTTCTGTACTAAAACTGGCAGCCAGACGGCCGGAGCATTTATCTCCTGCATAGAAAGTGCTCTGTCAGGCGAGCTGTGACTAACAATAAGCTGAAAAACAAGCCACAGACTTCCACTGTATTTTATTTGGCACAGAGGAATTATTCCTCAGCACAAAGTATTTGCAACTGGCATCGGTTAAACAAGAAATTACAACCTTTAAAAGCCCTATTTATCATTAGCTGCAAAAGTGCAGACTTCACCGTCAATTACTCTGACAAAGGATTACAGACCATCAACACGGCACACAGGATAACAGCAGCCTTGGCGGCCAGCCGGCCTCTCTGAAGGGAGGATTAGAAAGTTAACAACCTGGAGACCCTTCTCCAGAGACACCCTCCCCCCATCCTTCTTTGCCCACCCTCTTCCCCTTTGCAGGCTGACTCTCGCATCTCTCCTTCTCTCTCTCCCTTCACCTCGGCTAGCAGAGGCTGGTAGACCAGCAAGCTTTCAGCAGCAAGATGTGATGGCTGTGAAAGTTATTGCTGAAGAACTACTGGCCAAATCAAGTCAGCTACAACTTTGCTCCAATTCTGCTCTGAATGTGTTCTGTTGATTAAAAAAAAAAAATGGAAAGTACAAGATTGATTTCTGAAAGCTAAAGGCATACTATGGTGTTGTTGCTCTCAGCTGCTTCATTTAGAGGCTAAATGGTCAGAAAAACAGTGATGTTTAATAAGCAAAAGGCCTCTACTGTAATTCTAAAATGCACTCCCAAACCCTGAATGGTGCCTATGTATTCTGGAAGAAGGCTTTTTGCATTTTACTGAGGCCTTAACCCATCTTTAAATGATTTCATTCCTTAAGGACAGAAAAACAAAGAGAAGCTCTGTTTTCCAGGTATCAAAATAGAATTAAAATATTATTTTTAAAGTGCTTATATAAGTGGTAATATATATCAAGGAAAAAAATATATATATATGGCTCCTTATTTAGTTTTAACTTTCCAAGGAAGCATGAAGTCATTATCAGTGTTACTGTCACCTCATTGCCAGTTAAATTAGTTTAAATGGTCCTGGAGTTTCTCTCAGAGGTTTACAGATTCATATTCGTCTCTTCAACATTTTGGTTTCATTGGCTATAGTTGTCTCAGCATAAAAACATCTTTCAGGAGAATGAAGTAAAGTAACATAACTGTGTGTTAACCACTTGTATGTGATTTGGCACGTAGTGCTCAATAAATGGTGGCACACTGGCTCTAATGTTGGTAAAGATGAGGAAGGGATGTGTGTTATTACAAGTTCTGTTTTATGAAGGATTTTTTATGATATGGAAAAAGTACTTGTGAATATAGATGGATATATACATATACAAATGCAAGTTACATGTATGGTATATTCTTAACTATTATATATAAAGCGATATTCAGCGAAAACAAAACAAACAAACAAAAATCCCAGAAGGAGATAAATCCAAATGTTAAGAGCATTTGTCTCTGAGTGATGAAAAATAACGGATATTGGTTTTTCTAGACTCATCTCTAATTTTCTATGATGAGCTTGTCTTCCATTATTATGAGGGGAAAAAAATTTTGAAAAGTACAGGCAAGAAAAAAGTATTAGAACTAAGATATTATACTTATCAGGTGCTTGTGAATGTATCAGCTTTTTTATATCCAATATGATAGCCCATCCAGGGAGACAAATGTTCCCATTTTTTCGAGTAAAGTCACTGAGGTTCAGAGAGAGTGGGGATTGGAGCGGAAACCACGAGGCCCCCAATCTCTCCAGACATGGCTGTGTCCCTTCCCATTTGGTCTGCTGGGTTCATAAAAACTCTCACAGGGCCATCGCTTGTGGGTGACCTCCTGCAAAAATTACAGGAGGTTGGATAGCTTTATTTAGCCCGATTAGGTTCAAAGACTATGCCAGGGAGCTTCTCAGTCCAAAAATAATCTCTTTTTATTGGTTCTCTAAATTAACTCCTGCAGGAGTGAGCTGAGCTAAATTAAAGCTTTCATACAGCCAGGCCCAGGGATTTTTACTGAGTGGTAAACGTTTTCTCTCTCTGTGAGAACTTTACTGTTTCCTTCCTCTAAGAGAGGCTATACTTAGACGCAAAGAAAGCTGCTCAAAGCAGATCTTCCAGAATTCATTTTATTTGACAAAGACTCTTAGTTCAAGCCCCTGGTGTGGAACATTTAAAACTTTTATAGGTTTTCCTAGCTTTTAAAGTAATTTGCATTTAAGGAAAGAGATACTAATCTCTCACACAAATGGCAAAAATGCATTCCTTGCCCTTTTTTAACTGGAAAAATTGAATTTGTAGAGTCATCAGGTGAGGTAATCTTACTTATAAAGGATTCTAAGAGCTGGACAAATCTTAGCCAGCCTCTGTACTACCGGCTGCACCGAAAGGCGTCTTTTCATAACTATTGCAACTGCAGAACGTTCTTCTCTCCGAACCGCACGCTAGGGAGTAGGCAATTTGAGACAGAAAATATGAATTTGACGTTCAGGGTTGCCTCTTTTTCTCTAATACAGACATGTCACTGCTGGTCATAGTTAATGATGCATTCACGAGCATTTCTGCAGAGTGGGAACGACTCCCACTGAGTTTTCAAACAGCCACAGGCAAGCGTGTCCCACTGCCCCATGGCTCTGGCCCTGTTCATGTGTCATTCTCTCCTTTGCTCCTGCCTACCTGGCACCTTGAATGAGTGACAGTGCAGGTGTGAGGTGTCGGTATCCCACCCCCTCCCCACCCCCCCATCTCTCTTTCATACTGGATTTTGGACGTGCACACCATTTCAGAGAGAGGAAACTCAAAGAGGCAGGCATGTCTGTGTTTTATTCCTTTGCACTGAATACCTAGAAGGTCCCAGAAAAATCATCCTAAGTTGCCCTAAGCCTGTGCTACAACTTCAACTGAGGTTCCAGCAAAGATCTTAGAGAATAGGACCAAAAAAAGGTATACTCAGAAAAAGAAGTAAAAAGAGAAGACAGAGTCAGGATAGTTGGAGGAGGCGGGGGGGAGGGGGAGATTCAATTTCAAACCTCTTCTAGGTGTCTTGTTGACTGGAGAAGTGAGTTGGAACTTATCAGCAGAGATTTGAACTAACAGGAAATACAAGCAACGTGGAATTGGTCTGTCCAAGGGAAAAGAACTCAAGCACAGCTGGCGGAGAAAGGTTCTTGGTCCTGACTCTAAAGAAGAAAATACTCGCCACCATCTAACTGTGGCTGAGGACCTCATGTGTGCACGCAGTTAGACTTCTCTACCAAGGACACTCACTCCTTCCGCCAAGCGTACGAGGACAGATGACACTAGTATCAAATATGTTACATAAAGGTTTTGCTAAGAAAAAAAAAATGTGGGGGTGGGCAGAACAATTGATTGTTTAGGTATGTAATATTTACATAGCATCGTATTGTGAATGGTGACACCCATAATGCAGCTGTGGGAAAGCCACGGATGGAAGGTTATTGGGCATTAGACAGGAGTTCAAGTTCCAGTCACAGTTCAGCAACAAGCTAGCTGATCTTGATCGTATGCAAATTACCTGAGTTTCCTCATTTTGCAAATAAGGGGTTTGGAAGGACGCCCTCTATAGCCTCCTTCCAGCTCTGATAGTCCATTGGGTACAGTTATTGCATTTAGCTGTTCTAATATCAGAGTGGGTAAATCAGACCTCCAAAGGCATCCCAGCTGATGAACTTTGACCCTTCCATTGAAAGTTCTTACAACTACATACAAGGTCAGAGCGTCTAGGCTTCTCTCTCAATGCACTGGATTGTTGGGTTCTGCCAGTTTTCTGATTTTTTTGTAGGAAGAGGCTGAATGACAAGTTTAGAGAATGGACACCTATACCCACCTCTTAGTTCCTGCACCCATTGTTATCCTAACAACAACAAAATCCTTAGATGTTATCATACTTTTAATTTTTATCTATAGGAACACTTCAAGCACAGCTGTTCCTCATTAGACTCCAGTGGCCGAAAGCATTTGGTTACTACAGGAAAAGGGGAAAAAAAAATCAGTAAAGTTTTATTTACAATCTGCTTTCATTGTGAAATAGTAGAAGTCCCTGAATTAATAAAAAGATGTGCTTGGTACTAAAAGCATAAATACGCTTTCTTAAAACAGTGGTAAATGTTGTGGGCACACTTCCCAGATTTCCAGTCCTATTCTAGTTCTCTCTCCTTTTCCCCGTAAGTGCATGCTCACTCTTGTTAGCACGTGACTGGCTTTTGAATAAGAAAATACGGTTATGAAAAGATGAGGCCTCTTCTAAAATGGGCACGTGTATTATACATGTGCATAAGCAGACATAAGCAGAATTTTCATATAAATTTGAGAAAGCCAATTTCCACCCTTCAAAGCAAACAGCTGTTCTGTGAGATTGTGCATGCCCTATCTCTGAAAATCTTTAAGCAAGCCTGGGTTCTGTCTGCCAGGAATACCAAACAAGGAATCCCAGCTCCCAGAGTCAATTTGATTCTGTCACTTATAAGCGCTCTTTCAACTCGGAATTCAAAGATTCTGTAAGTTATTGTTTTTTCCCCCCCATAAATTCATTTCAAAAATTGACCCAATGTTTCTACTGTGTTTCATGTGTTGGCAGGTCCTATAACAAACACAGGAGAGAAACTGAAGGATGAATGAGAAGATTTGTGGTGCTGAAATTTGGATGCATTTGCACCTGGGATCACTGATGCATTTGCACCTGGAAACCGAAGAATCTGGTAACCCAGTCCTTGATGGCAGCAGCCTTTCCCCGAGAAAACTGCAAAGTGCTTTAGCAAACTAAAACTCTACGTGCCTCATGAGTTCTCTATCCCCACTTCTCCCAGGCAGAGCCCGTGAAAATGAGGACTCAGATGTTTGTCAATAAGATGAAATGATTGCCCGCCATCATTTGACTTTGTGGGCAAAATCTCACCGAGTTTTCTACTGTGTAGACGCATTGCTTTGCCCCCACACCCCACCTTCCTCCAAAAAGATCAGATCTCTTGAGAGAATCAGTTTTCCTTGACCCCTTGTCTCATCTCAAAATTTAGTCTAAATCAGGATTTGAGCTTCTCTTTTTTTTTATTCAAATTTTAAGAAATTGCAAGTCATAACTTGCCCCGTCAGCCCCATTACCCATCCCGCCTCACACTATCCATACAATCAAACTTGTTACTCTTAAAAGTTTTCCTTGTAAGAGTCTGGCTGAGCAGGTCTCCCCTGGCAACACAAATTTTCAAATTATTTATGATGGGGAATGTTGAGATTAGTGGGGATCGGAGGTAGGGGAAGAGGGGATCACAGCCCAGCAAGAAATTCAACTGTTGTTCTTTCCTGGTCCCCTTCATAAAGAAGGCAGCCCTGCCATATCAAATATCCTGTTTCCTGAAAGCCTACCTCTGAGATTGGTATGTTCAGGAAATTACATCATTGCAGAATTCGTTCATACTGACCCTAAGTGCACCCGTGTTCCAGCATTTGCCCTCTAACCTCACCTCCTTAATCACATTTGCATGCTGTCTCCACTCTTTTTACTAATATTTAGAACCTTTCTACAGCGTATTCTATTTTGCAAGTCATTTATCAATGTTAATTCATCTCTTCTCACCTGTATTCCTTTGAGGTAGAGCCCTGTGATTAGTAATAATAACAAAAGCGTTGGTATTTGGCTTTTCTATAGCTTCTGTCTCCTGAGAACGCTACAAATATTAACAGCACACACAGGGGTCTCCTGGAATGGCTTGGGTCACGGAAGGAGTGGGGGAGAATGCTCTGACTAGCTGAAGTGGAATAAATTGAAGGTTGGGTTGGAACGGAATCAAGATGCCGGTGTTAATATGCCTGACTATTTAGGAAAAGTTCCAGGATCCCTTAATGATGACAAGCAATAAGGCTGTCAGAATTTGCCTGGAATATATATGGGATTAGGCCAGCTCCTAAAACTTTCCAAGGTGCCTCGAGGTCAAGGGCTTTCTGCAGAAGGTAAGCCTTTTTGATGATATAAAAATTCCACAGGCCCCAGAGGAAGAAAAATGTAAGATAGGTAGGGTGTGTGTGTGTGTGTGTGTGAGAGAGAGAGAGAGAGAGAGAGAGAGAGAGAGAGAGAGGGAGATTTCTTTCACTTATTTCCAGGAAGGTTCTCTATTGGGCTTATTTGAATCCTCAGTATTTGTTGTAGACTATCATTCTTATCTTGAAAAAAAAAAAAGACTCTACAACTAGGAAAAATCTGACTCTTAAATAATAAGAGAATTCCTAGTGGCCTGAAATAAAAACAGCTTTAATTTTTTATAAAATAGATGGAATATAGCAACTTACTAATAATGTAAGGTTATAACGCTTATGCTAGTGTAAAGGTATACTTAATAATAATGTAAGGTTAAGCTTTAACCACATTCTAGAAAGTTAGCTACGTTCTAATATGTATTCCACAGTGAATCAAGGCAGATATTCCAGCCCTCTTACTAACCCCGTTTACTGGAATTTTTAAGGCTCTTCTCTTGAGTTAAATCTTTCAAATTTAGAATTTAATCAAAAGTACTGAAACTATGGAAAAAGAAGAATTTAGATTCTTAATCCATAAGGATTAATGTCAGTTATTGGGAAGGCCTTCCTGATCCTGGACAATTGTTAAAATAAATGCTTATTCTTTCCTGGAAATGTAAACCTGAAAAATCCCACTCCACTTTTGGACTGCCAAGATAAAAATAGCTCCTGGATCATATACTTTGCTCCTCTGTCACAGCATCATTCTGCACTTGATATTACATGTATTCATGTGTATATCTAATCTAGAGTCTAGACTCTAGACCCATCGACCAACTTTTTTGAAGGACAAGGAACTTCTCATCCCTCTGAGTAGTTACACAGTATCATGTACACATAGTTGTACGTTAGATGTTTCTTGAATAAATGATGCAATAAGGCAGGCTTAAATAATAAGGCACCGCACCCTCCCACCCAAACAGAAGGTCCCATTGTCCCCGGAAACCTGCTGTTGGAACTCTGTCTGCCACCCAGAGCACAGGGTTATAATTTTCCCACTTTACATTAAACCCTTGGGACTATGCTCCTTTATTTTATTTATTTTCAATACTATCATTGTCACTCACACAAGAAGATGGGAGGAAAAAGAGTGGAGGGAGGAGGAGGCAGATAGAGGAAGGGGAGGAGGAGAAAAGGAAGAAAGGAGAGGGGAAAAAATCGGGAGGCGGGGAGGACAGAAAGGAACTGAGGAAAACACCATAATTCCATGTTCCTGAAATAAGAACAAAGACATGAAAAAGTAAAAAGATGGGAAGGGAGGAGGGAGGGAGTGAGGGAGGGAAAGAAGGAAGGAAGGAAGGAAGGAAGGAAGGAAGGAAAGAAAGAAGGAAAGAAGGGAATTTCTTTTAGTGATGTTAAAATCCACTTGAGGAACAGCTCTATAAAAACTGGTTGGTTCTCATTACTTGTGTAAGTTTGGCCTGATTAAATCCATCAGCGGCATCTAAAAGCATTGCTTTCTATTTCATTCCTAGGTTGGCTAATAGACATTTTAACCCAGTCTTTGCTTGCTTACTGGCACCCAACCCATCTGCTTTATTTCGTTCATTTATTCAACAAACACTTTTGGAGCAAGAATTTTCCAGATCTGTGATGGGCATTGGAAAAACAGTCATGAACCAACCCCATCTCTCACTGGAAAGGCTTACCTGACTCTCTCCACAGCCACCTGAAACCCAAATTAGTGCTGTCATGCATCCCCAAATTTTGTCAAGCATGCAGCTTTTTATCACATTCTCCTTTCTAGGCTCTTCTTGACAGCCTAGACAAAGCCATCCGCATCTTTTCTTTGCAGTCAAGCCTGTTCTAAAGGACTATCCCTGGTTAATTCATGCAGTTTTTTGTTTTGGTGCCAATGGCAGTGCCTACATGAAGCCAACTTACTTTCCTCTCTCCAGGCTCTTACATTTTCTGAGATTTCTGTCTCTCCAAGTAGCTTTCTGTGTTTTATTTTATTCATACTCTTCCCAGAATCACACCTCTCTGGCACATAATCCAGGTGGCCCGTATCTCATCTTGACCCAATAAAAACATATGAATATTTAAAGCCCAATTGTTATTATAGTTACTCGTATCACACAAATTCTTACATGTAAAGGAGTGGTGAGGAAGTTGAGTTTTGCCAAATGTAGAGCCTCTTACATTTTTAAATTCCAAAACTAGGCTACTAATGTCAACTGGTGATTGTTCTTTTGATTATGTGTCCCTAAAAATGCATGCGAAGACCCAGCTAACTTTTCTCATACACACCACACACCCTTGAGGTGTTTGTGGTGGCAAAAATGATTATTATTGTAATTTCCCTTCCCCAGTCTAGTCTACAAGATAAACACCTACTCGCTATCCAGCTGAAAGTTCCTATCTTCCATGAAGTTTTTCCTTGGCCATTGGAGTGACGACTCCATCTTTTGCGACTTCTTTATCCTGCCCTGACCTTGACCCCCATTCTAGAACCCATTTAGGGGTCACGTATCTGCCTGTTCTAAACTACAAGCTCCTCGGGGGCAGGGACCAAACCTGGTGTGACACCCTATTTCTAGTGCTTATTACAGTGCATGGAATACTGTCGGGGTTCTGTCAGTGTAGGATGAATGGAAGGGACAAGAGGAGGGAGAATCTTATACGTAATGCAACACTAACCAAAAATAGACAGCAGGAGGTAGAGACTGGAATTGCCGAAGTGAAATATTGTCTGGAAACAGGTGAGAAAAGTGTTTCATCCAGGTGACGAATGCCAACCTTTCTCAGCCAAAATGTTACCATATCTTTAAAAAGCTTTCCATTCTTGGATTTGTCTGTCGGTCTCTCAAAGACACACACACACACACACACACACACACACACACACACACACACACATACACACACACAATCTGATCAGTTTGCTATCCAGGTCTCTACCCGCTTCTCTATGGCCTGATCCAACCTCAGTGCCCCAAACTCCCCACACCTCACCCCATATCGCCACCTGGTGTCCAAAAGCAAGAAAAATACCCAAGAAATGAAAACGATTTTTTTTTTTAAGCTGATCAATATCAGGACTCTGGAACCATATACTGAGAGGGTTTTTTTTTTTTTAATCACATGCTTCTTGGCATAGAGTTTGAGTCACAAGCATAAAAGTTACATGTACAAACCGTCGTCAAAGCACAGTCTTATTTCCACCCACATCTTCACACACAAAAAATGGGTGCTCTCAATCTTTTCAGCTCCATGGACTGCCTTCCCCCCACAGAGGCCATGTTTCAAAACCTTGTCTACCAGATAAACTATATTTTGTCATTAAGTAAGCTCACAAATGTCAGCCTGTGGTAGCATTTAGCCTGTTATTGCCAGGAGTGGCAGCATTCATTCATGCCTTCAGTTAACGAGTTCCTCTTGTGTTCTAGGAGCTGTGCAAGGTGCTGGAGTCACCCTCAATTAATGTCAGTCCAGTCAAAATATCCTAAAGATTTCCTGTCCATAGAGAATAGACATGTATTTCCATCAGCTGTTTTGAAATAACAGAAAATTAATAAAGCTTCCCTTTTTACTGCCCCTACGAAGTTGGGGAAATGAGATTGGGTACCAGTAGATTAGGAAACAATACCCTGATAGAATCAGTACAACTTCAAATCAATAATTCCTGGGGGGGGGGGAGGAAGGACTCAAATGTCTACATTGAGCTTAGATTGTTGTTCCACTGCTTTTAATTGTGCAACTGGCTGTTAATGTGTACCGGTGAGAATTTTGTCACAGAACTAAGAACCAAAAGATGCAGCACTAAAAAATAATATGGATTTTGCTCGATTTTTTTAGTCACCACCACAAAATCATCAAATGGGTTTCAATGAGGAAATCAGCAATTGTACAGTGAAGGCACAGGAAGCAAAAAAAACAACAACAACAAAAACAGAGCCCCAGTCAACAGTCCTCAGAACAAAAATTTTCAGGGAGGATAAGTACAACACCGCTTTTCCATAAGTTAAATGCACCCATTTGTTTCATTTTGCGATTACAGTCATTTTATTATTTGTGTTGCTGTAGTGTTCCTTCTTTTATGAAATGATGTAGTCAGAAAATGGTGGGAGGTTTATTTAAATGTCCGCCCTTGACCAAATAAATAAGATGCCTAGACGTTTTTAAAATAAAATGTTATTTGTAAATAAATTTCTAAAGTCTGAATAACCCTGAGCATGGCTCTGAAATTAATGTTGAAGGGCTGAAAGCTGGAAAGCCTTAGAACATACTTGACTTGATGTTCTCTTTAAGATCAGACTTTAAAATCCAGTTGCTCTTTCAAATGGATTGGTTAAATAAAAGCAATGTTTAAGAAAAAAGAAAATCAGACCCCTTAATTTTGACACAAGGATAGTCCCATTCCAGGGATATTTATCAACAAACACTGTGGAGCGTTCCACTTTTTTGACACACAGTGTGCTTTCAGTGTTAATGTTCCCTTTAGTTGTTATTTTACACTGTTTTCTGGGTCCAAAAGTCAGTAGGGGTTTTAGATATTATCTCCCAATATCTCTAGATCAATAAATTTAATAATGACATTATTATTATTATTTTAGAGATGTATCACAATGGATCTAGAGGTCATTAACCAAATAAATGGATAGGTAGCCTAGATGCTTTCAGGTCTAGGTCTAGATCGTACAGTAAGCAACATGTTGCTTCACAAACAAAATGCTCTTTAGCTTTCGGCAAAATCTATTTCTCTCCTGCCCCACTCCCCCCCCCCCCCCCGCCTTCTTTTTCCCTTTCTCTCACCACAAAGCCTTCTGGATTGAGTAGAAGTATTTGGTCACTTGCTCTTTGACCCCAGAGTCTCCTGAGACTATATATTCATTTTAAGAATGAGTCCCTTTAGTTACCTAAAGTGTCCTCAGACGAAATCGTTTCCAGATGTTTACAAATCTTTCAAGGACCTCGCCACACAGTTTTTATGGCTGAGTGATAAAGGACTCCACAGTGTCTGGTCAATTATAAAAGACGGATCAAGTACTTATTGTGAAATAACTTCCACTGGGTGACTATCTGCTAGATGCTGGGCACAGAGCTAACCAGGTTCGATACATTATCTCATGGGCTGCTCACAGCAACCCTATAGGGATGGCCTTGTGACCCCCATTTTAGAGAAAAAGGAAGGTGGGGTTTCACAGCATAAGCAAGTGAGGGAAAGGGGCGCTCCACCAAGCCCACCTTCTTAGCCCCCTAGATCCTGCCCCTCTCTCGTGCACGGCTCTTCTCGTGTTTACTTAGAAAGATCAAGAAAGACTTCACCAAGGTCCTGGGGCATCTCTGCGCATCCAAAGAAATTTCCTTAAAGAGACTAGAGAGGGAAGTTTGTCCTCACAACCAGTACCTCCCACGGACTTGCTCTCGGAAAATGAATTCAACAGACTGGAAAAGTCTGATGCCACAATTGTCTCATTACTTAAAAACCAACTTTCACCTATGGGGGTTGAAATGTGCCTGTTTAGTGTTCATACTGGTCCTCACTCACAATATTCTGACTTGTAAAGAAAAAAAAAAAAAGCTAAATGGCCAAGGAGACCTTTATTTTTTTTAAAGCTCTTTATACCATAGAAATCATGCTTTGTGTTCACGTGTTCCTCTGAAAAGAGGCTCCTATGATATTAGCAATAAGGAAACTTAAATCCCTTGCATGTGGGGTGGGGATGGGGATGGGGAAAGGTCCAGCCAATTCTCGATTGTTCTAATTAACGGAGAAAAGCAAGACATAATGATTAGAAGGCACTCAATGAAGGTTAGTTCCATTCCCCAAAATGCAAGGTAGTCAAAAAGCCGTATTTGTGCTTGGAAAATATTATATCGCGTCTTTGTTTTCGTTTATCCAGGAGATATACATTTCTAACGCGTTTTACCTAGGTTTCGTTTCCCATGACTTCTGGATTCTCAAAGTGTAGCCCCTCTGACCATGAAATGAAGAAACTCTGGAGTGTGCAAGTTCGAGATGTCAACTGCAGAATTTAAAAGACTCCACCAAAGTGGGAAATCCATATGCAGGCAATTAAGAGGTGACGCTGTTTGTTCTGGAAATGTCTCTCATAGAATCCACTGCACAAGCGGCTGCAGCCGCTGGTCTCCTCTCTGTGTTAAATGTCATCTATTCATGCCACCCTTTCCTCTGTTCTCATCAAATAGCTGCCCCCCTAGGGCTAGAATTCGAGAGTGTCAGAAACTGCTGATCTTGGCAAGTCACATTTTCCTCCGTCCCCACTCCCTGAGGTCCCGCGGACCTCTCAGACTTTTGACCTTGCTGAAAACCATGCGATTATTTGAATGGGAAATTCTCTCCCCCACTTCTTCCCCCACCTGGCACCCCTCCCCACATCTGTCCAGTGCCTCCATGGCTCCTTTTAAAGAAAAGCTGGGTTATAAAACTCAGAGCTGCCCACTTTTGCCCTCTTGGTTTTTTTTGGTCCTCTGAGCCAGTATTTTTTTCCAAGCTGCCATTCTCCACTCACCAGACTATATTTTTAAAAAATATCTGGAACACAAACAGCAACTTGTTTTTTGTACCCTTGACTAAAAATCTACCAGGCCTTTTTTTTTTTTTTTTGTATGGGATGTTGTTTCAAATCATTTTTAAGTGAGTTAAATGCTGGTGAAAGGTGCCATATTGACAGCCGGGAGGCGGAGGCCTATATTTTTAACTCCAACAGAGCAAAGCAGAGTCAGCGACTGCCAAGGAAATTCACAGGCCGCTCACCTCCTGCTTGGAAAGGCTCTCGTGGGATTGAACAGGTACGTGTCCATTTGACATTTGCTTGCTTAGTGTTTACATTGTTCTTAACTCACAATATTCTGACATGTAAAAAAAAGAAAATTCTCCTACACCCAAGCCTCATTCAAACGGTGCCTCTTCCATGAGGCCTTTCTTCGTGTGTTCCTGCTCAGGATAAAAACTCTACCCTCTGAATCCCTAGCAGTTTATTCCCCTCTTGTATATTCGAACTGTACAGTCATGTTGAGCAGACCTCAAACCATAGAGTACATCCTTTCTTCCATATCTTGCCCCTTTAAGGCTCCATGGTAAAAAACAAAAACAAAAACAGAAAAATCAAGCAGGCAATATCACTCCACTTTACAGATAGGTACTAGGGGCCTAGAGGGGCACACATAGGCAGAAATAGAGGTTGAGTGAAACGCTAGATGTTTTGATTGCAAATTCCAAATTCTTTTATTCTCCATCTGTGAAAACAAATATTTTTTAAGCCACCTCGTCTGGGTGAAAGCACTGTAATTCCCAAATCATCTGCCCTCGAAATGTGCCTTGCAGATTGCTTCACAGATCCCCTGGCTGGGAGTCAGCCTGCTGGGGGCTGTAGAGCTGTCCCCTCATCAGCTGCTAGTCCAGACGTGGATTGCCCTTCAACAGGACTTCCCAAGCCGGAGCTGACCAGGGCCAGCTTTCCCAGGTCCCAGGCCTTCCCCTCCTCGCACTGTCAGTTGTGTCCCCCTGTGACAGGACATGTGTTGGACTGGTGGTTCCAACCACAGTTGCTATAAGCTGGTTTAGCCTGACCCAATTTCCTCTGTTCCTTTTTGCAGGTTATTAATGAAGACATTAGTGGAAAGCTCAGGAGAAGAGGTATGCCTAATAAAACTTCAAATAAGCCCTGGGGTAAAGCCAATATTTCAACCCCAGGAAAATATATGGATTAATTAATTCCTCGGGCTACACAATTAATAAACTGATCCCCTCTGACTTCACGTCTGGATGTCAGGGGACTGTCATCTTGTTCCAAGATTTAGTTTATATGACGCCCATTTTCTCTTGTCAAATATTGAACTCTTCTTTGTGGTCTGTTTAATCGATTATGTAATTATAAGCTTACGCTGACTCTAACTTTTCATTTGCCAAATTACTTGAAATAGGAAACGTGTTGGAAGATTTGGAACGCTGAGGAAGATGAGATAGTGAAGCATTTTTTAACTCTCGTGGTGCTACAAACTGCAGAACGCTACAAGTATTTGGGGTTCAACATCCTCTTTAAAGGCAAGAGGTATCTATTCAAAGTTTCTTCTGATAGTTTTCCAGCTAGTGGTTTCTTACAGGTTTGAAATTCTCCCTACTGTCTGGAATCACGCCTGGGTCATTGTAAGTTCCATCTGTCAGGAGCTATGAGGAAGGATCTGACCGAGCCCCTGTGTGACAAAATGTCTGTCCTGACACACAGACACATAGAATGAAAGACAGGAAGAGGTTGGTGTTGCTGGTAAAATTTGAGTTGGTTCCACCCGGTAGCTTGAGGTACCGTTGAATGACGGTTTTGGAGGATCGGTGATACCAGGATTGGACGTGTTCAAATGACACTGAAGGTAAGCTATGTGAAGGCCAGCATTAGAGTCATCTCACCCAGTAGATGCAAGAGCCCATGTCACATGCTACTCTAGCATCGTCCGGAGCGTTTGGCACAGTGCTGATGCAATAAGGATTTGTTAGCTGAATGACCGGTGCTATGTAGAATGTCCTGGTTTCTGCTCACCTTAAGTATGGTTATTATTTTATTGTTTGCAGAGAAACCCTGACTGATTTCTGACCCTTGGCTGCGTTCACGCAGGCACACGAAAGGGGAGGCATTCTGACCTTGGAAAGACAAATCATTCCTTCAGGCACTTCAGTTACACAAGTCTTCACATATCTGAATTGTAGTCGTTAGCAGGGCCGCCTTCTGATGTTTTGCTAAATTACAAAGAGGCTGCTTTTGCAGAACTTAAAACAGAATGCTTCCTTTCTGAGAAAATTATAGGCAGTACCTGAATTACAGGCTCTCTCTTTTCAAATAACAAACTCAAGGAAAAAATTGTTCCCATTTCACACCCCGCTGCCCCCAACCACTCGCTCGCCTCCATCGGCCACTTCCAGGGAGGTAGCCATAGAAAGGCTGCAAGTTTGAGAGAAAACCTGGGTTATAGAAAACACGGAAAAGATGAGGCTAAGAGAGTAACTGTCCTGGGTCAGCCCTCCAGGCAAGGCCCCTTTATCTACTAATCCAGCATGATCCCTGCCTGGCCTCCTGAACCCAGAAGAAGCACGGTCCAGGTCCCCATACCGCTGTTCAGCTCCCCACCCACAAAGCCAGTTCAAAATGCCATCATCTCTCACCTGGCCCATTACAAGAACGTCCGATTGCTCCTCCATCCTCCTCTACTATCCATTCTCCACAGAGAAGTCAGATTACAAAACTCCCCGGCTTAGATCTCTCCAGTGGCTTCCCATTGCTGTCACACATATGAACCCAACTTCTCACTGTGACCTACAAGGTCCCTATCACCTGCCCCCTCCATCTCTCTCTGACTTCATCTACCAAACTCCCATCACTCACTATCTTCCAGTCACATTGACCTTCTTTCTGTTCCTTGGACATATCAAGTTTGTTCCTGCCCCAGGGCCTTTGCACTTGCTGTTCATTCCTGCTGCCCGAGAGGTTCTTTACCCTGATCTCCTTTTCATTCATATTCCGGCTCAAATAAACCTGTTTCATTTCCTTTATAGAACTTATCATTATTTACTATTGAATTATTTATCTACTTGTTTTTATATTTACTTGTTTATTGCTTCTTTTTCCCAGGAGAACATAAGGTGTATGAGAAGAAACAATGTATGCTTTTCACAGAATCTAGGACAGTGATCAGCACACAGCAGGTACTCAATGCATACTTGTCAAACATACAAGAAAATGAGTGACAGAGAGAGTGGGCTGGGGGTCTGTTCTGCCATCATCACGGACTTAAGCCTAAGTCTCCAACTGTGTTTTATCAGCAAATCTCAGAAGATGGAGCCTTGAGGTGCTCAGGGTTTATTGAGGGTTTGTCCAAATGATGACAGTTCAGTACATTACTTCCCACTGAGCTGCTGTTCTGCATTTCTCTTCCTCACTGGGACCTCTAGAGAAGAGGGGTGAGTCAGATGATGGAGGCACCAAAACATCAGTGGCATTCTTTAAAAAACCCACGCAATGTGACCATGCCATAAAAGGAGGAGTGAGAGCTCACAGGGGGAGCGCCCAATTCAGACACTGGTAGCTCTAGATTTTGCCCAGTACTGGTCCGGGATCAATAAAGAGGGAAAGACACCCCTGTCCTCCTCACTACTGAGCCACTAGTCCACTTCAAGGATGAAGCACTGGCTGCTTCCATAGTCACTAAGTTCTATATGTCACACATTTGCTAGTCTTCCTGGGAACCTGATCACCACTTATCGCATGTGGAAAAATGAAATTCCCGTTCCAAACAACCAAAGAAGACTCTCTGAATCTTTCAAATAAAATCCTATCCTTAACTGAAAAAAAAAAAAATCTCATTCCCAAAGCAGGAAAGAATTTAATCAGAATTTTTGGACCTGTCTTTTTTTTTTCAATATTTTGATCCAGTATTCGACTTGACACAATTTAGAAGCCATGTACCACCTGTAAGGAAGATCTACATACACCTGATTTAATAATCTTCAATAGGCTTATCAAAAATATATTGCTATTTTTCCAAGTTCATAGCATTACTGCTTAGGGGGCTGGATGGCATGTTTAAGGTTGGGGCATGATCAAAATCAGGGCCTGGTCTTCAGGAAGGCTTTCTGGTTCACCCAGTCTCTTCTGAAGTACTATCTTCCAACTTATCCTTTCATTCAAGTTCACTGAGCCCCGTAATTAACCGCAATTTTGCTGCTTAACTATCCTAGGTATCCAGGGCCATCAGGGGTTTTCTTTGCAAAGATATAATGTTCTAAAGGATTATGTGCATTTTTTTTCATTTGTAATCCCAATGCACAGTCCAATACTACAGTTCTGTGTTCCCCTGAATGCACATCACAGAAAAGCCATTTAACTCAACCGTCTTCCAATTTTCTAGCCATTGGAGGATAAATGAAAGGATAATGGAAGATGGGGTATTAGAGGGGTGAGGACAACTTCTGGTTTTGTCGGGATCACCTTTGAGGCTTTAGACAAGTTGCTAAGTCTGAGCCTCAAAGCCTGCTTTCTAAATGAAGGGGAGACAATACCTACCAAGGAGCATTATTGTGAAAATAGAAACAGCGTAACTAATATAAACCACCCAGCACATTACCTGGTCATGATGGGTGCTCAATACATCTTAATTCCTTTCTTTAGCTCCCTTCCCCCATTGAAGGACCCAAAGACACCAGGTAAGTAGGGTCATTTCTGAGCTTCACAAATGTGAAAACTAACCCCAGTTACCTTTGCTAACCCACAAACCTTTGTTATCCCATTGACACCTTTTTTGACATCCTTACAGGTTAATAGGGATAGAGCCATACTTCATAGATACGTTATAGAAGTCAATGCCACATGAGGAATACTTCTGTAGAAGCATCATGCTTGCTACTTAGAGAACTGTATTTAATCCAGGAAGCCCAGCTGTCTTTGGTAACTGTTCCCCCCAGAGAAAAAACTCACCAAGAAGGTGAGTCGACCATGATAAATTTCAGGACCATCACAAACCAAGGCCAGCATCTGCCAGGCCTGAAATGTGCGATGTTATGACACTTGGTGAGTTACTTCTGACGCACTTAATTATGCAACAACAAGATTTGCAGGAGCAAAACCACACAGCTCCCGTGGGTGTGCTGCCAGTGAGCTCCACAAATGATTAAATACAAAATAAACAACAGCTAGCTGTGAATTATGAAGTTGTAATTCCACCAAGGGGGTTCCAGTGATGTCATAAACCACTGAAGCAAAGATCGTGTCACAAAAGGATCCCAGATGGACTTGGAGGCCTGGAACTCCGCAGTGCTCTCTGCTGCAGACAAGGCTCCAAGAAAGCCTTGTCCCTTGGTTTTGGCCCCTTCTCAGCTCCGCAAGGGCCCTCCTTCCTGCTTCTCTTCCTCGGGGTTTTCTGAAATCATATGAACCCTGCTTTCTTAAAGGTCGTTTTTTTTTCTAATTAATTAAATGGCCTGTCATGGAAGAGACTCTCCCAGCCCCAGCCCCACGCACTTTGGACAGCAATCTATGAATTGCATATTATACTTTGTTAGAAAGAAAACAAAGTCTGGTATTTAACAGAAACTCCATTTAGGATAAATCCATTTAGCGCATACCTTAAAAGGGGATATTTATGATGGAACTTTAGTACGTGCCAAGCGTAGTGCCCCACTAATGGAATTAGTTTGTCTTTAACCATGGCCAACTTGGAAAAGCTATGTTGAGATTTTCAAATACAACCTTCCCACAGTCACTTTCTGGAAAAAAAAAAAGCGAGGGTGGGGGGGGATTAAAACTTGACTTTCTCAGACCACGCAGGAGATAAGTAAACAAAATTGCAGAAAAATTAGAAAAACTGCTTTATCAACCATCAGAAAGAAAGGAAGGACTTTGTAAGGGAAGACGACACAAAACGCAGAACCATAACTTCCTGAATGTGGCATGCTTTCGTCTGAAAATCTTAAAGTTAAATTGCAAATATTTGTATCCGCGCGATAGAGTGCCCCTCTGGCACACGTTTTCTTCTAGAATAAGAGCCGAGATAACAATCACCTAAATTAGTCGTAGTTAGGATTTTTACATCCCCAATAATTGCCTCGAACCCCTTTTTTTTTCTTTGTTTTCTGTGAACCGCTGAAGACAGAGCCTGGCACCTAGTAGTAAGTGCTTTGCGTGTGCTCGTGTTCTGTTTCCCACGGGCTTGTTCGCATGTTCATTTAGTCAATAGCTGCCTATGGAGCCATCTACAGTCCGAAACGTGCTCTGAAATCAGCGATCTGCCTGTCTGCCCTCGTGTTGGAAACTTTCCACATCTGGTGGAGGACAGCAGACTGAGCTTGGGAGGAGCGAAGGACAGAACACGCGAGACGAGATGCGCCAGAGGACACTCAGACACGCCTCGACAGCAACGCCTGCGAGAACGCGCTCTCCATCAGTGACGTCAAACTGCGCAGTATGTTGAAAATCACCTGGGGTGTTTACAATGCACACGGTTTGGGGAGATTCCGATTTCCTGAGTGTGGGTGGGCCCTGGAATCTGCATTTTTAAGACGCTTCCGTTCATTGTGACGCAGGTATGAAGCTCTAGGAGATGAGATTGTGAGCACATTCGAGAGTCAGCTCACCTGTGATTTCTTTTTGTCCCTTTTCTCGACATCATTAGAAATGAACCGCTCACGGGAGAGACACAGAAGAAAGAAATGAAGAAAATAAGGACCAAAGGCAAGTCTGCCTGGATGAGGAAGGCCTGTGTGCTCGCTAAAGGAGAAGAGGAACCCGGAGTTACCTGCACTCCCACTTCAGAAACGCTACATAATGTTGTAAAGCACATACAGCGTTTTTAGTAAACATGCACGTTTCCATTATGTCAGAACGCATCGACCCAGCACAGCTGAGCTCCTAATCCCTGACGAATGTCCACTGATGGTGTGTAAGGGGTAACCTGCCTCTGCGGAAGCCACTAAAACATGCGGTAAGCTGCTTCTCTAGACCACAGTCACACTAGTTGTGCAATAAACTGGTATCTCAGTGCCACACCCACAGTGACCCACTTTTTCCACATGTACCACCAGTGAGAGCCGTGCCGTCTATTACTGAACAATGCCAGGGAGAGTTAATTGTTAATTGCTTCGCAAAAAACAAGACCCCAAAATACAAGAGGAGCCCTGGATGCTTCATGATGTAGAATTGCAGTCTGTATGTCTCCCAGGTTTATCAGATTTCAAAGCAATACATATGAAAGCAGGTCACATAACAAACTGGGGACAGAATGTTTATCTTACTCGACTGGTTAGGAAATCTAAGTTGGCCAAAGAATGGCAACTTTATGTATAATCACAGTCAACATGGTGAGTGTTACTCATGTACAAAAAATTAAGTAAACCCCACAGAAATCTCCAAGGAGTGGTAAGACAGTGCTATGTGAGGGACATTCTACTACAGAGAAAACTTCACGTGGTTGGTTGGTCTCCTGGAAACTTCCTGGCTGTGTCAGGTGTGGGATAAGAAGTCTTGACACCTCGTGTCCTAAGCACATGTCATACATTCTCCACTAAATTCAGTGGTTAAATTGAAGGGAAGGCATTTGTCTTCCGCGATGATGAATAAAACAAATGGAAATATGATAGGTTCGTGCCATCTCAAATTTTTAGAAGATTTGCAGTACTGTTTCCTGCAAAAGAGGGGAAGGGTGACCTGAAGTTGACAATGATAGGAACTTCTGGGCCAGACTCCCAGCTCGGCCAGGCACTTACACTGTGGCCATATGAGGGCCCCTAAAAATCATAAGGCATCAGTTCCTAACTGTAGATAAAAAATGGATGTCTACTTCATCAGTGTGACTTTTGGAGTATAGGAATATTCCCAATTTCAGTGACATTAAATGGCCTCCAGCAGCAATTGGGAAACCAAAGTGATTATATATCCAAGCCTAGAATAAGTGATACTTGTCAGAGATGTGGAAGTGGGGAGCAGGAAAAGGGCAAGCATTTATTTGAATGCCTTCAAGGGGAAGGAAAGTAGGGTATTAGTAACTGCTTTGTTTATATTGTCTCATTATTCTAAACAACAAACGTGCGTGAGAGATGGTAACGTGCCATTTTTTACAGATGCAGAGTCTTGTCTAACGTCAACCAGCAAGTACAGTCATCCCTTATCCATGAGGCATATATTCCAAGACACCCAGTGGATGCCTGAGATCATGGAGAGTACCAAACGGTATGTATACTGTTTTTCCCTGTACATACATACATACACACCTTTTCACCTAAAGGAAGCACTTTGTGGCTTCTCTTTAGTATATTGGAATTGCCAGCATCACTACTCTTGTGCTCTGGGGGACATGATTAAGTAAAATAAGGGTCACTGGAATGCCAGGACTGTGATACTGTGACAATCCATGTGGTAATTGGGATGGTTGCTAAGTGACTAATGGGCAGGGAGCGTGTGTCGCATAGAGATGGACAAAGAGATGACTCATGGCCTGGGCAGGACGGAGCAGGACTTAGGAGATTTCATCACAGTACTCAGAATGGGGCACTATTGAAAACGTATGAATTGTTTATATCTGGAATTTTCCAGGTAGTATTTTCGGATCCCAGTTGACCGCGGGCAACTGAACCCACAGAAAGTGAAGCTGTGGATAAGGGGGGGGGTCTACTATATGTTGTGCAGGCATCACTTAACCCAGAATTCTCTGACTAGAAAGGGAAATCCTTTGAAACACCTAATGCTCTTAATTCTAAATGAAAGACTCTTGCTTTCTGAGGGTTGGGTATACATGGAAGTGCATTCTTAGGTTTTGATCTTTTACTTGATGACTAAATTGAGAAACTCTCCATTTGATTCCTTATGGTGTAGTAACATACACACATTCAGCCCTTTGTCAGATATTTTCACACATGCAATATCTTTTTGAGCTCCTATAGTCCTGTGGGGAAGCTAGGCAGTGCAGTGAGATGCCTGCTGTATAACAACATGACCCAGAGGAATTAGAAGAGATTGCGTAGCTTGGTAGCGTGTTATGAAGTGGTGTGCTGTCTTCCTATTCTTACCTTAGTCTTGCTTCACTGGATAAAAAGGCATCTAAAAGAATTTGGGTAACATCAAAGATGATGGGATACAATGAAAAAAAAAAGGGATCAGGAGAGAAAGAGTCAAGTCACTTTATGGTAGTTCTCTAAAATTCTCCAAGCCACAGTTTTCTCATCTGTAAAATGAAAATTATTCTGTTAACCCTACCTGCTTCTTAGAATTGGCTTTCTAAAACCTAATAGATCGGTGTATGTCCTTAAGAGTTAGTGAAGCACTTTCATATTTAATCTCACTTTGTGGTTCCTATTTATTAATGTTATGAGTCTTTAAGACAAAGTAACTCATTGATTTATACCAAACAAACAAACAAACAAACAAACAAAAACAGGGCAAAGAAAAAAACCAGCAGTCTGAGTATATTAATTCCGTTCAAATGATTGCATGTTAAGGCCTACCCACACACTGCTGAAATTTCCTGACTGGTGAGGTATCCCTGAATCTCCAAACCAAAAAAATTCTGAAACAGTGCAGACAATAGATAGTCTCATCACCCTGAAACAGGGGAATGTTGGGGTAAAGAAAAGAAAAAAAAGATAGAAATTTAAATAGCACTCCATATATTCTGAGAAAAGGTGGTCAGACCCAGGAAAATCTGTTCTTCCCTGAGGGAAGCTGAAAACAGACCTGTGACAGTCCACCGAGCAGTGGACGGTCCTGTGTCTCTTGTCAGAAGGGACTCAGCTTTTGAAATACGTGTAGCAAAATGGCAGATTCCAGTTTTTGTGATTAATGAACTCAGTTGCATTTTATTTCTAAAATGTGTTGAGGATTCATCCTGTGGTGTTTCCTTGAACTTGAGGATTCAAGCTGAATAGTACACCTGGTTATGAGTGAGGGGCTCACTGGGTGAGGCCAATGAAGGGAATGGCAGAAACTTTTATTGGGCACGTGTGGTGTTTTTAATCCTCACAAATGACGATTACTCTCTCTGTTCCCACTTTCTCAGGAGGAGAAAGATTAATTAGTAAGATATGTCTAAGTCATAATTTAAAAATTGTGTTCGACATGATTTTATATCACTTGTGACTACGTTCCCTACAGACAAGATTTGCATTCATCATGCAAATGTTTTCATGTCAAGTTGAGAATGAGTTTTAAATGGACTTAATAATTACAATTTCTATTTTCTCTGTAATGAGCGCTTTAAATAAGGTCTGGGGTCCTGCGGACTTTCATGCCTGCATAAATGCATTATCTCTTGAGTTTTGTAAGTGCTTCTTGCTCTGTCAAAACATACTTCTGGATCCTGGAATATGTCAGTGTCCCTACCTGATCATTATTTTACCAGGTACAAAGAAATAAACGGCTGTTTTCCTTCTCCTTTTTATGCAAAAGTATGTCTGAGTCTTAAAACAGTTAATATGTGAAAATTTCAAGATCCAGGGATCTATAATAATAGAAAAATTTTCAGTCCCTTAAGATACTTCCTCCCCCACTTGTTTTGTGGCGCTCTTTCTTACTGAAGCATATAAAAACTAATTTTTTGAGCAGGAGCTCAGTTGTGGTCTCAGAATGTCCTGTAGGTATTATGCAGGCTTTTCCAGTTTCAAAAGGAGACATGTAGTCATGTCTAGGGAGGGTTCCCAGCAAGAACAAGCAGAAAAGAAAAAGAAACTGTTTACTCTGAAAGACTTGATTGCTGGGATTGTACCCACTGGAACTGAAGGATGTTGTGAAAGAACTATGACATCACAGCTTCCATAATTCTTGGGGAACTTTTGTTTGTTGTTTGTGTGTTTGTTTAATATTTCTGATGAGAGAAAGTGGGATACATGTTTGAGAATTTTCTTAATTTGGGGAAAACACAACCTTTAAAAATGGAATTAAAAAATTCCGCCAGTGATTAAAGAAAAAAATCGATAATCAAGAATGTTAATACAGAAATTGTATAAAAAACAGAAAGGACCTATTGGAACACCAAAGGATTAATTGTGTCCAGGGTGGTGAAATATAGGTGACTTTACTTTCCTATTTAAGCTTTTTAATGTAAAATAATACAGCTCCTAAAATGAGCGGTGTTGCACTTTGATATTACTCTTACAGTAAAAAAGAAAAAAAAAAGGAAAAGAAATTACTTGCAGGTAGAAATTGCAAAGACAGCAGAACCAGATTATACCCCAAAAAATTATCTATTTAATTTATTTGCTTTTACTGCTGCTTTCTATATACACTGTGGAATATGCCCTCCCCCTCCAAAAAGAAAGTCTATAATCTTACAAAATTCTCAAGATAAATTAAAATCATGAGTATTTAGAAAATAACTAAGCAATATTTGTCGAGCCGCTATTTATTACAGTAGGCACTGAGAAAGGGATGGCTTTGTCTGAGATGGAGCAGTCAAGGAAGGGGTCACAGGGGTGTATGCTGGGAAGAGAATCTTGAAAAGCAGCATGGGTGAGTTTGCAAAAAGGGGCAGGGAGGTAGGACATTTCAGATCAGAAGTCAGAGAGGCAGAAAGGGGACCAGAGCACGTAGCCTAGACTCACAGACATACTAGGGAGAAGTAGGGAAACTGTTGGGTCCGCGCGCGCGTGCGTGTGTGTGTGTGTGTGTGTGTGTGTGTGTGTTCTGTGTGTGTGCAGGCAAGTTGCTGGGAGCAGGGATGGAAATACAGACTATGAAGGATGCTAAAAAGAAAACAGAACAAATAATTTGGTCTGATATAGAAAACAATGAAAAGCAGTTGTGAGTTCTAATGAAGAAGAAAGCCATGATTTTTTTAAAAGATATATGTTTGCAAAAGAATGTACTGGCATTCATCATTCATTTATCCAGCAAATATTCTTTGATGTTAGAGCCACTCTGTCTATCACCTGCGCACAGGAGAGGACCAGCACGGATGCAGGGAGACCCAGCTAGCTGGGAGGCTGGGACAGCAGTGCAGGTGAGATATGGTAGATGTTTCAAAAGGAGATGGAGTCACGTGAACTTAGAAAGTGAACTTGGGATCGGGGATGGATTAGACAGAGGTATAAAGGAAGGCGCCAAGGATGGAAGCTCTTTCTGACCTTTACACCCACATGTTGTGATACCGGAGAATAGGGAAAGCTATGAGGGTCAAATTAGGGAAAGGGAACTCATTAGGGGCATGTTTTCTCGCTTTGGAGGATGAAGCACTTTTGTGATGTTCAAATAGAAATGTCAGTTTGGCAGGTAGCTGCATATATGAATCTGTAGCTCTTAGGGGACCCTGAAGCTATAGCCTGGTAGTCATCAGTATAGAGATCGTTTCTGAAATGGTGGTCCTAGAGGAGTTCTCCAAGGCCAAGGGTATAAAGTGGGAAGGGTGGCAAGGGGCCTAGATTGGACCTAGATTGGACAGGGACCCACTAAAGATGGTGAGCTCATTCTCTCACTTAGTAAGCATTTACTGAGCACAGGCAACAGTTTGGCAGGAGCCCCAGTGCTACATGACTGCTGTCATCCAGACCAGTATTGAGGGAAGTGGCACTGATAGAAATGGAAAGAAAAGTCGCAATGTACATAATTATTTCATGTCACCCCAGTCTGGAATAATGGTGATATATGTCAATGCCCAGATATAAAGGTTGGGAGTCAATTCCTATTTCCCTCGGAACTTTCAACTTCATGTATTTATGAGTTACTTGGAAAAGAAACAGCAGGATAACTAGTTCCCCAAGCCTCAATTCCCGAGAAGCCTCTAACGGGCTATTATACAATGAATTATCAGAGAGGAAAAATACGTGAAAATACCAGGTACATTGCATGTCATTGAGCTCAACAGCCCTCTCTTTTTCTGAGGACTCCGGAAAACAGCATGTAGGGGACCTCTGTGACTTCTGGCGCCAGTTTTCTCCACAGCACAGAGGTCTTGGACAGCCCATTGGGGCACAGGGAATGCAAAGGGGACAAGGACAGTGGACAGGAACAGAAGGGACCCTGAGTCCCCTACCGCCTGCCAGGCCCACACCAATTCTACTGAACCCTTTGTGCACTAGCATGAATTACTATGGGTGAGAACAATGGAAACTTGAGAAAATGTGCTTCTCTGTATGTATCCAGAGTTCTGGCTCAGCCGTTCCCTGTACTCATAGTCAAGCTGATTAAACTTAGCATCTCCTGGCGCGAGGATTTGATTGAGTTGGGCCCCTTACCCTTTGAGTCACATATCTGAATCCTCTTTGAAAAGTTTTGGCCTCCCCATATATATTTAGAGTTGTGGGAGAGCACCCCGTCTGTTTTTCTGCTTATTTATAACTCCACCACCTTCCAGGCACTGTGAGGTTCTTTAAAATATAATGCCATGACTGATGATGAGAAATTAAGTGGATTGGGGGGGGGTTTCACTCCCAGACAAATGTTTGTGGGAAGGCAATTTCCTTTCCAGTCCTGGCCTGGCGCTTCTGTTTCTAGCGAACCCCCAAGCTCAGGCTCTTGTGGAAGGTATGTACTAACCACCATCTAGCCTAAGGAGACAAAATTCCCATTCTGCCACTATGTGGCTGCCAGTACCGCCTAGTCTTGTTGTCCTCCAATGTCAAGGTGTGGTAAGGAGAGACGCAGAAAATTCTAAGATTTACAGAGAGTGCTTAAAAATGTATCCTCATATGTCCTCCAGTCTTGAAACTCTTTCCCCCAAAAGGGAGGATCCGTGAAGGCCAGGAGTCAGATCTGGGAACTAGAGGTGGCTTTGGGTGACCAGGCTGCAGGCACAAAAGACTGAGGGCGGCTCTTGTTCTTCTTTTGCGGGAAAGAGGGTTACTCTAACCCCAGCGTCTAAGGCTAGGGCGGCTAGTGTTTTGCCCTACCTGGAAACTCCAGGCACTGGGAGGGTTTCTGTGGCTGTTTTGTGGCCTCTCACCGATCCTGCCAACCCTCCATCTCTCTAATCTGCTCCTCTTTCTTTACACCTGGAGTTCATATGCAGAAGAGTCTCACCCACCTCCCCAGGGACAAACCCTCTCCTTCCCCATGGAACCCAGGCACCAGCCATAGCACCCACCGATGCCAGGTCATCCTTCTGTCCCTTTCCAGTTCACCCTGGAATCCTGAGCACTCTGGTTTCAAAGGAAAGGAAGGCAGACCGCCTACCAGCTATCTCCATGATTGTGTTAAAACGCACATGTAGCATTTGTTTATGTAGTCTCTGGAATATCTTCAGGATATTTATAGTTCCCATCTTTTGCTTCTTGTGTAGAGGGGTCTTCCAGCATGTCCCTCCTGTGGGAATCCACGGATGTTTGAAGGCAGGGTAGGTCCCAGCTCCGGCCTTGGAGGAATGCGCCCCCTTTAGGCGGGAGAAGGAAAGGAGAGGGCGTCTGGCTAGGCTCGCGGTACATCCCACCCGCGGAGAGCTGCGCCCCAGCGCTCTTGGAACTGGGAGCACAAGGACCAAGGGCGGAGGTGGGCATGGAGAACATTAAAATCTAAGAAACCGTGGGCTCTGTTTTAGAAGTTAAATTCACTAAATTATTGAATTCATTCTCCCTCCCCCACAACCCACCCCCCAAAAAGGTGAGATTCAAAGACAGATTGCTGTTCAGGCCCCGTGGGTCTCCCTTCCTGCGTGGGAGTTTCGATATAGTCTCTCCATACCCGCCCGTGAAGAACATTTCCAGTCGCTTGCAAATAACTCCACGAAAGCAGACAAAATAGGAACCAGAGGACCTATCCTTGTCCTTTCTCATAACTCGGATCTTGGGGATTCAAATGAATACACATTTTTCAAATTTATTTCCCATTTGGAGCTGAGTCTGGGGAAATCACTAATGGTAAAAATAAGCCCCAAAGTTCCTGGGAATTACAGCTCCCTCATTACTTGGTGCAGCAAAGGGGCTGGGACACCCAGAGCCCAGGGCTGTGTTCTGGTCCTAACTCAGACCCTTATTCCTGTATCTCAGTAGAATCCTTAAGACCTGATTGTCCTCAGAATCTTCTGAGAAGTCACATGTGTATGTGACTGATTTGTTCTGACATGTTTTCTTTCATAAAATTTCCTTCACCAACCATCATTTGTGTCTTTGTTCCCCTACCGTCTGTCCCCTTAAGAGTGGCTATCGCTCTTGCAATCAGCTTCCCAGATATTTTTTCATCAAGAAAAGTGGTTCCAGGACAAGTGAAATGTAATGATTTTTTTTACAAGTCTAAAACTTAAAAATCGATGGCCCATGATTCTCTGTGGCTGCCTCACTAAAGAATGTACTAAGATTCAATCCACGGGAGACTTTCTTACTCAAAAACGTCCACACGTGGAAAACAAACCAACTGACCCCGAAACACTGATGACTGTCCCTCCTCAGATGTCTTGTCAATGTTATCTCCACACTGATTGATTTAATAAGAAACAGCATATGCAGAGGAGAGGCGGCTGGGGCAGTTTGTTGATATTATTATTCCTGTTTGAGACGGTTGGGTTTTAACTGAGTGGTGTTCGCACCAAACTCCTTGATTTTACAAGAACCCAAATTCTTGCGGATAAATAATAATCTGTTGATGTATGCATCCTCTTTGTATTGTTGAAAAGAGAGGTAAGGGACACCAAAACGATAGAAGTGGTGCTCGCCCCGCATCAAATTAAAACGCGGAATTCGCAACCGAGCGCACCCAAGAATTACAGACCACCGCGCGCGCACACCGGCAGTTCCGTAAATGTTTGGACACCTAGTGGCCTCAGGGAGTTGGCTCTTATCAAATAGTTCCTGTAATGTCTAAGCTCTAGCTCGGAGGAATACTCCGAGGATCCTGTTGGTTAAACAAATGGCTAAGATGAGGGATGCTGAGCCCCCACGTTTCACGGTTTTTTTTTCCGGAACGGGGGTCTTCCCCCAAAAACTCTTCCGTCCCCCCTTGCAAAAAAAAAAAAGCAAAACGCAAGCCTTATCTTCTCTGCCAACACACTCCCCCGATTTCTATAAGTTGTACCTCCTAAGGTTTTCCCGCCTACTCCATCTCTTCGAAAGGGTAAAAAGGATACGGATTTCGCAAACGGTTAAAAGCTGGCACCGCCAGCAGCGGGAGGCGCGCAGTGGGGAGGGGGAGCCCGTGCCCATGCACAGATTTGCCACATCCCGGTACCTGGGCCCCGCGTCTCTACAACGGAGAAGGTTCTCCAGAAACTGGGGGTCAGCTTTGGTGGGGTGCTCTGCTGAAGGAGGGAGCAGGTAAATGGGATACAGGAGAGGAATTGTAAACGAAACACATCTTTTAAAATAAAAGACAAATTGGTCTAGGGGTCCTGCTCGTTGAAAATCTACAGATGCCATTTAAAAATGAAAAAGGGTCTAGGAGATGGCTGCTGACCGGGAGCGACCGGTGACGTAGGAAGAGAGCCTTGGTTCTGAAGATCTGGGGGGTTTCCGCGCGGGGTGGGATGAGTGGGTGACATCTTTCTTGCTGGTTTGGAGATGATTTATTCGCTCGAGTTGTAGAATCTGAAATAACGGCCCTGGGAACATGAAGGAACTGTGGGGACTCGTGTGACCCACCGCTGCCCGCCTGGGGCCCCTACGCCCTGACCTGAGCACGCTGTGGAAGGTCGAGCTCGCTCAGCCAAAATGCTGGCGGCGCGACGCCTGAAGTACGGAGAAGCGCTCCGAAGGGCCTCAGCGGGGAAGTGAGGCCCAGGTAGTACTGACAGCCGGGGGCCTCTGACTTTGCAGGCCGACCTCCCTGACACTTCCAACTCCAAGCGGCCCTTCGCTCCAAAGCGGTGGGAGTCACTGGGCTGCAAATTTCTCCAAATTATTAAGAGGAGACCATCCAGACCCTGCCCCTGCCTGTAAGATCAACAGGATTCACCACTTCTTCTTTGGACTTGACTTTAGAATTTGGGGATTCGGTGACCCCCCCTTCCCTTGATCGTGGACTTCACGGCCTCCTCTAAATATAATTTTTTTCCAGGCTACCCTTAAAACCATGTATTTCTGTGACTCCCCCTTGAGTCGAGATAATTGAGGCCCAAATTTAGAGTGCCAGCACCGGCTCCAGGGTCCCAAGGTGGTGCCACATAAGTAAATTTCTGGCGCCATAGGTGTTGCAAAAGCTGACTTGGGGAAATTAATTTCATGATGCAAATTCCAACTAGGGAGCACCCTGGAGAATGTTCCCGCTCCCCTGAGCGTTTCTCTGGCGAGGAAGACTTGGCGTGGCTGGGCCGGGTAATGTGGCGGCGGGATTGGGCGGGCGACTCCTCCGCGCCGCCGCGTTTACACCTCTCCCTTTGTGACAAATCAATTTCCCGCGCCGATGTGCTGCATTTGCATTCCGCCCAGGCCCGGGACCCAGCTGCGCCTGATGCACACTTAGCACCGGCTAGTGAGTGTGTGTGTGTGTGTGTGTGTGTGTGTGTGCGCGCGCGCGCGCGCGTGTCTAATTGACTTTCCGTCTACCTTTTTATGACTACATGTGTTTCCAACAAAAGGTCTTATTAGGACAATCTGGTTTCACTAATTTAGAGGCTGGGAACGTGGAAGGCAGGCGCTTTTTTTTTTTTTAAGAGTTTGTGCAAGTTCAGATTAAGAAATGACAGCGGTATGCACTGTCCTCCTAGGAGTAGGTCTGCCTGTTTTATGACCTGTTCCTCTTTCCTCTCCCTGACCGCCCCTAATCTAACACCACCCCCCTTCACACGCCACGCTCCCCCACTAGCCACTGGATTCCTAGCAGTGTTAAAGAGCCGTTTCCTTAAACCCTTTAAAGGTATTTGAACCTAGAAGTTTGAGAAATTGACGGGCCAGGAGAATCCATAATAGAGGAAAGAAGTTCTACAGAGAAGAAAGTTGGAGTGAACCTCAACCACGCGGGAAACAGAATTGCGGTGGGCAGGGCGGGAGATCACCGGGAAGCCCTCGCTTTGGACAGGATACTTAGCTCCTGTTTGCCAAGGCCCGCCCGGGTTATAATTCACAAATTTGCAATATTAATAATCTAAGATTGCAGGTGTACGTGGAGTCTGTCTCACGAATTAAAGCCCCAAAGAAAGTTTTAGGAAGGACCTGTTTCTATATCACTGGAAGAGTAAAAAGCGTGTTCTGAATGTTCCCCATCTCGCCAAAGAAGATTATCTTATCGATTCCTACTCTGCAGCAGACAGACTCTCAGCTGGCTGCAAGGGACGCCTGACTCTTGGTGAGTCCTCCGTCCCTAGCAGGCTCTGAGCCCAGCTGTAATCCTCTGCCTGGAGACACCCCACTTTCCTGATTTACTGCCCCTGTCTGACTGGAGGCCCAGCCGGCCCAGCTGGTCCTGACTTCCAAGTAGGCCACAACAGCTTCCTGGGCAACTTCTGGTGGGGGCCCAAGAACCAAGGACAAGGGTCCCCCCTGAGTGCTTATCACCCAACTTACCAGACCCTCCTATTCTCATTCCAGAGATGGGAAAGGAGGCCGAGGAAACACTGTTTCTAAAAGCAACAAATATTGTTAGAACAGGCCCCTCGCCCTCTCTGGAAAGCAAGGCCTGTCCCACATATGCGTGTGTGTGTCTGTCTGCCACGTTTCCAGCCCAGGTATACTCTGCATTCTACAACCCCCTTCCGGAATGTCTGTTGACCATAGTCCTCAAGCATCCTCTCCCTGGCTGGCCTCCGAACCTGTTTCCTTTCGAGGTCCACTCCCCACTAGACCACCTTACTCCTTGGAACTCAATTATCAAACGGGCAGGTTTCCGAAGGTCTCATCCCCTTCCCTTTGGACACATGGTCCCCAACTCCGCCTGCTGTCCTTTGCATGTCCTCGCGCGCCCCACCAGACGCCACGTGTGCAGCGTGGCCTTGGCTGCGCGAGGCCTGGGTCTGAGGAGCCATCCCTGGGTCCCCTCTGGTTACCTCACTGCCTCTGCCTCAGCTTCGCTCCGTACCCAGGCCACCACGAACCCAAGCTCCCTTCTCGTGGCATCCATTCGGAGCCAAACCTTGGGAAAGGCCAGCGTCCCTCCAGGCCTGTAGCACCCAGAGGCCGCCGTGGCCGGCCTGAGCTCTGGGCTCGCTGGGCCACCGGCCTTGGGCCTGCGTTGCAGCCCCCTCGCCCGCCCCACCCTTCTCTTCTACACAGCAGTTCCTTTACTACCCTGTTTTCTGTTGTGGGTCCAGCCTCCAGTGCTCCGAATAGTGATACATGTTGCGATTAATCTCTAGTCATAGCACAACACGACAGGCAGGATGTGCGGAATCAGGGGAGCTGGGCGACAGGCACACGACAATGCAGAATACTATGTTCCCTACCCTTTTGAGTTTCAATTTGCCCTAGTAAAACGCTTAAAAGTAATTATATTATTTCACAGTGCATTTTCTTGGAGCTAAAAGTGTCTATGCAAACAACTCAAGCTGCCGGCACGTGCAGCATGAGCAGCACCCGCCACCCCGGCACCAATACTCCACAAGGAGGCCCCTGCCTCTGTGCCTCGCTGGCACCCGGTACCTGGGAACGCTCGGTCTGCGCTCCTCAGAGCGGGCCATCCTTTCCCTAGTGACAGCCCAGGTCAGACTCCCCGTTGCCCTCTGCCTCTAGGAGTATGTAGGGTTAGAGGCCCCATTTCACTTTTGGCTAAAAAACCCTGAGGGGAGCCCCAGCCTGGACCAAAGATGGGCAAAAGACGGGCAGCTTGCCCGAGAAAGGGCTTCTCCCTGCGGCCTGGTATACAGTGGCTGCGGGGCTCCCACCACTGTGCCCAGGACCTGATTCCAGTCCAGTTGTTTCTGGGTCCCGTGGCTTTGTCTCTTTTTTTGAGACTCTGACAGTGGCTATGTTTTTGGAAAGTTATAGGATGCGGGAGGGACCCTGGGTTCCACAAGTTCCCAGTTTGAAGACAAAATAAGCAGTCAGCAGATAATGACGGGGAAGTCAGGTTCAGACTCTTGCAAACTTCAAGGAGGAAATGTCCAGCCCCGTGTCACCTGGGATGAGGTCGGTGACAGGTCTGTTACAGACTCGGGGAAGCATGGAAACACTTGGAGTCATGCCTTAAGGCACGGTTAATAACCTGAGGTGACATTCCCTGGGGACTCGATATCAGCCGGGGGAAGATGTGGAAGGGAGACTGTGCGTGGAGTTTTCTGGAGGCCTTGGGGCCAACAGGGAGAGCTCCTGGAAAGTGACACCGGGCTCCACACTGGAGGCTGCGTTTCCTTGCGCATCTCTCTGGAGCGGGATCCTGCGGGCCAGGAGCTGGGTTTCACCCTTAGAGGAGTCATTCAGACCTTTGACTGCGGGTGTCTCCAACCCATTTGCAGGTGGAGTCCACAGCAGGGGGCAGAGGGCAACTCCGGAGACTGGCCAGGCGATCCAGGGCGGTCCCTCCCGCATGCCCGGCCTCCGGAGCCCGCACGCCCTGTGCCACCGGAGCCGCGCGGGTCTTTGCCTCCTGTGCGCGGCGCCCTCCGCCTCCTGTGTCCCTTCTGCCCCCGACCCCGCACAGTCTGCACCCTTCTGGGACCCTTTCCCAGCCCAGCCCTGTAACCCGTATGCGGGGAGATCTGGCAGCCGTGCTCGCCCGGGACGCAGGGGCAGCCTAGGCGGCTTCAGCAAGAGTCCTCGGCGGGCTCTCGGTGGGCTCTCGAGTTACTGATCCGGACCACAGGGCCTCGGGGCCTCCCTCCCGCGTCTGCCCCGGCTACGCCCTCAGCGGAGCCCTCCTTTGCTTATGCCCCCTGCCCTGTCTGTGATCGGCCCTTCCTCTGGCCACTGCCACCGCCTCTCCTTGTCCCTGACTTTCGGCGGGCTCCAGCAGCCCAGCCAGGACCCCCGCCCCGGGTTCGGGACACACAGCCCTGCGGGCATGCGCCCCTCACTCACTGTCCTGCTGCGGGGTGTCGCTGCCGCTGGTGAGTCCCGGCGACTCCAGCAGGCTCCGGCCTGCCTCGCCCACGCTCTCGTCCGCCTGCGCTGCCACCATGTCCCCGGCTTCCTCCAGGTCTAGCAGGTGACTCACGGAGAAGTTCTTTTTCGCCTGCAGGGTGTCGAGGTTGCCCGCGCTGTCCAAGCGGCCGCCCAGCGCCGGTTGCCGCTCCAAAACGTGCCCGTAGCTGGAGGTCATGGTCTCCCCCTCCGATCCCACCCACCCCCCTCTTCCCGCTCGAATCAACACCAAACGCTGTGGGCGCGAGGGGGGAGAGGAGCCGAGTGGGGAAGAGAGAGGGGGGGAGTGGAGAGAGAGAGAGAGAGAGAGAGAGAGAGAGAGAGAGAGAGAGAGAGAGAGAGAGAAGAGAGAGAAGAGAGAGGAAGGACAAAAAAAAAGTGGAAAGAGGGCGGGGGACCCCCGTGTGCAGAGCACAGCGTTCTCCACCAGCAGCCTTTGACAGCCTCGGTTGCTTTCCTGAGGCCAAGTCCGGCGCGATCCAAAGAGATAATCCACACCAAAAAGTAAAACTCAAAAGCCACCCTATGTTCAAGTCAGGAGGAAAAAAATTCCTTCTGCCTCTCCAAAAGCGTCCACACGCACACACTAAAAATAATAGTAAGGGGGAGAGCGGTAAGGGGAGGCCAGCAGGGCGGGAGAGTTAGGCAAACAGGAGAGAGAGAGAGAAGAAGGGGTGGGAGAGGAGAATCAAAGTGGTTTTTTTTTTTAAAGGTTAAAAAAGTTATTCCCAGGCAAGAGTTCAAGCACCAACAGAAGAAGGCTTGTTCCAGCTTTAAAACATCTTCAAGAAAACGTGTTCCCCCTCTCGGCACTCCTGTGGATTCTCAGGAGTGACTAAGGTTTCAGGAGGAGAGGGTGATGTCTTGCAGATGTATTGGAGAGCAGGATTCTCACTTTACTTTTCGTTAGGAGAAAAAAAAAAGGGCTTCAAGAGTCCGAAGGAGGGTGGTGGTAGGTTCCCCCCCGCCCTTTCCCTTTTCTCTCTCTGTCTCCCCCTCTTCTCGCCGAGCTCCTTTTTCCTTCTCAGTTGGATCAAGAAGCTCTCTGGCACTTCAAAAGGCACAAACTGGCATGCAGAGGAGGCTTTGTAGGGAATACAAGAAAATTGGAGACCCCTGGGAGGGCAGATCTCGACTTAATAGGAGCCTGTAATTACGTGGCAAAGCCTTTGTGCGGTGCCTGACGTTTTACAGACCCCCTTTCTCCATCACAATCTCCTTCTTCCTCCTTTCCCTCGGACCGAAAAACAGTCTGATTAAGAAAAACCCCTTTGCCAACATCTGAGCAAGAGAGAGAGAGAGAGAGAGAGAGAGAGA
>NW_017731356.1:2834907-2885486 GCF_001890085.2 Hipposideros armiger | reverse complement strand
GAGAGGGAGAGGGAGAGGGAGAGGGAGAGGGAGAGGGAGGGAGAGAAAGAGGGAGAGAGGGAGGAGGAAGAGAAAGCGAGAGAACCCTTTGGACTTTTTAAAGTAAAGGTCTAATTATCATTCCCCTGCAACAGTATCACAGGGAGAAAAGACAAACTGAAACCCGCAGTCACTTCAAACGGGCTGATTATTTTGCTTCGGCGGCGTTAACTCCTCCAGATTTGTTTAAGATCCTGTTGGAAACTCGCATTTGCATGTTTTGATAACAGCTGCGGGGAAACTTGTTGGGGGGAAAAATCCGAAACTATCTCAATGAAATTTTCTTCTCCCTCTGCCTTAAAAAAAAACACACCCCCCCCTTTTTTTAACGTTTCTTTACTGTTGTGCTAACAGTTTTGGGGGTAGGGGTAGGGGGTGGAGGAGCGTCGGAGAGGGAACTTGGGAGAAAGCAAGCATTGGAAGCTACGTGTGGCTCTGTACAGACAGCCTATTAAATAATGTAATAAAATAACGGGAGCGATAATAATGGGACCCTCCCACTCTTCTTCCGCGGACTAAGGCAGATTGAGGGAGACGATCTAGAAGGCGCCGAATCTGTCTCAGTTCCCTCCGCCTCTCTTAGTAATCCCCCGCCCAGGTGATAGGAAATTTACATATATATATTTAACTGGAGGCGAGGACTCCAGGAGTCTATGATAATTGCTCCCTTCTCCCCTTCCTCCACCCCCCGACCCCCAATCTGGCCAATTTCGTAACCTTTGCAGTGCGGCCAAGGTCGCTTCCCTAGGCGAGAGCTCTAAGCTGAGAGGGTCGCTGCTGCCCAGATGCCCGGCAGGCAGGACGCTCCCCGGGCGAGCCGAGCTGCAGGGCGAGGCTCCCGCGCGCGCGCGCGCGCGCACCGTCCAGGGTCTAACCCGGTGCCGTGGGGATGGGGGAGGGAAGGGAGGCCAGGGAGGGGTGGAGGAGCCCCCACCTAAGTCGACGGATAATGCTCTGTCGTCTGTCTGCTGAGCCTTAACTTGACAGAGGACAGAGAGGTGCTGAACGATTTTTTCATGACCTGTTGGAATTCGGTAACAGCTTTAATAGTCTCATTAGAAATGAGTTACTATATGACGAGTAAGTAAAATATTAAGTGCTTATTTGTGGCGTTTTATGTTCTTTAAACACACACACACACACACACACACACACACACTCCCTTGATTACTAGACTTTGTTTCTTTTCTTTTCTTTTTTTTTTTTTTTCCTTTTCCCTCCTATAGCCGAGAGGCGCAACTGGAAGAAAGAAGGGTCCGAGTGTGTATAAATGGTTTCTGGGCTCCAAACGGCCATAGTTAGCCCAGAACTTCCAGCCCTGATCTGGGAAAAGAACATTTGATGCCATCAAAGGGCTGCAGATTGAAACCAGATGTGCTCGCCTCGGTTCTTTCCATGCATTTAATTAAGGAGCCGGGATGGAGGAGACTTTTTCATCATTAGTCCACCCACTCCCTCCTCCTCTTTCCATCCCCTCGCCCTCCCTCCGGCCCCACTCGTACCCCCGACTGGGAGCCCAGAGCCCCACCAGCGCTGCGCAGTGCGCCTCGCCGGTCGCTGCGTCTCCCCAGCAGTCGGGGCTCCAAGCTGTAAACATCTGTCCGCTGCCGCAGGACCCGGCGAGCGGGATGCTGGGGGGGGGGCGAGCAGGATGCCGGTGGGAGGCGGACGCGCACCCGGCGGGCCCGCGCGGAGTGGGAGCGTGGGAGGCCGGTGCCTTCGGTGGGGATTTCCACCACCGCGGCCTCCGCGGGCCTACCCCAGCGCCACCAGTGTCAGTGCCACCCGCTCCAAGGGACGCGACTGAGTCGCGCGGAGAGGTTTTTCGCGGGGCGTCCTGCTGAGTGAGCTTGGGTGGAAGGCCGAGGGACCGCTCCTCCTTCCCCTCCGCGCGCGCGGGAGGCCCTGCTGGGTTTGTCCCCAGAACCTGAGCAGGCCCTAGCCTCTCCCTCCGCCTCAGCCCGCAGCCACATAGTTGTATTTTAAGGTTTCTTTCGTCCCTAACCCCCGGGACATGCTTCTTGTCTGGAGACCCAGCGATCTTCGTCAGTTGTGGGGGGAGAGATCGCCCTTCTGAAGAAGTCGCCTTGTCCGGGGCGTGCCATTAGCCGGGTTGGTGGCCGAGAGGTAGCACCAGGGAAGGCGAGTCAGATACGGACAGTTGGAAGCTTAAGGGGACATCGCCACTTTGATTCCGTGTGTCCTCCAGCGGGACCAGGCGGAGCTCCGTTAGCATCATCCACTTGTCATTCGTGTAACAGTGTCAACCGATCTTACCAATACCACCTAGGATGCTAACGGTTTCAACAAAAACACCAGGCATAGTTCCTTCATGTTTGTCGACCAAATATGTGCATGTATATATGTGAGATAGAAACTTCTATGCACACGATTATCCCTAAATGTCTCTTGAACTGAGAGCTCCGATACCCGCGATTGTGCCGGGGCTGGGCTGGGCTGGTCCAGCACCCGCAGCACCGCTCCCACCGCCTCTGGGAAGGAAGGGGGAATGTGTTGGGGGACGGCTCAGGAGCCCCTCTCCAGGAATGATGGTGGGCTTTGAGGACTGCGGGGGACAGGGTGTTCTCCAAGCCCAGAAGCTGGGACCCGGGGGCACACTCCCACGGTGCCCAGAGAAAGGGAATGCCTGTGTTGGGACAGGGTCTCCAGGCACAGCTCTCGGCGTCCCGGCGAGCCTTTTTGGGAATTCTGCGGAGGCCCCACGGGCGCCAAAGGATTGCGGGGGATCTTAACCCCTCCCGAAGGCATCTCCTTCCCGGGGCGTCCCGTCCCGCCCTGTCCCATAGGCCTCAGCTGCAGGGAACAAACCCCAGAGTCCTCTAGTTCCCCCTGAGATCACCGCAGGGAGTCGGAGCCATAGGGTGAGCTCCGGGGGACACACTGGGAGGGTCCCCAAGAAAGCAAAGCCTCCAAGCGTAGAACCTGCAGAATTGATTTGTGGGGCTTTTTTTCTTTCCTTTTTTTTTTTCTATTAACAATGGCTGGTGGATTGGATTCACACCCTGATTATGTTTCCACACATTTGTAATTTGTTGAGATGCTGGACTGTGATTTAAAAACCATCAGGATAACCCTACAAGGAGATTCAAGAAGGGGCTCATTCACCCGGTAAATGGCGAAAAGCCTCGGTTCCTGCCGCCAGCTGGCGGGGCGGGAGAAGGCTCTCTCCCAACCCTCGGAACAGCGCCCATGCTCTAGCTCGGGCCCTCAGAGGAGGCCAAGGGTTGCTGCGCCTGGCCTCTCCTTGTGGTCCAGGCCTTGCTCCTGCTCTCTGGAGAGGTGGAGGAAGGGGAAAATTGGTGGACCAAAGTTCTCTGGGTTCAGGTTGCAGGAACCAGGAGGGCCAAGCACCTCTAGAATTTGAGAAGGACCATATGGCAGAAAGATGTCTGGAGAAAAGAAGATTGTCTGGGAGCATGTGCTCATCTCCCCGGCAGGCCTGGCCTGGGAACTTAGAAGGCCTCAGAGAACGCTGTGGCCTGTTTAGTTCCTTAATCACTACTGTGCCTTCCCGGTGTGACTTCCTTTTGGGAAGCCCTGGAAGGACAACGTTTCTAACTCAAAATCGCTGAACATGTGTAGATCTCTCCTTGGCATTCGCTTTGACTTCCATCCATCCATCAATATTTATGAAAACTTTGAAGCCCTGGGTGATGTAACTAACGGAATCCTCTTCCTCATGACCCTTCCAGCATCTGTGAGTGGCTTTCCAGCCCTTCTTTCTGCTTCACCCTCTTTAAAAGAACTCCTGTGCTTTTGGATTCTTCCCCAAGTAAGTGGGAGCAAAGCTGGGACTAGCAAGGAAATGTGCCAAGAGATCAGACCAAGGTAGGAAGGAGGCTTGGTTCCCAGCCACATGCCCTTGGGTGGTCCTATTCATAGTCAGGTTTGGTATTGATTACTGTCCAGGGTTTCCTTGGCACTGGGAGCTGGCAAAGCTCTGCCTCATCTGGCTAGCAGCATGCCCCCGACCCTGAGCAGTTTCCCCTGTGAGGTGGAAGCCAGGATTGTACTCCCTGACATGTTAATAAGCTGACATGATTATCACATGTGACAGGTCACAGCCTCCATGACACATAAACGAGACAGTACCACCCTCATGCACATAGCATGCTGTGGGTGGGGAGGGGCTAGAACTGCTTTCTGGCTCCTGGTTGACAATCTAGTATATACTCATTAACAACGAGACAGGAAAGGGGTGCAGCAGTGCAAGATGGATTCTGCAGGGTTCCCACGTTTTAATGTTTCTGAGGACACTTCATACCAGACTCGAAAGAAGCTCTCCTTTGCCCTTCCCCTGGTGGTTCTTGTAGTTGTAAATGGCATTTCTGGAGCATTCCTCCTGTGCATGGGTGAATGCCCGCTACCCACCTCTGTCGCCATCCAGAAGCCCGACTGAATTATTTTGATATTTTGCAATAATCAAATGAACTAGGACTAACAACACCTTTCCAAGTGGTGAGCTGGAAATAGGTCCATGCTGTTACAGGCTGGGAGGTCCTCCTAGTGGCGTTCCCTGGGGCTGTTGCTCATCAAACCCCTGGACACTGACTTGGCGTACAGCACTCAGCCAGCTTTAGCTCAAGACACCAGTGACCTGCACATGGGCAGAGGCGACGAATGCTTTCAGACCTGATTTTGCTAAATGCCTCTGCTGTAATAGACGACATTGACGACTTATAATTACAGGATTACTTAGGCATTACCCAAGTCCCTCCCTCACTGACAACACCTCCAGCACTTCCGGGTCATCACTAAGGTCTGCCTATATTATCGAGCTAGTGTGTCCTGTAGATAAATTGTCAACGGTGCTTGTTGAATTGGAACTGAAGATTGAGTAGTACTGGAACACATGAACAGGCAACATTACCTGTGAATGTGTAGCTACAATATGATAGTGTGTTCACACCATGTAAAGACACGAACAATCATTTGTCGAGATGCCCTCAGAGGAAACGCAGATGAGCGGGCGCCATACCTTCTCTGTCCCGAGGAACTCGAGCCCCACTCACCAAGCAGATTCAGGTGTACCACAAATGGCTACTGGGGGGTGGGGAGAGAGGCAAGAAAGAAAACAAAAGCAAAATGCCTTACCATAGTCACTATTCAACAACCGTGAATTCCCCTCCTTTGTCCTCCTTACACACAGATGGCCCAGGTTACAGGCTCCTCTGGGCTCCACGGAAGAATAGAGGCTACATTCTTGCTATGTTCCTATTTTAGAAAAATCCTCAGGGATGGGCATATGCAAGTGACTAAGAAGCTTAAGACTGGGGATGGTTCTCAGCGTGCAGCACACACAGCTGCCAGGCTGACCACTGCTGACCCTTTGGTCCTGTGCTGAAAGAGCTCAAGCCTGGTGGATTTGTGTGTCACACGCTGAGAATTCGAGAATCTCCACGCTCACTGGATTCTTGGCCCCACAGAAGATATCTGAGCTAAGGTCGCAGGCTGGCTTGCTGCCTCTGCAAGCTCCCCAACTTTTGGGCCCTGGGGCTGTGTTTCTAGATCAAGCAGGAGCAGACTGGAATCTTACAGGATTGGTACAAAACGCTTTGGGCCTGGGTAAGTTGGCCAATTTGAAACCCATAAGGTGCTTCAGCTGACTTTGATGCTTATTTATAGCAAAGCCAGTGGGGATGCCACTTTGGATAAACTTCCTTGGCTTGCAGCCCTCACAAACCTGGAGCCAAGCACAACCCATTCTCCACCTGCTTTCCTCTCTGGAGTCCTTCCAGAAAGCTCTAATTTTCTAAACAGGCCTCTCTTCTCTCCTCTGATTTCTCCACATTTCCTGTAATCCGAGCTCCCAGGTAAACAGCCGAGCTGGTAGCATCTTCTGTGGTCCAGGTCCACTTGTCAGGTTAGGTATAAAACTTACCCTCTTTTGTTCTTGTTTTTGTCATGTTAAGCACACCTGGATTTGCTTTACTTCAAGTGTTGCTGCACGGTAAATAGCAGTAACAAATTTAAGTGACTTTTTTCCCTTGCTTGCCTCAAAAACATGCTGGGAGATAACGTGGAGTGAGGAATGTATTTAACAGGCACGAGTCTGTATAAGACCAGTTGCAGTTGTCATTACCAGTAGTTGTCACGCTTTCCTGCTATTTTTCTCTTGCTTTTCATCACTACAGATAAGAAGGAAGAATTTACATAATGGAATTTAGAAACCCGATTAAAAAAAAAGTCTAAAATAATGTATTATTTCAACACTTTGCAGGTCATGAATCTATGATTTCAACACTTTGTGAAGGCACCATGTACCTCTTTTAAACAACATACACCTTTGCTTTTTGTGAACCTGGTGTCTTTTGCATTTAATACATCAGAACCACCTCTCCGCAACATACATACTTAAAAAAAAAAACAACCTTCTTTTACCACTGACTGTTCTGTCCTTTCCTCGTTCTGGAATTTTTCTGTTTAGCATCTTCTCCTTTAAACCAGAAGTCTGAATTCTTTTCCTTCAGAATTTGAAGGGTGAGATTTAGCGATCGCTCTAATTTTCATCACTGTTGGGTGTCTCAGTTTCTCCATTAAAAATAATTAGACAGGATCTCAGATATCTAATTTTATGTTATTTTTGACCAAATGACATAAAGTAAGAGTTCGCCATTAATCTTTTTTTTTTTTTAAGATTTTTATTGGGGGGTTGGGGGGTTGGGAACAGTGCTGGGGAATTGGGGGAAGGGGAACAGACAGGTTGCTGTCGTTTTGTTCTTCAGTCTAGTTGTGGAGGACGTTGCTTCACTGGCCCAAGTTGGCACCATCATTGCACTCTTCCCGGGCGAGGCAGATCAGTCGCCGGCTTCTGGACGGCCGCTCACTGTGGCTGCTGGCCGCTCACGCTGGCTGCTGGCTACATACAGTAGCCCATGGCAACTCACTGCCACAGAGGCTGCAGCCTACACCATCGCCGGCGACTCACGGCAGCCCAGCTCCAGGTTGAGCTGTTGTTCAGCATCTTAGCTGTAGAGGGCAGTGTCACTGGCCCTCATATGTGGGATCCGAACCGGGGCCCTCTGGTGTCCCAAGCGAGTTCTTAACCATCGCGCCACTCGGCCGGCCCTCACCATTAATCTTGAACCATTACCAGATAGTCTGTCATGTCCCACTCTGAGCCTAGCATGATGGAAAGAGTAGAGGCTTCCAAAGCCTTGGAAGTAAGTTCTTTGGTTCTGCCTTTTAAAAGCTTTGAGCACATTACTTAGTCCTCTCTGAGCCTCAACTTTGAGCCTCAGCATCTCAAAGTACTGCTGAAAAAAAAGGTAAGATAACATGGGTATGTTCTTAATAGGGTACCTGGCAAATAGTAACGACTCAATAGAAGTTAGTTCAGAATTTCCATGTTTGCCTATGAGGTGGTAGCGTGTAGCAGACCAACAATGCTCTCTCCAAGAGCAACTGGAAAATCTAAAGTATTATATCTCTTCACCCCAAATATCAGAGCACTTCCCAGGCAACAGGACTTGAAAAATTCTCCTCCAGAGAAGGACACCCTTTGAGGTAAACCAAACTTTCTCCATTCCCCCTTTATCCTTGAGTTATCTGCCACACTCTACATACAGCAAGAGAGTGAAAAGGAGAAAATACCTATAAGAAGCAGAGAATCCAGCAGAGCTATATGTAGTTGTATGGCCTTGTAGGAAGACAAATTAGTGTTTGGGATTATTGAGATTTCATGGAGAAGGGAGGTGGAGAAAAATGAGCCCAACATTCACACCAGTTTTCCCCCTCAAGGTATTTGTCAATTAAGCTGTACGAGGCAAAAGAAGTATAGAATAATGTGAATAAAAAGCAGATCAGAGATTTTTGACAACCTGACAGGGCCAGGAAGACCAAAATTGAAGTTCACGATGTGCCAAGGAGGTGAATCCACAAAAAACACTTCATGCCCTGTTAAGAAACCTAGAAAGCTACATCCTAAGATTGCAGCCAAAATTACATGTAGACTAAACCTTCCCAAGACTGAGTGCAAGTCCCAGATCAAAGTGAGCTGATTTGCACCTCCCTTGTCTTCTACAATAGGGTGAATCCTCTCGGGAGGCATAGAGCATTCAGAGTCACTATGGTTTTCACACAAAATATCCAGCATTAAAAAAAAAATGACATTAAGAAACAATACCCAAAGAAACAATACACAAGCAAAATAGGTAGCCCAGATATTGGAGGTAGCAGACATGGACTTAAAAATAAAAATGATTAATAGAATCAAAGTAATATATGATGAGAATGTCACTATTAAAACTATAAGAATCCAATGGAATTTCTAGAAATGAAAAACGTAACAACTGGACTTAAGAACCCAGTGACTGGGTTTAACTGGATATTTGGCACAGCTCAAGAAAGAATTCATGAGCTGGAAAATAGATCGGAAGAAAATATCCAGACTGCAGCATGGAGGGGGAAATAATAATGGGAAGTCGAGAGGATTCTGGGAAGATGGAGGGGTAGGAAGCACCAGGAAACTGTCTTCCCACCTAGACAACAATTGCACTGGCAGAATCTGTCGAATGTAATTAATTTAAAACTGGAGTCTATTGAAGGCTTGTAACATCCAGGTAATGGCTTGGACAGTAAATTGAGGTTAATTTTGGTCAATTTTAGCTCTTAGCACAGTAGCAGCTACCCATCCCCCACCCTCGGTCCCATGGAAGGCAGCTGTGCACATGTTTCTGGAACTGCTACACACAGCTTGTGGGAGTCACAGTGGGGAAAAAAGGACCCTCACCTTCAAATATAAATGATCTGTGCTCTCTTTGTGGATTGTTGTTTCTGATCATAGAGGTGCAGACAAATAGGAAGGTGGCAATTGCTGTTACACTTACCCAATTTCTGCAAGCCCCTCCCCTCAAGCTGAAGTGACTTCCAGGGGATTTAAATGGCCAGTACACTTCCTCCTCCTTTATTTTTCTCCTTTTTCCCTTTTGGGAGACCCATTAAAGACTAGAACACTCCAAGGCAGCTGCATATACAGGGAAAATTAGAAAGTGACCATGAAGATCCTGGGAAAGGTGCAGGCTCAGCATGGCCCAAGAAGATTTCAGGTTTACACCTCAGGCTGATCCTTGAAATAGAGAGAGGCAATCTACAACAATCAAAACAAAACAAGACAAAAACAAGGCTGAAAACCAGCAAACCCTGGGGAAGGAGGAGAATGTGATTTACAGAGTTACCACATTATTAGATTCAAATGTCCAGTTTTCAACAAAAAAAATCACAAGGCATACAAAGGAACAAGAAATAATGGCCTGAATTCAGAGTAAAAACATAAATAAACAGGAAATGGCCCTGAAAAAGACTTGATGAAAGATCTACTAGACAAAGATGTGAAAACAACTGCCTTACAGATGCTCAAAGGACTTAAGGAAGATGTGGAGAAAGTCAAGAAAATAATGTGTGAGCAAGCGGAAATATCAATAAAGAGATAGAAAAGATAAACAGAAACCCAAAGGAAATTCTGGAGCTGAAAAGTACAATAATTAAAATGAAAAATGTGCCAGATGGGGGATTCAAAGGCAGATCTGAGCAGACAGAAGAAAAAGATCAGCAAACTTTAATGCAGGACAATGGAAATTATCAACTGTGAGGAACAGACAGGAAAAAGACTGAAGGAAAACAAACAGATCCTAAGTGACCTGTGGGGCACTATCGGGCCATTTATAGATTGTTAAGAGTCCCAGAAGGAGAAGAGGAAGAGAAAAGGGGCAGAGAGACTATTTCAAGAAATAATGGCAGAAAATTTTCCTAATTTGATGAAAGACATGAATATAAACATCCAAGACAGTCCACAAACTGCAAGATGAGCTCAAAGAGACCTACAACATTCAAATCAAACTTTCAAAAGCCAAACATAAAGAGAGAATCTTGAAAGCATCAAGAGAAAAGAAACTCATCATCACATACAAGCGATTCCTAATATGGTTATCAGCAGATTTTTTTTTTTTTTAGCTGAGCCACCCTGCCACCTGTTGGCAGCTCAGTGGCAGCTCAGCTCGGGCCAGGAATCTAACCGCTGTTGCTCAGAGCTCGCACTTTTGAGTGAGCTCTTAACCAACTGAGCCACTCGGCTGGCCCTAGCAGATTTTTTTTTTTAAATAAGAAAATTGGAAGCCAGCAGACAGTGGGCTAATATATTTCAAGTGCTCAAAAGGCGGGGGTGGGGTGGTGGGGGGGGGAGAACTGTCACCCAGAATCCTATATCCAGTAAAACTGTCCTTGAAGAGTGTGGGAGAAAGGAAGACATTCCCAGGTAAATAAAAGCTGAGGGAGTTTGTTACCATTAGTCCTGAACTTCAAGAAAAGCTCAAAGGAATCCTGCAGGATGAAATGAAAGGAAATGAGATAATAACTTGAAGCTAAAAGAACAAAGGTCTCAGTAAAGTTTCATAACCTTGGAACTGTTAATCATAGTAATAATCATTATCATTTGATGAGTATTTATAATATGCCTAACACTGTGTGAAGTTTTATATCCATTATCTCATTTAATCATCACAATAACCCCAGAAGGTAGGTTTTACTATCCTCTTTTACAGATGAGGTAACCATGGTTAGGTAATTTCCCTGGGGAGCAGGGGAGGGGTCACCCAGCCTTGATTAGAATCTGGTTCTCTCTGACCATCAAACATGCATGCTTAACTACCTTGCTAAGTGATATGTTAAGCTGGTATGCACCAGTGATTTAAAGAAATGCCAATTCAATGGTCTGAAACTATAAATGGTAAGATTTATTATAAATTTAGCCCCAAGAATCTGTTCCCCTTCTCTTAGCCTCTACTTGACCCTTACTTGATCTTCTTGAGTCATCCTACACTTTAGTGGCAATTAAAAAACTAAAATACCATGAGGAAGATGAGAACATTGATCCTTTTGCTTATCGCACCAAAGGGTCCATATCCCCCAAACAGGTGTTTTAAATATATATCCCCCATAAGTGTTTTAGACCCTGTCATTGCTTTCTTCTCCTGGGTAAGCTGTACCTTCAGATTTGCTATTTTTCTTGGTAGAACAACGGAAAAGAATGAATATTTAAATGTATGCTTAGATATCCTATAAATCAGAGGATGGTTGTACTTAGATTATGTTTTCTCTTTACTTTCCACCCACCCCTTTTTTTGAAAGTTGCCAGGTTTTTGATTGTAATAAAAGATTCCTTTGCCAGATCACATTGGGATGTATATCGCCACCAGCATGTTCCTCAGCTGCTAAGAGTCGGAACCCTGTTCTTAGACCATAGGAAAGACTTGTTATCATGATTCTGCCCTTGGATTGTGTTGATGAAATATGTTCTTTCTGGAGATAACAGCCTCAATTGAAAAATGAATTGGTACTTACACAGGTTGAAGAAGAATTTGAGGAGCTGAACCCTGGGGCAGCAAGAGGACTCATAAAAACCTTAAACCCATTACTCATGAGAACAAAGGGAGCATTATGAAGATCAAATAAAAGGCATGAAGAGTGAGTCAGGCAGCACATGAAATGAAGATTCCGGCATTCTTTTTTGCCCTCATTTCTTTTAATAGTATTAATATGAGCTTAAAGGTCCAATAGAATTCAACACAATGACCCTTGTAAGGCTTGATTTTCTATATTTGCAGATTCCAACTATTCATCTCTTCACTCAGAATTTCACTTCTCAAAAAGATGTCTGTCTTCATTGCACTTTTCATGTCTGTTTTCTCAAATACTAATCAGCAAAATGTCTACTTTTAAAACGATCCCTTAGACCTTTCTGCATTAGATGCTCATCCATTCACTTATTCACTCACTCAACATATGTTGAATGTCTACTAACCCTGAGGATTTGAAGACAAAAAAAAAAAAAGGGGGGGGTCTGCCCACAGTATGCTCACTAAGAGGGTAGATCAACAAACTGATATTTAGAAAATGATTTGTGCAGCAGAGTTGATGATTGAACACTATGGTTTTCAAATTTAAAAAAAGTAATTTCTTTGATTTTTAAAATTAATCTATTTTCCTAGCCCTTTCTCCAGTAGGGCCAAAATAAAAGTTTAAACTCAGTAATCAATGGAAAATAAGAGTGTGGAGTTGAATCATTCTAAGGCGTTTGCATTGTTTTAGAGGAAGATATAGATAATGATTAATTTTGGACTTTGCTAAATCAAATTCAATAAAGTTTATATGTTACAAATTGGAGGTTAATCACTAATTAATATAAATAGAATGTGTAATTTCAAAACTACTAAGATAAATAATTAAGAAAATTCAATAAAGCCAATAGAAAGTAAAAACAATAAAATATAGATAAGCATGGTAAATATAATACACAAAACAAAGTATATCAGTACTCACAATATTATATCTATTAAAAGTCAGAACTGGCCAATGTTTAAAGGAAAAATTCAGTGATATGACACCAACAGAAGACACACTTAAAGTAAATTACACCAATAAGATATTTAAGTCCTAGGGATGTAATGAATAGCATGGTGACTACAGTTAACAATACTGTACTTTATATTTGAAAGTTGCTAAGAGAGTAGATCTTAAAAGTTCTCATCACAAGAAAATAATTATAATTAAGTGGGGTGATGGATGTAAATTAAATTTATTGTGGTAATCATTTCACAATATATACATATATTGAATCATTGTTGTACACCTAGAACTAATACATTGCTGTATGTCAATTATATCACAATTTTTAAAAAGTAAATTATACCTAAAAACTAAAAAATGAAAAGGATGGATATATTAATAAAGAAATGGATTAAATAAACTCTGGTTTAGTCACATGATAGAATACCATACAGCAGCTAAAAACAAATGATCTCTCCATATCAATATGTATAAATATATCAATCAATCTACATGTCTATTAGTATATTTTTTTAAAATACATTGAACATAAAAGATGCAAAAGTATACATCAATGTGGTATTTATGCACATTAAAAAACATATAAAACAATACTGTATATTATTCATGAATTTGTAGATTTGTAAGATTTAAAAGTATAGAATTGACAGATTAACTTCAAATTCATAAAAGTGGTTGCCTTATGGAGGAAAACAATGGTCAAGAAACAAAGATACGAGTAACTTCAACTTCATAATGTTTTAATTTTTTCCCAAAAAGAAGGAAAAGTAAAGAATATAATCATACACTATTTAATAAGTAACAATAGGTACATTTAAAAAACACATTCTATGTGCCAGACATATACAGAGGGTGCCAAAAAAATGTACACACATTTTAAGAAAGAAAAAACTGTATTAAAATTATGCTGATGGTAACCACTTTGAGCACCTCTTGCAATTTCAGAAGTCAAACATGACTTGTATTCATCTTTTGTTATCGGTATATATTGAATATTACAATTTTAATACAGTTTTTTCCTTTCTTAAAATGTGTATACATTTTTGGCATCCTCTGTAATTAGATGTATAATATATATCATATGTCACACATGATATATGTTAATAATATATAATATTTTATATAGATCTCAACCTGCAGATGCAATGAAAGCTGTATTCAAAACAAATCTATAGTTTTAAATACATTTGTCACTAAGCCAGGAAGAATGACTACAAGAAGCTTAAAAAACAAAATCTAACATAGCTAAGGAATACAGAAGAACTACAAAAATAAAAGCAAAACTTAATAATTTAGAACACAGAGGGTTAATAAACAAATCTAAGGATTAATGTCTTTGAAGAATAAAACATAAAGACAAAATACTAACTACCTTTATTTAAGAAAAAAGGGAGGAATCAAGGAGTTATACTCATTGGTATAAAAATATATAAAAGAACTATAAGAGAGTACATCCAACAATTCTATGTGAATAACTAGAAAATAAATAGATAATGTTTCAGGAAAATAAAGATGAAATATACGGATCCTAGAAGAAGTAGAAATATTTACTAGGTCAAAATCCATGGAAGAAAATTCCAAAAAATGTATTAAATAACTGTTCCTTCAAAAGACACTGGAGCCAAGTAATTTTATGTAGGGAACAGATAGTTCTAGGCTAACTGAATTGTTTCAGAACATAGAGAAAAAGGGAACGTTTCCAATTTCATTATATATATGTATGGCTAACAAAACCCCGATACCAAAATCTTAGAGCGAGCACAAAAACGAAAGAACTCACAAATTTCCTAAACAAAATACTAACTAAACAACCTAAAATATTTATTAAAAGACTAAGCTACAAAGATGAAATAGGATTTGTTCTAGGAAGAAATTAACACTTTGGGTATGTGTTAGCATTATTTATCAAAGAAAAAGCATCAGAAGAGATACTGAAGAGTCATTTAATAAAATTCAGGATCTATTCCCAATAAAACTTTAAAAAATTGGATTAGAGAGTGACTTTTTAACATGTAATATGCATAGCTTAAAATAATTGAATAATATCATGCCTCATGATGTAACCCTCCAAAAATTCCCATTAAAGTCAGAAACAGTGAAAGGAGCCTATGATCGCAAAGATTGTGTAAGACTGCTCAGGAAATGCCAGCAACACAATTAAATAAAAAAACTATGTAATGGCTTAATAACATTGTAAAGAGAAAGTACATTTATCAAATGCTATAAAATGATATGATTGTCCACCTGACTAGCCTGAGAAAAGCAACAGAAAAAAGCTCTTAGAGCTAATGAGTTCAATAAGGGAGCCAGTTACAAATTAAATATTAAAAGTTCCATAGTTTTCCTATATTTCAAATATGGTCAGTTAGAACATATAATGATAAATAAAATACTCTAATCATAAGGTAATAAAATGTCAAATACCTGGGGATAAAATGAAAAAGAAATGTTTAAGGCTTACAAAAAGGCAAACTACAAAGCGCTATTGAATGAAATTACAGAGTTGCTTTGTAGCACGTCCCCAGATGAAAATACTCAATCTGTTAAAAATGTCAATTAGCCCGAAATTAATCAGTAAATTTAATGTAGTTCCAACAAAAGTTACTTTTTTTTTTCAATTTACCAAAATTGTTTTAGAGTTCATCTAGAAGAACAAAGGTACAAGAAAAATTCAATTTTCTAAAGAGTATTCTGGCAAATTGTACCAAAACCACTAAAAAAATTGTATGCTTTGATGTAATAATTCAGCTCTTAGGAGTATATCCCTAAAATATGATCAGACAGGAACACCATGATCTACATACAATAATATTCATAACAACATTTTTTATAATGCAAAAGTGTGGAAAAAACTACATAATAGGGTAATCATTAAATTATAAATATAATTAAATACTATGCAGCTATTAAAACCATGAAGTTATTGATGTATACTAGTTTGGAAAGACATTCACAATGTAGATGTTATGTGAAAATTAGGCAAAAATATTTGTAAACTACATCTTTGCATAAAAATGAGACTAGAAGAATGCACGCAAAATATTAAGTAGTCATTTTAAAGTGTTGTGATTTTTAGTTATTTTTGTCTTATTTTTTTATTTGGTGGTTGTTTCCTTCCTTCAAAATCACATGCATTTCTTGTATGATAAATAATAAATAAAAGTCAAATAAAAAGGAATCATTCTATAGCTACAATAAATTAAGTCCTGTCAGTTTTCTTTCTTTAATATCACTCGCACCAACCGTCTATCCACTGACTGGACCATTGAAGCAATTTCCTATCTGGTTACTTTGTGGCCAATACCTCTACTCTGCCAAGAAAGCGGATATCCTAAGAGGCAAACGTGAGCACACCTGCCTCTTGAAACATTATCCGGTGGTTCCTTATTGCCTACAAGGGGGGATAAGCACCTTCATACAGTGATGGCATGCACTTCCTTCCATTGCGCGCGCACCTCTTCTCATAATAGGACCTACGCCATCCACTTGTCTGTGATGGTTGGCCCACCTACTTTCCTTAAAATGATCTTTTGCTCATTCTTTCGTTTCAAAGACCCCTCTCCTAGGATGGGCTCCTAAAAGGCACTTCCTGGCCTTTAAAAACGATTTCTGTCCCTCCTCATGTCCTTTTCTCTACTTACTATCTTAGCCCTCCCTTTTTTTCCTTCATAAGCACTTACCATCATGCATCTTGTTCAGTGTTTTTAAAGAACTTGTTTAATAAATGAATATATGAATGAACCCTTATTCTGAATGAAGCTGGCTTTAGCTCTCTGAACATATTGAACTAGTTCAACCACTGCCCTCACAAATTCACTTTCCTCTTTCTGAAGCATTGGGTCCTTCTTTGGAAAGTCTGGTGAGGAGCTGGTCCTATTTCAGGACTCATTGTTTTATGCTTGCTATCTCTTTGTTGAAGTTCTCACTAAGTCCCTTGAGCATCTTATAATCATTGTTTTGAGCTCTGTATCTGGAAAGTTACTTGCCTCCATTTCATTTAGTTCTTTTTCTGGAGTTTCCTCCTGTTCTTTTATTTGGGATGTATTTCCTTGTTTCCTCATGTTGGCAGCCTCTCTGTGTTTGTTTCTATGTATTAGGTAGATCTGCTACATCTCCCAGTCTTGGTTGGGTGGCCTTATGTAGTAGGTGCTCTGTGGGGCCCTGGTACAGTCTCCCAGGTTACCTGCTCTGGGTGTTCAAGGAGTGTCCGTTGTGTAGGTTGTGTGTGTGTCCTCCTGTTGTATTTGAGTCTTGATTGCCATTGACATGTCAGTGGGAGGAATTGACCCTTAGTCTGACTGGCTGTTGGTTTGGGCCACATTCACAGCTTTTGGGCTGTTGTGCAAAAGGGGAGGGGGCAGCTTACCCCACTGAGTTGGATTTGCCCCAGCAGGCTCTGGTGTCTTTTGAGATCACCCTTTGTATGTGCTGGAAAAGGGTGGGGCTAATTGGGTGTTGCCCTGCTCTGGTCTGAAGCCTCCAAGTATGTTGGTTCTGGGACCTCTTGGGAGGGGCTCCGGTGCAGGCCCAGGTCACCCACTGCCTGTGACCAGCTGGGGAGTACCTGGGGGCTACAAAGCAATCTGTAGTTGTTCAGTACCTGTGCTAAACCTGGAGGCACATAGGAAAGGCCACGCTAGGAACCGAGAATATTTACCACCAGTACTGGGCCTGGGGTAGCTCCACAAAATGCCAGGACCCCCAAGGCCTGCTGCCACCTGCTGGCTCCCTTAATGTTCAGCCACTGATAAAGCCTTGTCCAGTACTCAAGTTCGGTAAGGCAGAGACTCAGGGAGTCACTAAAGTGGGAAGAGTTGTGGTCACCAGGTTAACGTAGACTCTGATTTGGTGCCAGTGCTGAGCCTGTAGCTACTCAGCAAAAGTCTCAGAGCACACCAAGGCCAGTGGCTACCTGCCTGTGGCCCACCTGGGGCTGTGGACTCCAATAGTTTTCTAAGAAAGAGTGCAATGTGGGTGGGGCTGGCTGCTCCCAAGATAGTGCCTCTGGCATTTGGGGGAGTTGGGTGGGGTGGGAATCCCAGAGGAGCTCACCAGACCAATCAGATTCAGGTTTGGCCTGTGGGGGCGGGCTCAACACAGGCAAGATAGTGCCCACCTGCCAGCTGTAGGAAAGGACTCTACACAGGGAAAGTGGCGGCTGTCCTCCAGTCCTCAGAAGCCACACATCTCAGTCTGTACCCCGTAAGCCTCTGACACCCCGAGTCACCGTCACTTCGCTGGAGCCCAAGGGGAGTGCTTGCGAGCGAGTCTGTGCGTGTGCCTTTTAAGAGAACCGCCTGGGTTTTCCCCGCAGCCTTCTGTCCTACCCAGATGGTTGGAATCCCCACTGTTTTTCATAGCCCAATGTTGTGGGGGTTTTTCTTTCTGGGACCAGTAGTTACTCTGGGCTGGGGAGCCTGTTGTGGAGCTGGGCTTGTTTACTCCTCCAGGGGAAACTCCACAGCTGAGATCTCCCTCCTGATTCTCAATCACCGCATAGAGGTTTGGGGCCCATTCTGTGTCTCTGACCCTCCTACCAGTCTCGACATGGCTTCTTTATATCCTTGGTTATAAAACTTTTGTTCAGCGACTTCAGATTATTCACCAGATTGTTGACTATTCTATAATTTAGTTGCAATTTTAACATGTTCATGAAGGAAGCAGGCACAGTACAGTGCTTATCTGCTCGGCCATCTTGGGTCTCTCCTAGAGATTTCTTCTTAGATAGTGTCTGAGGCATACAGTTCTTTCAGCTGTATTCCCTGGTTGTTGTACAGGAACCCCATTGAGGGGCGAGGGGAAGGGTTCTATAGTCCTGTGATTGAGCACTCAGTCTTTCAATGAGCTTGTGCTCCCGGCTGTGAACTTCATTAGTTCTTCTCAGTCAACACACCTGCTTAGGTGAGTCAGAAAGACTACAGGAGGCTGGAGTTGAGTATTTCCTTTCTCCCAGGTCAGTTAGGCTCTGATGAAAGTCCAGACAGTTAAGTTCTGGTTAAACAGTTTCTTGCGAGGGCAAGCCTTGTTGAGAACAGAATCCTATAGGCAAATTTCAAAATGGTCAATTTTCCTCTCCTACTGCTGGAAACACAAGGATATTTTCACTTTGAAAACCTGGTGGGGCTTCTGGAGGTAAAATTCACAAAAGTATGGGACTCCCCTAAGATGGGTCCCCCTGGAGTTTTTAACTCTCAAACTTATCCCCTGAGCCTCCAGCAAATTGTCAATTACAGTTTAAATTTTTCTTGTCCTGGTTCCTGTTCTCACGGAGGTTTTATGCACCTGGGTTTTTGCTCTGGTAAACAGTGATTACCTGTATTCACTTGTTTCTCCTTTGGGGGGCAGTGGTTTGCCCTGTGGCCTTGATTTTCTGATGGATCTAAAAAGAGTCATTGCTTTTCAGTTTGTTCAGCTTTCTTTTTTGTTTTGAGTATGGGAGTCATGATTTCCGAATCCCTTACATGTTGGACCAGAAAATGGAGGTCTAATTGTGTTATATAAAACTATAAATACATGCTTGTTGCTCTATGGTATATGTGGCTTCGGCTGGAGAGAATCAAATGACTGAGAGTGACTTGAATGTCTGGGGGATAGAATCGTCTAGAGGTTTCTTACATGTCCGGTAACTCGTCTGGGATAATTCAAAGGCTGAACTCAGTTGACACTACCAAGTAGAATGACTTGGGTTTCCTCACAACATGAGGCTTCAGGGTAGCTGAACTTACTTGATAATTCAAGACTCCATGTACAAATGTTGCAGGGAGCAAGGTGGAAATTACAGAAGCCACGTGTACCACAAGTTTACCCAAATCGAGAGGAGGGGACATAGATCCAACCTCTTTATGGGAGAAGTCCCAAAGAATTTGCAGCCATGGTTTAAAAACTTCCATATTTATTAAATATGTTGTGAGAATGAAATGATAAAAATTATTAATTATGGTTGACTAGATGTATATTATGGCATAAATTTTAATTAGAAAGACTTGTGTGCAAGAATTAGGTCTCTAATATTCAGAGGTTGTTCAAAGAACACCTGGAGTTATTCATTCATTCCAAAAATACTGAAAATATTGTGGTGACAAAAGTCCTTCACCTCATGTAGCTTACATGGTTGTAGTTGGATGCAGAGTAGAGAAACAGATAATAAAGAAGCAAAGGGATACATAGACAAGATGATTCAGGATAGTGATATATGTCTGAAGAAAAGAAATAAGTTGATAAAGATTTAGTATTTGATGGAAGTTCAATGCTGGACCAAAGGACCTATCTTACCACAATCATGAGAACATGGTATGTGAGTCACATAAGATCCAGAAAATCTACAGGAGGAAAAGTACTGGACAACATTTTTAGGGAGCATAGAATATCAAAACATCTAAGCTCAAATATCATATAAAAGATCAGATCTGGGGGTCAAAGAAAGGAAATGGAGCCAAGGGTTAGAAGCAAGTTGTATCTGGAATTGAAAAAGAATGTGGTTGATAGAAAAGCAAAATGAAAATTGCTGTAAAATTGTGTTTGGTGTATGGAGCTGTCTTAAAGAATAGATGTGGGGCCGGCCGAGGGGCGCGTTGGTTAAGAACTGGCTTGGGATGCCAGAGGGCCCTGGTTCGGATCCCACATATGAGGGCCAGTGACACTGCCCTCTACAGCTAAGATGCTGAGCAACAGCTCGACCTGGAGCTGGGCTGCCGTGAGTCACCGGCTACGGCAGGTGGGTTGCCATGGGCTACCGTGTGTAGCCAGCAGCCAGTGTGAGCGGCCAACAGCAGCAGTGAGCGGCCGTCCAGAAGCCGGTGACTGATCTGCCTCCCCCGGGAAGAGCGCAATGATGGTGCCAACTTGGGCCAGTGAAGCAACGTCCTCCACAACTAGACTGAAGAACAAAAGGACAGCAACTTGTCTGTTCCCCTTCCCCCAATTCCCCCATAAAAATCTTAAAAAAAAAAAAGAATAGATGTGGGCATGATATTAAGTATAGCAACCTATGTATGCATAATTAAAGGAAGAGGCATCATAGAGCAAAGTTATTTGCATATCATTGTCAAAAAACTGGTATCTAGAATAGATTAAGAACTCTTTCAAATTAATTTCAAAAATCAAACAACCCAGTGGGAAAATGGGCAAAAGGTATAAATAGGAAAATCACAGAAAAGGGAATCAATCTCACTATCATCATGGAAATGCAAAACAAAATATACAATAAAAAAGAAAAATAACAAACTAAACTCTTATTGAATATCCCCACCCCAACACATACACACACACGAGTAGACCAATGTTAGGGGTTTTAATGATTAAACTGGATACATCTGCCAATTTGATAAATGCTGAAAACAATGCCAAAGGGTAATAACAAGTAGAAAATAAATGTGAACAACATTATCCCATTTGGGTAAAGTTTGAAAATGTGCAAACGATACTACATAATGATTTTGATACATCTCTATATAGTAAAGTTTGAAAACAATAACAAAACATACACACCAACTTCATGCTACTATTGAGGAGAGAGGACAGGAAGTTGAATTCTGGGGGTTAGCAGGTGGAGAGCTCCATTGTAGGCTTCAAATGTCTCATATGTCTACTTTCTTATGAGAAAATAGGCCTAAAACAAATATGACAACATGCTAAGGTTTGTAAAATGTAACTGGTGACAGTATACCAGTTTCTATATCCTGTTTGAAATATTTAATAATCATTTTTTCCCAAATATTAGAAACACAACCTATGAGTATATGGAATATTAACATTTAATTCCTCTTTGTGGGACAATTGGAGAAAGCCACTTGTTCAGGTCTAGCTGAGGAAGATGTGTCTGTCCTTGTCCAGTTTGGGTCCTATTCTCCTTTAGTAGAACTTTTCTTTATCTAATGAACTTTTCTTTATCTATCCTGTACCTTATGATTTAAATGTTTACTTCCATACATCCATACTTTTAATATTAATTGCAGAAACTTCTCACTTTCTTCACTTTAAATATATCAGAGTTCATACAGGAAGTGCAGGGCTTCTTGGTTTTTTAAAATCAACTATATAAGGGAATTTACTTAACTGGCAACAGGCACTTTTTGAAAAATACTGACCAGAAGTGTTTCTCTCATTTAAGTTTTTAGTTTTACTCTCTTCTGTGTTGTGGTGGGAGATGAATTAAAAAAAAAATTAACTTCCTGGTGGGAAAAGAACAGCTATCAGTTTGCGTAAGATATGAAAAAAGGCTCATTCATTGTTCAGAAATTATGGAACTTTCTGATATTTCATTTCTAAAATTATTTGAACATCTAGTTCCTGCAGCTAAGCAGCACCCTAGGATAGAAGGGTTGGTTCATCCCGTAGCTATGTGGACTATATGAGAATATACAAGAACCCAGGGAGACACTCCTGGTGTGTATCACAAAAGAGATACCATCCGTGCATGAGTTAATATACAATTCTGCAAAGGGTAGGTTGTTAGCTAAGAGTAGAGTTTGCAATTTAAATGCCAAATCAAATGTCTGAGTATTCAAGGTCAGCTCATCCTTTCCCTGTCTTATTCCTAACACTCACCAGGGTAGTAGTGATTTTAGAAATGGCTTCCAATATGATTTTGCTCAAGTGATTACGACTAAGTTTACTTTCTTCTTCTTGGTGACATCACATTCACATCAAGCACTCATATGTCTGAATACGCTCGCAGTTCTGGCTGGGGCAACCTGAGCCTTGCTTTCTGCCAGGCACGCTGGAATGCACAACTCACAATGGTTTCCAGACCTATCGGTTCCCTTCCTGTCTAGGACATTGCATTGCCACATGACCTTTGCCAAGTCACTTCTTTCTGCTCTCCCATAACATAAGGTTGTAATTATGATGATCTCCCTCATAGAAATGTGATGAGAAGCTATTCATAACAAAGGCTGTAAAAATTGCAAACATGATGGGAGAGGCAGATATTAAATGTATGAAACAGTTCTAAACTGAATATTCATTTCCTCCCTGGCTCCACGTGTCCTGAAAATTTATTCGTAAGGACAACAGTAGCCAGAGTGCCTCATTAGGCCCTGCTGTTCATGCTATCCACTAAATATATGTTTTGCAACCCGGAATATGGCCTTGATTTTCAGACAAATGATCTCTGTGTGTGGGTGTGTGTGTGTGCATGAGCGCAAGATATCTTTTCATTGTTCTCTCATCAGCCACAGGGTCTTTCTTTTTTTCTTTCCCAAGAAAACTGAGGTCATTTAGTTGGTTTTAAATTGGCGATGGGACTGTGCTCGGTGCCAGACACATGACACATTCTAGTAGCCGTCTGGACCTGGGTCTGGGATCGTATTCCCCTCTATCCCTAATATATGTTCCAAACACTTGGGAGAGTGCCGGAGGGCAGGAGGCTTAAAGAGGTAAGACCAGGCCAGGCTGGCAACCACTCCGTAGGATTCAGGGACAGAGTCATACTTCAAAGTGCTGTGAGGGAGTGACTGACAATGCACCAGGGCAGCTCATGGTAGGTGGAAGGGCCACAGCAGAAAAATCAGCTGCCTTGGTAGGTTTTTTTTTTCAAGTTTCTGTTTATCTTCCATCTGTAGACTCTCTAAGCTGCCTTCATATTTGGATATGGACATTGAAGTATTGCTGACCAGTGCCAGAGTCACAGGAATATCCTGCTGGGCTTTTGATCTTCCCATCTGACTGGATTTCCTGGATCATCATGTTACTGTGTGTGTGCACATATGTGCACACGTGAATCTTCTGGCACATCTCCCAGACGCGTTAGTCCTGGGACAAAGGGTCCATTGGTGCTTTCAGAATGGAATATTGATCACTTTGGCTTTTTTTGGCTCAGGGCCAGACACTTTGTCTTTCATTGCACAAGATGGCTGCCAACTCCATCGGCCCGTCTCATTGTGACAGGGCTCTGCAGCGCTTCCTGGAAAGCGGAGTCCGTTTTTAGAAGCCTTGGAAAAAAAAGTTGTTTCAAAATGGAAAAATGGCACTTTGTGTTTTGCCAACTATGGGGCCGCACTTGGAATTTGGCTCTTGTCTTTTAACCCTTACGGTCTGTGGTACATTCTGTAGTTAGGTACATTATACTTTCTAATATTCAGTGAGGCACAGTCAGTGAGACAGGATAACTCGCTAAGTTTATTTCCTCTGTGGTTTTGCACAACTTGCTGTCTAATACCAGTCTTAGGCAAATCCATAATTTGGTCTTCAAACTTAATGGTAATTCAAAGGTCAAATTCACCAGGATGAGGAGAAGAACCCTCCTCCAAAGTTGTTCAAAGTGTACCTTTTATGTATAGGATTATGACAATTACAAAAACATAATTCAGAAAAGACCTTGATGCCAATGTTTGACCTTTAAAATGATACAAATCATCAGCAACCACTAGACTAGAATACAAAATTATGATTATCTTCAGGCTGACTTCCTTCAAATTAAGAACATGGCTACAAATTACAGACCCATTGCAAGCTTCTAGATTACCCAGAAGAAAATACACCAGAATCTCATTTTCTTCTTTTCCCCCCAACTACTATGTCTAAGATTTGACATAAGCAGGAGATAAAAACAGAGTGTCCTCTCGTTTCTGGATTTCCATTCTTCTTTTCAGCCCCAGCACCTTCCATACATCAGAAACATGTCGGCCATTTTTCTCTGCTCGTAAAGAGGCACATTTGAATAGTCACAAAACACCTGTGTGTGGATTTATTTCATGTATAAACATTTCCTGTCTTCCAGGGAAATTTTTTTTAAGAGGGTATAAGAAAGGAACACTCATGGCAGACTTTCGGATATCATGGCGTCTCTGAGAGGGAACGGCTGAGAAGAGAGCTTTCAGTACCATCAGATTTTTATTCCAGTAGTGAGACCCTGTCCCTTGTGACTGGGGTGTGTTTTGCTTGGTGAGGAGGTGAATCAGCTGTTTTCATTAGTTTTTATTTTATTCCATTCCTGAGCGATGCCACAGAGCTGGTATTTTATCCAGGCCAAACGGAATTTAATCTGAATTCCAGACATTCCAGCTGTAATGGAAAGAGCACAAACTTCAGAGAGTCAGGTAGACAAGGGTGAGCTACTTCCCTCTGTCACTTACCAGCTGTGTGATCTTGGGGGAGGCATTTAACCTCTTCAAACCTCCCCTTGCTCAAGCATAGAGTAGGGATGATTGTCCTTAGTTCATGGGCTATTAAGAGGCTAAGTGACATATAATGGCTGTGAAGTATTTGACACAGCTGATTCTTTAATAGAGAACTGTGTATCCTTTAATGTCGGTAGTCTCTACCAAACTTGGTGGAACTCAGTTCTTAATGAAAATTTATGTCATCTGAAAACTCGGCTGCGATAATTTTAAAAACTTACTTTCCACAGTTATGATATCGCCAGTGTCAAATTCAAACTTGTGATGACAGCACAGCTGTGAACTCTTTGGGTGTCATATCCCTTGGATGCAGGGCAATGTGACAGTCCTCAAAAAAATTGCCATGTGTGGCATTTTTTTAGGCATACTTAGGTTCTCGAATTCCCAGACATATGGGCTGATTGAATCTCTTTCATTAACTCTGAATAGCACACCTCAAATCCTTTCTTTGAAAGTGGACATATTATAAATAAAGACATAGTATTATTATACACTATAATTCTATCATGTATAAGTGGATCCTTTTTAAGGTTAATAATAGTCTGTTTTGAAACTCATGTTTCAAACTCTCTGAGAGAGAAACTTAATAACAAAAAAATTTAAAATTAGAGAGTAAAATGAGATGGGTTCAATGATAAGCCTAGGACAGTCTATTGACTCAAAAGAATGATGTTTTGTTGTTGTTGTTGTTGTTTTTCAGAATAAGAACAGCAGCCTTGAAAGTCTAGACATTAATATTTTGACCCAGGAAATCACTCCCTCCATGCCCTTGAGGGTACATGGTGCTTTGCCACGATTGCTATGCAGTGTGCCTGGTACCGTCTATTAATCCCACGCATCTTGATGTCATCTAGGAACACCCAAAGCAGGCTGTAATTAGGAATAGGGTTTAGGTTAATACAGTCAGCACTCCAGTGAATAGACCATCAGAGCCCAATCCAGGATTAAGTAGATTTGCAACTCGAAACCTGGGTTTTTGGCCTTTCTCCCTCAAATTTTGAAATCATGTTTGAGTTCTCATCCCAGACAATCATTTCTTCAGCATCATAATATTCAGACTCCATGCCTGTAAAATAGAGGCCAATGATTTTGTTGTTTTTCTTTCCCTACAAAAGTCTCTTAGAGGAGCACGGCAAATCGAAAAACATGAAAATCCATTCTTCTGCATTCACTCTCAGACGCTACCTTATTAGGCAAGGCTTTGCATGTAGGTAGTCATTAAACTATAAAAATCTTTAAATTCACATGCCTCGGACAAAGCTTCTGTCTTTCACGTTAAGCAGTATTTGTTGTCCAGCTAACTCTTGGCCACAGAAAAGTCGAACAGTTGAGATTTTGAAAAGATTCTGGTCTTGTAGAAAACTCACAGTTGTGTATTCTACTTACCACCCCCCCCCACTGCCCACCCCGTTCCTCCCCCTTCCCCCACACACACATTAGAAACAACCTCAGGGAATTATTTTTAATGATACCGTGCCTCATCCTTCCACATTCCAATGCCACTTGAGCAGCTTCTTTTATTGCTTTACTGTGTGTCTTCACAGAAGCCAGACCAATGATCCTTTAGGTTCTGACAGTGGCACCAAGGGTTGCCTTTCTTCATTCTTAAGTATATATTGAATGTCCTGTGTCTATTTTGCACTATACTTGGAACCTTGGGGAATACAAAACTAAGTAGAGGACATGGCTTTGCCTCCAAGGAGCTTGCCTACAAAGAAAGTAGGATAGGTGCCTTCCGCCATGCAGAGCTTAAAAGTTAGAGATGCCCATTTATCACCCAGAGTACCATCTACTCCAGAGATCCTCCCCTGGAGTATTATTTACAAAAACGTTTTTAACAAGTCATTGATAATTTGAAATAGGTAGATATTACACAAAATTCTGGATTTATGACTTCTCTTAAAAAAAGTGGGCGATGTGGCAACAGAGGTTCTTCCTTCCCACTTGGCAATAATTGGATATGTTTTCGCATAGTCTGTCAACAGGAGTCAGCCTCTTGTTTGTCAAGGCTGTTTCACCTTCCACAGTGCCATAGCCTATAGGCAGCTGAGGTATTCCAACAAGTAGACCATGAGCTCACCATGAAACATAACCGGTGGAGGACAGCCCAACAGTCCATGAGGAGAACGCAAAAATAGATCATGATCAGGAATTTAAAACATTCATAAACGAAGAACAGAATTATAAAAGACTATTACATACAACTTTTAACAACAGATTTGGAGAATTCAAATAAGAATAATTTCCTAGCAAAATAAATTTGCCAAAGATGACACATGAAAACTTCAATGGATCGGTAACCACAGGAGAGATTGTCAAATGAGTAAAGATCTACCATGAAAACTGGTACCAGGAGCAGATGGATTCATAACTAATTTTATCTGACAATTTAAAAATAGGTAATTCCAATGTTGGTTTTATTAGTCCAGGCCATAGAAAAAGATGGAAAATTCTTCCAACTTATTTTTCAAAGCCTGCATGGCTTTCATATTAAAATCTAAGAATAATAATGCAAAACAGAAAAAATGAAGGCCCATGTCACCTAGAGACCATGATGCCAAAAAAATCCTCATAAAATATAAGCAAATAGAGTCTTATGATATGTGGAAAGAATAAACAGTTATTTTTTTTAGGTACAGTTCATTGCAGGGATGAAAGGATGTTTCATTAATTATCAAGACAATCCATCGTCAAAATTCTGAAGGTAGGGCCGAAATTCAGAGCGACTCAGTTGGTTAAGAGTTAGCTTAAGAGCATGAGCTCTGAGCAACAGGGCCGCCAGTTCGATTCCCACATGGGCCAGTGACGCTGTGCCGGAGCTGAGCTGTCAACAGGTGGCAGGATGGTTCAGCTGGTGAGAGCACGTGCTCCTAACAACAAGACTGCCTGTTCGATGGTGGGCTACCACCTGCAACTAAGACTGAACTTGGCACCTTGAGCTGAGCTGCCACCTGGATGGCTCAGTGGATAGAGCGTGCACTCTTAACAACAAGGGGGGAAAAAAATTCTGAAGGTAAAAAAACCCCACATAATTATATCACTAGATGCTAAAAAGTCATTTAATAAATTCTGCAGTAATTGCTAGCTTTTAAAAAGTTTATCAGGAACCAATGGCTACAGTTATCCTAAGTGATAAAATACTAAAGAAATTTCAATAAAAACCAAAAAACAAGGCCGGCCAAGTGGTGTGATGGTTAAGAACTGGCTTGGGACGCCAGAGGGCCCTGGTTCGGATCCCACATATGAGGGCCAGTGACACTGCCCTCTACAGCTAAGATGCTGAACAACAGTTCAACCTTGAGCTGGGCTGCCATGTGTTGCCGGCGATGGCATAGGCTGCAGCCCCTGATGCAGTGGGCTGCCGTGGGCTACTGTGTGTAGCCAGCAGCCAGCATGAGCAGCCGTCCAGAAGCCGGCAACTGATCTGCCTCACCCGGGAAGAGCGCAATGATGGTGCCAACTTGGGCCAGTGAAGCAACGTCCTCCACAACTAGACTGAAGAACAAAAGGACAGCAACTTATCTGTTCCCCTTCCCCCAATTCCCCAGTGCTGTTCCCATCCCCCAATTCCCCAATAAAAAATCTTTAAAACAAAAACAAAAACAAAAAACAAAAAAACAAACAAAAACAAGATGGGGGGTGCAAAACCTTTTATTATTGAATATTATTGTAGAGGTAGGCTCTCGCAGGTAAATCACATAGAAGAAATTATTAAAAACTTGGAGATAAATTTTTTTAAGGAGCAGAACCTATATGAAGAAAACATAAAATCAATTGTACCCATAAAAATAAAGTCTTCACAAATAAAATCTTTCCACATTCTTTGATGAAAAGATCTGATGTAATAAAAATGTCAATTGGCCAAAAATTACTGTTTACATTTAATGTAATCTCAGTTTTAATCCCTACAGGAGTTTGGGGGAAGCACATAAAAAGGCTTCAAAGTTTACAAGGAACCAAGCATTTCTGAGAATAGCCAAACAAATTTTGATAAAGATGACTAGCGAATAGGAACTTGCCTTACTACTAGAATATAGTAAAGAGTTGAAATTGAATGAATATGTTTATAGGCATAGGAAGAAACAAATAGATCTATAGAGCAGAAGAGAGAATCCCCCCAAACACATGATTTTATATATGAAAAGAGGGACAATAATGGGACATGTACTAAATAATGTTGACACGAAAAGCTACCCAGCTGAAAAAAAATAAAATTGAACTCTACTTTATACAAAAATTAATTCTATGTGGATTGAAAACCTTAACTAAATACACACACACACACACACACACACACACACAAACACACCAAGAAAATCTCACATACAACAATTCAGAGGTAGGCGAGACTCAGCAGCATAGAAGACATTTTGACAATACAAAAATTAAACTTTTTGAATGACAAAATATCATACATATTATTATATTAAACATTTTCTATTATACATAAATATATCCAAAACAGTTAGAAAATTGATTTGGGAAAGATATTTGTAATTCAGAAGATCACCAGGTGTTTACTAGCTCTGTTAATAAAAAGCTCTTCCTAACTAGAAAATTTGGGATGTGAATTCCAACAGCAAAGGAATTGAAGAGGCGACCAAATGACCAACCAACATATAAACATAACCTCACTTCAATTTGCATTTTCCTAGTTCTCTTTACTCCCTATTAAATTGACAAAATTTAAAAGTGTTGAAATATCTATTGTTGTCAGGTTCATGGAGACATGGAGACATTATATGCATATATTGCTGGTGAAAATGTGAATAGTTTCAGTCTTTATGGACACCAATCTGGCAAATATTAAAATTAACAAAACTCATGCACTTTAACCCAGTAAATCCACTCCTGGATATCTATCCCACAGTGATGGAAAAATGCCATCAATTTTGAAAAATGGATTTTATATGATTGGAACCATATATATATATATATACACATATATGTATATATGTATATATATACACATATATACATATATATATATATGATACTGACAAAAATAAATATATATCAGTATAAAAACAGTAAATTATGGTACAAATTACACTATGGAATATTATGGAGTCATTTAAAAGAATAAATTAGAGGTCTAGATAAATTTCTAATAGATGTTTTTCAATAAAAAGAGAACAGTGTAAATATTTCATTTTTATAAAACAATGATAAGATGACATATGTTCATATACAGAAGGATGTGACTAGACAGAGAATGTGAATAGCACCATATTAAGTTATTAGGATGGGGTGACAGAATTAATCATTGTGTCTTCCTTGTTTCTGCCCATTTCTTCTTCGTGTCGCCCAACATTTCCCAACTATGGTGCAGCTAGGTTGGGGCCATGTGACAAGTTCTGGCCAATGACTATGAGTAAAATGAGATTGTTAAGAACTGGTGTGCCTTTAGCATTTCTTTATTCCCTGCCTTGGAGAACTTGGAAGCCTCATGTGTCAGATGGAATAAGCTACAAGTTGAGAAAGACTGCCAATCCGCATTCAACTTTGCATGGGGAAAATTAAACTTATTTTCTTAAGCGTTTGAGATTTTGGCATTTTTCTCTTATGCCAGCTATATTAATTATCCTAATCCAGAGATTCATATTTTGAAAGGAGCAATTGCTGAAATTAAAAAATTTAAATATATGTCTTGTGAAGCAGCCAATGAGAAAACTGACATCAGAGGAAACAAAGATAGAAATTAATATTATTCAGTGCCCCCACCCCCCAAAAAGTAGAAAAGGTGAAAAAATTACTTGTGGTAGTTAGGGCATTGGGCCAGACCACATGCATAGCAGAAGAGATTAGAAAAGACAACAATCAGAAGCAAATATTGGCTATTGCTGATTGCTTTTGTCAAAATATTATAAGGAACTAATAAACTCAGGGAAAAAATTGGCCAATTTGCAAGCAGAAATTAAAAGGATTACAGAAAGAAGAGAAATTGAGGATCATACAGAGTTGGAAAAACTGATTATCAACTTCTAAGAGTATGAGACAGTAACAACGACAAAAATGTAAGGGTAAATGTCCCATTAAACCTCCTTGTTGGCAAAAGTGATCACATTCCAGCTTCTCACCTTCAAGCCTGAAAGCCTCCAGATGGCTGCTATTAAGTTTAGAAAGAAAAATATGGAGATAAGAAAGCAAAGATATAAAGCAGATCTGAACAGTATGCTTCAAAATGATTTAGGGCGTAGTTATTGGCACATGGCACTGAGTGAGTAGATGAGAAGCCTACTACATTTTCTCAGTGTTAAGCCTACCAAGAATTTAAGGAACTACATTGCAAAACACACTAGTAGCTTAGGCCACTGTGATACTTGGTTCAAGACACAGAGACGTCTACATCCCATCAAAATGGATTACAATCCCATAGAAACAATGAAGAAACCATAGAACAATTGTTTTTGACATCAGGCATGAGGCAATGAAGGAAAATGATCCTTGAGAGACGGGAGACAAACAAGGTGAGCCCTACAATTGTTCCAGCTTACAGCCCAGAGGAAGTTTTCAGTCAGAGCACAGAAGGGAGGATTCAGCAGCAGGGCAGCCTCTCTGAGCTGGGGAGACAGAACTGGGATCCAGGGGAGTGCAACATGGCTAGAGAATGCAGGCAGAGTACCAGACAGAAGAGACCTGCACAGAGAGAAAATTCTAGACATCTGCAGAGGGTTCTTCTCAAGGGTTCAGCTAAATACTGATCAGCACATGCATGTCATGAAATACCCAAGACTGAGGGGAAAAATACCACCTGAAAGCATTAGAGGGAACAACCCCACCAGACAGAGTGGAAAACTTCATAAAGCATCGAGCTTCGATTACAGTGCTCAGAAAGATTTTGTCTCAAGGAAAGGAAAAATTCACCCCTGACTCAGTGCTGCTATGTTCTAGTCTAACAAAGCTTAAAAGCAAGATCCAAAGGAACAAAGTCTTTCTAAATAATTTAACAGTGTCCCAGAGTAAAGCTGAAGAATATGTATAGGAATACAAAAACCAACCAAACAAGCAAACATGAGACTCCCTAGCCACCAACAAAATAAAATTTACAATGTTTGGCATCTGATAAAAAATTATCAAGCATGCAACCAATGTGATCAATAACACAGAAAAAAATCAATCAAAGCCAAATCATAAATGACACAGATGATAGAATTAAAAGGCAGGGCCATTAAAACAATCATAACTACATTCTATGTGTTCAAGAAGCTATAAGAAAGATTGAATATGTTAAGTAGAGACATGGGAGATATAAAAGAGAACCAAATTGGACTTCTAAAAAATGAAAACTACAATGTCAAAAATAAAAACTACACTGGACAGGATTAACGGCAGGTTAGATATTACAGCAGAAAAGATTAGTGAACTTGTAGACATAGCAATAAAAACACAAAATAAATCAGAGAAAGAAATAAGAAGTAAGTACTAGGAAAAAACAAACAAACAAACAAACAAAGCTTCAATGAGTTGTGGTATGACTATACACGTAATTCTAGTCCCCAAAGGAGAAGAGGGGAGGGACAGAAAAAAAATTTGAAGACACAATGCTGAAATAATGGTCAAAATGATTTCAAATTTGATGAGAACTATAATCCCATGGCTCCAGGAGCTCCAAGATTCCAAAACAACAACAAAATAGGAAGATAATGACACCAAGGAATATTTTAATCAAATTTCTTAAAAACAATAAACAGAAAATTCTTACAAGCACCCCCCCCCCTTGAAAAACAACAACACATTAACCGCGGAACAAAGACAAGAATGATAGATATTTTCATCAGCAAAAAAAGTAATTACGTTAATGTGAATGATCTAAGGCCAATCAAAATGCAGAAAGTGTCAAATTGGGCAAAAAACAATATTTGTTGTCTAAAAGAGACATGCTTTAGTCTCAATGATACAAATAGGTTGAAATTAAAGGATGGAAAAAATTTCATGCTAATAGTAATTATAAGAGAGGAGTGTTTATATTAATATGAGACAAATTAGACTTTAAGGCAAGAAATATTATTAGAAATTCAAAAAGTCATAAAGTAAATGTTATTTTAAAATAGTAGGGCCATAGAGATACTACAGAGAAAAATCCCAAAAGTTTCCACACACCATAAGTGCTGTCACTGTGTATATAATATAAATATAGTATTGTTTATTATATTGTACATGTTGTATAATAAACACCCTATAGCAATGCTATAGAAACTTTGGACGTTTGAGGGGAAAAACATTCCTAAACTAATACTCTAGTTAAAGTAACTTTGAAAGTTTCTACACATTCTTACCCAAGCTTTATTAATCTGCATATACATTTCATGTAGAGTAATAATAGTTAAAGACACTTGTTATGCTTTATTAGCTTTATATTATCACTTTTTGTAGTTGTAATAATATTTCACAGTGTGTATGTCAGCATTTAATTATTTATTTTCCCAATTTTGGATAATTTCAATGTTTTCAAAATTTTGCTGTTGTGAATATCTTCCTACATATAACTTTTCCCTCATAAAAATTATTTTTCTAGGCTAGATTCCAAGAACTGTGTTTACTGGGTTATTTCATATCTTAATTTCCTAGACCCTGGCACTCCACCATTTTACCTACTCACTATTTTTTGGATCAAATACGTGACCTATCTACTCTCTGCTTCCTTGCTTCGACATGAACCCCAACCTGTCTAGTGTGTGGACACATCTGACACCCGCTTTTCTATCTTAGAATATCTGTCTAATTTCTAATGGAACAAGCCTTAAAAAAAAGATTAAACTCTCCAGTGATTAAGGAAAAATGTATCACTTCCTTTAAGAAGACGTACTATATGTAATCAACTAAAATATATAGAAGGTAAAAGAAGTTTAGATTCCACCAAGAAAAGAGGGGGTGAGAAATGGATTTATCATGGAGAATAAGTCTTCATGGAAGGAATAAGTTGTGGCTTGGTATGGATCTTGGACCTAACACACTGAGAAAATTAAGATGAGCAACCCCAATGTACATGTGCTTATTGCCTGAGATCTTTTCTTTCTATGTGCTCTGATTGGGACTTGACAAAGTGGGTTACGCAATGCTGGTTACGGAGCGAATTGGAACCCACAGGTAGTGCAGAGGGTCCGATTGTCCAGGGTTAGATTCCTGAACCTATCAGCAACTAGCTATGGCAATTGGGCAATTAATTACCTACCTGCTCTCAGGCCCAGTTTCCTCCTCTACAATCTGGGAATAGCTGTATGCGCTTCATATGGTGTAGTAAGAAGTGTTTACATCTGTAAATCGCTAAGTCCAGTAGGTGTGTAATTAACAGTGGCAACAGCTACATATCAAAGTGCTCCTCCCAGCATAATGGGGATTCTTATTATGTATGTCTTTATGTGTTTTGTGGCTTCCTCCAAGCATCATTATCTGTAAATGATGCTCCAACCATTGTAAATAGCTGTGCATGAAACAAAATGCTTGTGGGGTGTCATTGGCTATCAGATTTATCATCCCCTGTAAAGGATCTCTGAGTGAATTAATTGGGTCAAGGGTGAAATAAATAAAGCGAAACTTACCAGTTCATTCTAGGTACGGAAAAATACACCAGCTGCTGCTAACAGTGTCTGCTGGACTTCTGCCTAGTGACAACATGGAAAGGAAAAAAAAGGCAAAAGGGACCATTTCTAGTCTACAGTGGAGTTAAAGTCACGGTTATTTTGTATTTCTTTGTTTGAACCAAAGGGAGAACAAACAATGCAGCAAATTTTCCAAAGGTTTAAAAAAAAAATCCCACAGAAACAAAGGAAATGATTCCAAGAGTAAGAAATCACTCTTCGGTCATCAGATGCTGATTAGAGAGTTATTATGATTCACTTGGGCTCTTGACTTTACCTTATTAAGGATTCTAGCTAGTGTGAGAATGACCAAAGCTCTAGACCATAGCAGCATGGAGAAAACTGCCTAGTTTTATGGGAGCATGTGATTTGGAGATTAGGAATGCTAAGGGTTCCCAGCTGGACCTGATCCAGCCTCAGTGTCACTGAAATGGGGACATGGCCAGGGGAAGGTGGGACAGCTGAGTCCTTCTCCTGCCTCAGTGGATGTCTACGGTGGTTGGCCAAGCAGCTGCCAGGGCTCACTCTGTGTGTGAGCGCTTCATCCTGTTGGCTCGAGGGCATCTTACAGATGGACATCTCTTGGCAGATTTCCAGGCTGTATCCTTCTACTCTGGCTCAAGGATCAGAACTGACCCTGCTGATTTATTTTCAGACTTTGTGAGTGGGAATGGAATGTAAAAGTTTTTATTTCCAAGTGCTAGAGCTGGATGTGATACACACACACACACACACACACACACACACACACACACACACACACACGCGCGCTTTCAGTTTTAGTAACAGGAAAAGCCCAGTTCTTGGTAATTTTGGATCCCCAGTGGCACCATTCTCCTTTCAAACACAGACTTCTCTGGTGAGAAGTCATGCCTTCTCCTGGCCACAGACATTCCATCCACGGAAGACTGTGAATATTCTAGAATATTAGAGTTTGTCTCCCTTCAGCACCTGGTAGCCAGGGAAACAAATAGCTCAGCTAAGCCTAACTGTAAGTGAGTTCCTCCTCAGACATGTAGAGATAATAATACATATATTTTACCTAGAGGTAGTAAACACATAAATATACAAAGGCTTCTAGCCACCTTGTGTTGCTTCCAAAAGCCAAATAAATGTTTTCCTGGGATTCACTCAAGGAATATGTTGTTTTCAGAGATGCCGTATGTCACCCTGTGTTAGTTATGCCTCGCAAGCTATTTCAGTGTCGTGGCATCGTTTTAGGAAAAGAAAACAAAAACACCCAAAGGGTTTTATTTTTTTCCCCTTCTTTCCTTATGTTTCTACTTCTCCGTGGCCCACCTATACTAATCTTAAGTTAATTTTCCCCAGAACCCTTGTTGAGCGCCTGCCTTCGTTCTAAGTTGTTCACACTCCTCTGCCGGGTGGCTCCCCTGGTATGGGCGAAGGCTGTGTTCAAGCCCTCTGCCCTTTCTTGGTTGGTTTCTTTGTACTTTCCCTGCCTAAGGTTGGGCTAACGGTGGGGCTTTCCACCGAAGAGGCAGGAGTTTGGATAAGCCAGCAGTTTAAGCAGGTTTTTATGACCAGCCAGTGTAATAAAATGCATTCAGGGGTCACCCGAGAAACTTTAATCAGCACCAGGGGTCACTGGATAGCACTTCTAGTCAGGAGAGACAAAGACGAGGAGCAGAGATTTGCAGGGGAGGAAGAAGAGGTGGGGGAGGGGCCTAGGGATGGAATGGTCTCAAGTTATCAGAAATCACTTAAAAAAAAAATCAATGTGTTTCGCAATCAGAAATGGTAAGAGGAGCCATAATTGCCCAGCGGAAACTAGAGATCTGCTGCAAATTTAGATGAGAATGTTACCCAAAGACTTTTTTTTCCCCTTGTGCAGTTTTGCATGAAAGTTTGGCCTTATGATTGGTCTCAGGATGGATATCAGATATCTCACCCTGAAGGGAGAAACATTCCCACCAAATCCTTCTCCCCTGGAAAAAAAAAAAATTCTGCATCCAATAATCAGAGTCTGGGGCAGACCAATTGGCACCACTTTTTTTTCCCTCTCTCTCCAGCCTCTCTTTTATTTTCTGCTAGAAATAAGACTGCAGACTTGAGTCACAATTCACAAATATTTGGTAGTATTATGTTGCAAGGCACTGGAGGAGGGACCCAGAAGAAGGTAATTCTTAATAGCTTCGCCTTCACTCATGCAAACAAACTTTATGCTTCTCAATAAATCTCCTGTTTTGTAAGTGGCCATTAAAATAACAGATCATTTGATTAAAATTTTGTTTTCTTTTCACAACAGTCATTTGGAGTTTTGGGGAACCTCCAAATGTGGCCTGGGCCATGATGTCATTAGCATTTTATTAATGCATTCAAAAGGTTAAAAGCTCTTACTTTTTATAGGGCTTTTAAAAGCAAACATTTGATTGTCTCTTGCATAAACGGACTCTGAACCCATTAAAATGTGACAACAACTTCAGAGCTGACCCTGTTTAAGGGTAAAAAATTGATCAAGGATTTGCCACATTTTTAATTGCTTTGAATGATATGGAAACTGAACGGAGGCCAATATTTGGGGATGGAAAGAATTAAATCCAGTCCAACACCTTTCGATAGAGCAATGATATTTTTTAAATTAGTGTTTTTCCCTTTTAGAGTTGAATGATGCTTTATGGCACAAAAAATAGTTTCTACTTGGAAAGGTTTATTTTTTTCCTCTCTAGTCCAGTCACAATGTAGGCAGTTTGTCATTAAAAATAAGATGGAAGTTAAATATATATATGTGTGTGTGTGTGTGTGTGTGTGTGTGTGTGTGTGTGTATATATTTTTTTTTAGGTGTCCCAGACTAAAAAAACAAAAAAATGCTTAGGGCAGCAACTGTAAATTTGCCTTTGTTCATTTGAATGGAAAAGCATGAGTGGCTCTGTAGTTTTGGAATGATGTTATCAGACCTTTAGACACTTACTTTTATATTAGGCACTTTGGGGAATTATGTAATAAATCCACAATCAAATAATGAACCCAGTGGCACTGGGTCTAGTTAGCCATTTATTGTTATTTTCTACTTTGTCTCATTCTCTTCACATATATTTTTAGGCTGGAGTACCCCATTCCATTAAACACCATTTTGTATACAAAAGAGAAAATTCAGGCTCCCCCGCCTCTACTCTTAATAAATATGTACACACACCATCCTAACTTTTTCCTAGTCTTACATCACTGATCATGAAGACTTTTCTACCTACCTCGATTGTTTTATTCATTTATTTATTTTTCTTTTTAGTAACTGATCACAGTTCTCACTCTAGTATATTCTGGGGTTTTTTCAGAGCACATTAGGTCTTTATTTTTCTCATCTCTCACAAATGAACTACTGAAAAAACATCTTCCTGAATCTTTCTTTTTTAATTGCTTCTGTGTTCTGAGGCATTGCGGGGGTAGGGGGGTGGGGGGGGGCTACATGGCTAGCAGGAGCCGATCAGCAGATAAGCTTGCATAACACGCACTTAATTATACAAACAAGTCTTTCTGGGGAAAGTCTTCTGACAATTACCTCCCGAAATAAATATACCTTGGTGACTGTCAATAGTAATAAAACCCACACAATCATTTCTTAAAGCTTTTATTGTTTGCCTGTAATTAGCATGTTGATGTGATTAAAGCTGCATTTGACTTTTGATAAACCCCAGACTCCTATAGATAACATTTCCAGCAGTTCAAAGCTGCTTTCATTAGAAGCGATATTTATCTGATTTGTAACCAATCAATTGGAAATAAAACTTTCCTGTGGCATGCCGTTAAAACAGCCAGCCGCAGCCCTGGTTTCCTCAAGCCCTTCTTCTCATCTCTGTCCTTGAGTGAGATGGATTCCATATGCTTAGGGGCAGCAGAAGGGAGCCGGGAATGAAAAGGTAGAGAATACAGCTCTACGGAGAGTCCCCTCCAGACGGACTGCCTTATTTCTACGTGCTGCTATTTGAAGGCACGGTAACTGCTGTAACCAATTTTCTTGAAAAATATATAATACTTTGGTGTGGCAGCAGAAAAGCCTACAGAACTGGGGTTTGTTAAGGGCATATTTGGGATGTTTACTTTGCTTCCATATTTTAAATTACGCTTGATTCTTTTATCAGGCCCTTCCCATTCTGATTTTAATTTTGTTGTCTGCTTTCCCCCCGAAGTTATCTATCCCTCTATTTTCATACTCTTCTCATCTTTTATCTCCTGTCTTCATTTTCTTTTCTTCTCTTTCTTTCTTTCTTTCTTCTTTCTCTCTTTCTGTTTTTGTTTTTTGTATGTTTGTTTTCTATAATAATATTTGGTTTGCAACCACTTTAAAGATCCTTGTTCAAAATTACAAAGCTCTAAATTTTGAAGTTTTGACAAATAGACAAATAACGATCTTCAAGTTTATCTGACCCAGCAAATATGCTGAGGACATTCTAAGCATCCCTAAACGATAGCGATGCTAAGAACATCTCGGATTATCACTGCAGTGACTGGTGTAGCCTACATTTCAATGCCTGCATAATTTCATCTCTGCACAAATCTAGTTATTCTTGTTTTCAATAAGAAGAAAGAAAGCCTACCTTCAGAATCTATATGTATTTATTCAAAGCACTTCTTCCCTCTTATTCTCCACACTCTCTAAATATTTCATATTTTTAGAAACGAAATGGAGAAAAGAAAATATTTTCTATAATGGAACCAGTGTTGACATGCAGACCTTTTGGATTTCCAGCCATGGCTCATTAAAGTCTGTCTTAAGCTATGTGGTAAACATGTGCATAAAAATGCTATATATGCCATGCTTTTTAAGTAGAGTTTTATAGTGAATGTACATAAACAAAGTACTTTATTGCTACTAAAATGAAAACATGAAATTTATGTCTGTGAATCCATTTACACTAATCTGGACATGTTCAAAGGCTTTCAATTTTTATTTAATTACATGGTTTCTCAGTGACCATTTCAAGTGTTTTTTCAAGCACTGTAATTTACAACTTTATAATCTTATGCAATTCCAGCCTTAGTTAAGCACACGTAACAATTCAAGTGCATTGTCTTGAAAACACTGATTCTTTCTAATCTTAAAATGACCTCAGGTATGACATTTAATACCTTGAAAATGAATGCCATTTCATGTATATATCACCTAGAGGCAGTTGCATTTAAAAAATTGAGGAAATAGGAGGGGGAATTATTCCTGTAAAATGAACAACTAAGAAGATAGCAAGGATTGGGTGTGACACGTATGTCTCTACTGGTCTGGGTTTATGAATATGCCTTATGGGCAGGAGAATTTCCGAAGAATTCCAGGCTTAAAGAAAAGGTCAGTGGTATACTATGTGCCTCTTGAAAGAAGCTTTTATCAAACAGTTTAAACATTCTCCTTTCCATGTATTTTAGAAAATATTTTAGAAATCATTAAAAATCCATTTTAAGTAAGTGAACTACAAAATGGTCTTTACTTTAAATGCATTCCCTCATTTCTCCATCTCCTAATTAATATACATTAAGGTGAGCCTGTTGGCAAATACATTATGCTACCAAAATACAAAATATTTATTCTCATCATTTTGATTTTGGATCTATTAATTGAATATTATTAACCATGTGTTCTTTGGATAAATTTTTCATTTCTGTTGGAAAAAAATGTTAAGTATATTTTTTAAACTAAAGTTGGAATTTTTTTTTGCAATAAATTATCTTGTATTTTGGCAACTATATGACCACTGAAAACACAGAGAGGTTCAGAGTGTTCAGAACTCGAGCAGTGACTTTAAAATATACCCTGCACATAACTGAAACCACAATGATAATATTTCAAGCAATAAGAAGGAAAAATGGTTTGCAGATTTACAAAGAGAAATCGTGTACTTCTGCAACGTTTTAGTCTCGTAGGAATTGTCTGGCTTATGGACAAGTAAGATTGAGATAATATCACGTCAAACAACTAAAGGTAGGAAATCTGGCTTAACTGGATTAAAAAAAAGTATTGGCACTCAGATATGTGTTTGTGTGTGTCTGTTTATGTGTTTGTGTATAATAAGGACACATAGGTGACCAGGGCACCATGATTTAGCTGCTTATTTTGTGGATAATTTACTTCTCTTGAATTGCCTATCCAATATATAACTTTTTAACTTTTCTTTTTTTTGGTAGAGAAAACACACACGTATCTAGCCATTGACTCTAACTGCACAATGACAAATAACAAATATCAGAATGAAAACTGAACAAGCTGACTTGTTTCCCTTTATCATGCCAAAGCTCTGAGTGTCTGCAAATCATGGACGCACTAGCCTCAGGGTTTCGGTTTTGACCTAAGTGTCTGGCACCATGCAGGCATGGACACAGGCTCCGTTCCCTCTCTGCTGAGGGTCTCCTGTAGATATAGGATATTTCAAACGTACTCAGTAAAGCAACTGCAGACGTGATTAGAATGACATTCTGCAGGCTGCATACTTCTGGAGGGGAAGGTTTGGACACTTTCCTTGCAGGTAGCTACTAAGGCCAAGTCATTCCAAATCACATCTCTCATCTTATACCTCAGGTGATTTTTTCCCACCTCAGTCTCTGCACTTGCAGTTGTTAATGCCTTTATTTGTTGTTTCCTGACATTAACCTGTTTTTAAAACTTAAAATGACTGCTTCTAAAATGTCTCTACATGATGGAGATTTCTATTTTGTTCATAATCCTATGCACAGCATCAACAAATGGCTGTTTCTATGTCTGAAACCCCCCCCCAAAAAAAAACCTCCCAATAGAGAGGGAAAAGAACTTATTTGAAGCTCTACCTGAAGACAGAGTGGGCTTCATGCTTTACAGGAAAATCTTTCAAAGTAGAGTGTCCATGAACTTGAACAAGGTTTAGATAGGAACAAATATTAGCTCAATTTCTTTATTTCTTTTTTTTTTTTTTAAGATTTTATTGGGGAATTGGGGAGGGGGAACAGCATTGGGGAATCCGGGAAGGGGAACAGACAAGTTGCTGTCATTTTGTTCTTCAGTCTAGTTGTGGAGGACGTTGCTTCACTGGCCCATATATGTGGGATCCGAACCAGGGACCTCTGGCATCCCAAGCCAGCTCTTAACCAACGCGCCACTCGGCTGGCCCATCAATTTCTATTGTCCCATTAGACTATAGGGTTAATTCAAGTTTAAGTAACTCTCAATTGTTAAAGGGATTGACTTTATTTATTTATTTTTTATTTTTTGTCATCCCTGATCTGAAGCACACTTCTAAATGTGTTCTGATGTTAAGTGTTTTTCCCAAAGTCGGAACGCACATTGGTGGAAACAATAATACCAACCAAATCCACTCCAGCCTCCCAAAATGAAAAGAATGAGGACAAAGATGTGCCCTGACAGTGTGTTTCCCTTTGTATTCTGTGCATTCATGATGCTCTTTGAAACTTACTCCATATCCACACAAAAATGTGTTTGCTTAAATTTATATAAAAACCATCTTCTTTTTAGGACTATATGTAGCTACACGGATAGTGTGATTCCATTTTTCATTTTCGCACAATTTGAAACATATTGTGACAAAGCCAGTTAAGAAAGCAGCCCAATACAATGTAGTGGGGTTCTGTAAATAAATGAATATAGTAATCTCCACTCTGGGTCTCAAAAAACGAGTTCTTACAAGCAACTTGGAGGGTTGTTCTGAAGAAAGTCCTCCATACAAAATGGTGGCGCTGAGCAAGTCTGCTCACTACAGATGGTTTTGGGGGAGCTGCAGACTCTCGCAGGGAAGTGGGTCAGAGGCAGCACGTATTTGCATTCGCCAGCACGACTCTGTGCCACGCCCTGAGCCTGCTCTTTCCATGTCGCATGGAGGCCACTGGAGGTGACAGAGTAGGCTCCAGAGACATGCCTGCTGTTTGCACTGTTCTTGGCAATTTTTGCAGAGTCACTGCAGAGCCCAGAAGGAAGAACACTAAAAAAGAAGTTTTAAAAGGAAAGAAAAGAAAAAGAAAAGGGGGGGGGGCTCCCCTTCTTCCGAAAGAACAGGCACTCTCAGCTCCAATGGAAGCTATGCCAAGAAGCAACTAACCAAAAACAGACTGAACAAAGACGAGAAATGAGGAAAGAATAAAATGATTTGGAGTCNAACCAGGGACCTCTGGCATCCCAAGCCAGCTCTTAACCAACGCGCCACTCGGCTGGCCCATCAATTTCTATTGTCCCATTAGACTATAGGGTTAATTCAAGTTTAAGTAACTCTCAATTGTTAAAGGGATTGACTTTATTTATTTATTTTTTATTTTTTGTCATCCCTGATCTGAAGCACACTTCTAAATGTGTTCTGATGTTAAGTGTTTTTCCCAAAGTCGGAACGCACATTGGTGGAAACAATAATACCAACCAAATCCACTCCAGCCTCCCAAAATGAAAAGAATGAGGACAAAGATGTGCCCTGACAGTGTGTTTCCCTTTGTATTCTGTGCATTCATGATGCTCTTTGAAACTTACTCCATATCCACACAAAAATGTGTTTGCTTAAATTTATATAAAAACCATCTTCTTTTTAGGACTATATGTAGCTACACGGATAGTGTGATTCCATTTTTCATTTTCGCACAATTTGAAACATATTGTGACAAAGCCAGTTAAGAAAGCAGCCCAATACAATGTAGTGGGGTTCTGTAAATAAATGAATATAGTAATCTCCACTCTGGGTCTCAAAAAACGAGTTCTTACAAGCAACTTGGAGGGTTGTTCTGAAGAAAGTCCTCCATACAAAATGGTGGCGCTGAGCAAGTCTGCTCACTACAGATGGTTTTGGGGGAGCTGCAGACTCTCGCAGGGAAGTGGGTCAGAGGCAGCACGTATTTGCATTCGCCAGCACGACTCTGTGCCACGCCCTGAGCCTGCTCTTTCCATGTCGCATGGAGGCCACTGGAGGTGACAGAGTAGGCTCCAGAGACATGCCTGCTGTTTGCACTGTTCTTGGCAATTTTTGCAGAGTCACTGCAGAGCCCAGAAGGAAGAACACTAAAAAAGAAGTTTTAAAAGGAAAGAAAAGAAAAAGAAAAGGGGGGGGGGCTCCCCTTCTTCCGAAAGAACAGGCACTCTCAGCTCCAATGGAAGCTATGCCAAGAAGCAACTAACCAAAAACAGACTGAACAAAGACGAGAAATGAGGAAAGAATAAAATGATTTGGAGTCAGGCTGACAAATGCACGAGAGAAAAATTCACATGGTTTCAGAGCAGTATTTGGCATCTATCTCAGAAATGTGTGTGTGTGTGTGTGTGTGTGTGTGTGTGTGTGTGTGGTGTTTCATTTTTATTTCTGGAAGAATATTTTGCAGTTTATTTTTACTGAAAAAAGGAGCTATTTTCCTTCTTTTAGAGTAGTGGAGAGACCACCCTATCTCCCTTTGAAACCTCTACCTCCTCTAACTTAATACAATTAAAAAATATATTTTCTTGTGCTGAATCGCTAGAACACTTCCTACTGTCTCTAACCAAATAGAGTACTAAAACCCAACTGTCTGGGTCTACTGTTTTTCAACTAGTCTCCTAACACCCTCTTATGAGGAGATGCAGGACTATTGGCTTGTTTCAAAAGAAGGCAGGGTGCAACTCGGGCCAATTTTCATTCTCCATTACTTTGAATAGCCTAAGCAGCCTCGGAGCTGAGGTCTGCAAGTATTGGCTTATTAGATCTAATCCAGCGATGGCTTGTGTGGTAGTGAATGTATGAAATGCTTGTCTATGATTAAGAATTTTTAATGCTGTCCTCATGGCCTCTGTTGCACTTTTCCTGCTTATAAATGGGAGCTTCACACACTCAATCCCTGGAACCCTGTGAGGTGGCAAACACCCAGAGAGAACATTTACCATTGTGATGCAGACTTCTCTCTCACCTTTGACCAGGCAGGGTACTGATATATAATTTGTAAAAACAGTTCTTTGGGAATGAGAAAACCTAAGGGAAACATGGAAGTTTATTTACACTAAATCGAACACCTTTTAGATAAGAAATATAAATGCAATTTGAACTGGGTTTTCCCTCTCTGTCCTGTCATCACAGCACTGGGGGACTTCGACTGCTCTGAAAGCCAGGCAACAGTGTGGATATTCTTATTGGGACCTCTCTCTAAAAGACTAGACTTGTGAAGCAAAGACTCACAGGACAGCTGCCAGGGACCTTGTTTTTTTTCCGTGACAGACGTGACAGATAGAGGCTGATCATAAATGCCTGTCCAAAAGAACAGCCTTCAAGCATCTATTTTCTGTGCTTCTGCCTTGCTGCTCCACTCTCCCACCTGCCCCACCCCCGCCACCAACCTTAACCATGTTGTGTAGGAATAGACACACTTGGAAAGTCACTCTGAAGAAGGGTGTAGATGGCTCCCACTCTAGGGTGGCACCCATCATTGCCCTGAAAACATTTGTGTAGCGTGGAATTTTCTGTGCCTCTGAGACAAGTCTCTTAAAATACAGGTTCTATCTTATGTGTCCCCATCTCCAGTATTTTTTACATCAGAAACGAGCTCCTCAAAGGGTTGTGAACCTTTCAGTTGTGCAGTGAGAAGGCTGATGTGGATACTAGCAATGGCCCACAGGTACTGCCGTCACCCCCTTTCTGGGGCAGATGGTGGCTGCAGGAGGATGTGTATTTTAACCCCAGTCAAACAAGGAGTCAGAATGTTGGTATTTTAATATTGCTTGAAAGACTATTTCTATCTATTTCTGCTATTGATGAAAGTTCTGGATAAGTGAAAGTCAAATCTGGCCATTCCCACATAGTAGAAATAGCATGAGCTTGAAGTTGGACAGGTCTGGATTCACATGTAAACTACACTGCACATCAACTGTGTGATTCTTGAATTCCTGGTCCTAGTACCGTGTTTCCCCCAAAATAAGACCTAGCCAGAGAAGAAGCCCTGGCATGATTCCTCCAGGATATGGAAGGCACACACCCCTCACATGAGGGTTTTATGACCTGTTTCAGGGAGAAGGGTGCCTTTTCCACAAACTCCTTCAGCTTAAAATATTCAGTATGTGAAGGTGCCGTATTTTGGCACCTAAAACCATGCGAGGGCCTATTTTCTGGCTAGGTGTTACTTTGGGAACTACAGTATCCTCACCCTCAAAATGAACACACCTCAAAGGGCTGTGAAGATGCAAAGTGTTTGGTATGTTAAAAAAAATAGCAAACAACAGCAACAAAACCTCAGAAAAACGTCCTCCATACTCAACGGGAGTTAGTTCTTTCTTTTCCCCTACAAATAAAACAAACCAGTTTTTGAAGTGAACCATTTTGTTGCAAATCATGTTGAAATCTAGCTGTCACCTCTCTTTAATAACTCATGACTTTGCTACACCCTGATAGACCACTGGGGTTGTAGAAGTTAGGAGACATGATGACCAATGTCATGTGTGCTGGATATGCTTATGTAATCTGCCTTTAGTACCAAATATTCAGACAGTTTTCTTATGCTGTGATAATCATAGTCCTAACATTTTTGTGAACATTCCAGGGCAAGCTGTAGATGAGTTATTTTGTTTATTCCACATCACAACTTGATGAAGTAGTTGTTCCTCTTTTACAAAGGAGGCAATTGAAGCTCAAAATGGCAAAAATGCTTTCCACCACACAAATGGTGGAAATGAGATTCAAACCCAGGTCTATTGGGCTCTAAACCTCAATGTCTTAACCACAGAGCATTCACCTTACTCTACTGGACCTCACAGTACAGACTTTCACAATAGCATTGCCACCAGTGACCATTTAGACTCTGCTCTATACTCTCAGGACAGAAATTCACTTTTCCATCTAGATAACTCATTCCACTTTTTGGCAGTTCTGTTTTTCTTCGTTTCTTTACTTTGAATCTAATGATCATCGCCTGTGAAGCTGAGAGGGACATGTAAACAACTATATGAAAAGAAATCCATTGTAGTAGAGGGTAGAAAAGAGAAGAAGCTGCTGTATCCTTGACATGTCCCCGACCATTCTCTAGTTTCTGGTACTATCAACTCCCCACGGTCACTAAGTGTCATTTTCCATCTGTTAGGACATTTTCATGGCCAGTATTTTAGAACTTCGCTTGCTACAGGTGGCTATTAAGGACATCGAAAGTGAGATGTGCTCTACGTGCAAAATATAAATATATATATAAAATTCCTCATTAATTGATTACACATTGAAATGATAATAGTTTGGATATGAGTTAACTAAATACATTATTAAAATTATTTTGACTTGTTGCTTTTTAAAAAAATGTGGCTACTAGAAAGTTTTAAATTCCATATATATAGACTTAGAGTTGTAGTTGGCATTATATCTCTATGGGTCAGCATTGGTCTGTACCCTCAATTGTGGAAGGTACCAGATGTTTAAAATGTATTAAATCCACACCTTGCCCCATAGAGTCTCAGAGAACAATAAAAGCAAACACTTATTTATCTTCTACCCTACGCTGTTTTAGTGCTTTGAGTCCAAGGTACTTTGTATTCTCAAAGAGACAGTTTATTTTGGGACATGTGACTACTGCTAGAGTAAATACACTTTAATCGTCCTTGTTTAAAGATGACAAGAATTATTCCTTTATTTACACAAGGAATATTGCTATTTGTGTCGTAGGGGAATGTATGGCTTTATCCTTTGAAAACCATGAATTTAGCCCTGGAAAAATTCAGGCATTTGTCTCCAGTTTCCTGGCTGTCGGTAGTGAGTATGGCGGGGAGGTGTGTCACAGAGGATGGACAGGTGGGGAGCTACAGTAAACAGTAAACAGACTTCAGGTCTGAGGATGCTCACGGAGCACTCTGTGCGTCCATGAGGAAGACAGACATCTTTCCAAGCCCTGTGTTCTCAATCTGAACACAACAGAACATTATCCAGAGTAACTCGCCCTGGTGAAGGGCTGAGGCAGCTCTGATCACTACTCCCTGAGAAGTCAGATGGTGTGTCCCCCCTCCACTACCCCAAACACCTAGGCCTGTTTGTTCAGGTCCTAGAGAGGAGGCTCCAGCTGATTTCCATGCTGAAGGAAGGAACTGTTCCCGTCAGCCAGCCTGCCTGCCTGCCTGCCTCCCGCCCTCCCGCCTGGGACTCCAGCTGAGCCATATTTAGCCTCTACAGCTCCATGTTTTAGTGCCTGGCTTTTTTTAACTGGCATTTGTTAAGAGCTTTGAATTAACAGGTGCATAAAAACTGTCAAAAAACACTTAAATCTCAAGACAGACTGTCAGTTGTATTAAAAAATATGGTGTTACATAACCATACACTCTCAACACGTCCGGCGTGTTACAGCTTGGAAAGTCCTTTCTCCTTCCCAGCAACCCAGCAATGGTACTCCATCCATCCCATGGTCCTTTAACCTCGCGGTGGAGGCTGTGGGCTGTGTGTGCACATGCATGCACATGGGGGAGGAGCGGGGATCAGAATCATGGAGGGAGAAGTTTTCCCTTCTGCAATTGAATCTTCTTTCAGTTTCCAAGGTCCCCATTTTGTAAACTAAGCTAATTGAAGGAAAAAAGAACTCCCAGAGTTCTGGGAGGCACGCTTGAGATTGTTCCTTTTAAGGAAAATAAACAATTTATCAGGTAATATGGTGACACTTAAATTAAAATTAGCAGAGGATGGCAGACAGAGGGAAAATGCATTGTGTAAAGCTTTGTGAATTACAGCTGTTCCAAGCAAATGTATAAAAGACACTCATTCCTTGGTTAAAATGAGTTAAAGCGGGGGATAAATAACGTCTGCTTTCATGATACTAACAGTTACATTATTATATTTTTAAAGACATAGTTATGTATTAGTTACTCTAAAACTGGAATGAGAGAACCTACCATTTCTGAGTTAAGTCCTCTCTTGCACATCATCTCAACCATAAAAGCATCTTAATTTAATCAAATATAAAGTGTAGCATGGCCTTGGATTCAGCACTAGGTCCTCAGCTACCAAATAGCTGGGTGACCATGGCCAAGTCAGTTACTTTTTCAAAGCCTCATTTATTTTTACAATTGTCATATGGAGGTAGATGGGGGTGGGATGGCAGAGAAAGGTTATAAAAAGAGTAAAATGTTAGGATTTATGAAACTCTTTGAGGAATAAAAGTGTCATTTCTGGATATCCCTATGTCGAATACGAGAGCCACTGTATTGAAAGGATGAGGCAGGCTTTTATTACTTTGCTTTTTTGGTTTTCCTGCGTCATGGCGTTTAGATTGCTTTTTTTTTTTTTCCATTTTAATGTGTATTCCAGAAGGCTATCGTAAGTCAGGTTCCCAGGACATGGACTCTGGGATGGAAATGTGTGTGCAAAAGTGTACTGAGACGGGGATGTGTGTGCAACTGTGTACTGGGGGCTATGTTTAAGGACTACTGTTCGAGGGTCAAAGAAGCCAGGACTGGCGGAGAGGGAGCAGGCTGTGACACAATCATAACGAAACACTCAGCTGACCCCATGGTGGAGCTCTGGCCCCTGGTTCCTCCCAGTTGAGGCCAGGGGGCCAATCTTTTGTACCCCCACAACTGTCAGTCTTTGGTGGCAGGCTGCCTCCCAGGAAGAGGGCACAACCTTTGGCAAGGTCATTGCCTTTAGCTTAGGGCAGCTCCTGGAGAGAGAGTCACCAGCGAGCCAGTAGGAGCTCATAATTCCCACGGAGCTGGCAAGGGGTGAGCAGGTCCTGAGGCATCCTCTGGGCAGTGAGTGCACCCGTGCCCACTGCAGACAAACATAGGGGCTGTTCTCATGGTTCTTATTGTAGTCCCTCCCTTACTAGATGTGGGACCTCAGGCAAGATACTTAATTTCTGTGCTTCTTAACCCATCCTTTCCTCTTCCCCAAATTGGGGATAATAACAGAACCAGGCAAAAGTATCGTGAAGACAAAAGAAATATTATTGGTAAAGCATCAAGCAGGGTGCCTGACATAGAATGGCCTTTCTTAAAGTGTCAGTTTCACCTGGCTGTCTTATTAAATGATGACCTTTCATGTCTAAGGAGAGTTTCAAGAGAGGAGGAAGATTAGCAAATATTAGATCATCCCTGAGATCAGTTCACAGAGGAAAATGTTTTCCTGTTGTCAGCTGGCTGGCTCCCTGAAGAGTGCCAACATTCGGGAACTGGGGTGTGCTTGCTGCCCCCTTAAGGTTGTCACTCTTGGGGGGGGGACATAATGAAATGATGTAATCTCCCCCACCCACCACCACCTCATCCCACCTCAGCACCGTCCCCAGCTCTAGCCTACTCAGCGTGTACTGTTGATGATACATGAGGGGTTGAGCTAGGAGGCTATTCCTGCCCAACTTATTCATGAAATTGGGGGGCTCTCCCTCAGATCCCTGCCAAGTTCCTCTGATATCAGTTTGTTACGATGCACAGGGTTTGGATGAGATAGAGGGGAGGTAGACAGAAGCATTCGTTTATTTGGCCAAATTCCTTTGTAAATATGGAGCCAAGCCCCCAAACAGACGATAACGCATGGTCCACCGTACTGTTTCCCCAATGCAAGGTATTAGTATTATTGTTGTTGTTTTATCCTTATTGATGGGGAAACAAGCTAGATTCTGTAATGGGCATCGAGGCGAAAGGGTTTTTGCCAAAAGGAATTGCATTCTAAGAACGACCAAAGAGTGGGTGTTTCGTCTGATAGACGTTTCCTCTGTTTCAATGCTTATGGCCTGTGCTAAAATTCCAGTGTGTGTGTCCAGGAGTCAGGGCTGCTCCCTCACTCTTGCTAATTCCGTGCTTCCCTCCTTCTTTGACCACAGAGGTTTCATCTGGCTTTTCCCCTGCTCAGCATCAGACAATCTGATGCAACTATCCCAGCAGGCTGAAGGAGATGCGATGTCATAAAACCAAACCCTGTTGGTAAATATTTTGATTTCAGAATGGCTGAAAAACAGTTGTTATTTCGGAAGTTGAAGGGTCAAGTTCAGGAAGGAAATTCCTGAAAAGGAACCTGGCCCTGGACACCTCTTTAGCTGGGAGATATTTTTATCTTTGAATATGGAACAGGAAGATCATTTTCTCCAAACATTTGAATGAAATTGAATCTTTACCAGCCCGCCAGCAACTTATAATAGAAAAGAAGAAAATTACTTGAGCCCTAACCATGAAGAACTTAAAACCATAACAATAAAACAAACTGAAAAGACCCAAACAAACGAAAACCACTTTTCATTCCACTGTGTGAGCTAAACAATCCGATCCCACAGGGTGTATTGGTTTGTATTTGAGTTTATTTACATGTAGGCATTCGTTTTGCCTTTCTTTAAAAGAGTCTGAGATGTCTTAGGGATGGAAAGTAGTTTTTCTAGGTTACTTATATTAACAGTTGCATTGTGCCATCTTGGTGATTATATAAGATGCCAGGTACTTCTTTTTTCTCGTCTTTAAAGAAAGCATGGAATGAGTCCCTGGGAAATATTCAGTTAAAACTCTATTCCATCTTAGCCCTTGAACTGTCAAAAAGAGATGGTCAACAGCCTCATAACTGATTCACACCTGACACTTTGTCCAAGTGGAATGGGCCGTGTTTA
>NW_017731356.1:2831007-2833747 GCF_001890085.2 Hipposideros armiger | reverse complement strand
TAAGACAGGGCAGAACCAACAACTTCTCCCCTTAAATCTTAAATTGTCTGTGTCACCATTTCTAAGTCTGAGAACAACTTAGAATTCAACTGAGGGGCCTGCCCAGTTGAAAAGCATAAATGTTTGTACACTAAGGAGACGGATATGAGATAATTGTAGTTATAAACATATTCCCTACAACTTAGTTAAAATAGCTCAAAAGTCCATACCAGCTGTGCTCATCAAATCCTTAATTTAGAATCTCATGATTTTCTTTTCCTTCTAACCCTTTCTTTGAGTTAATTAGAGAGATGACTATTATTTTAATTTTCAAATAAGAATAATGAATACTAATAAAATTTCAGAATTATCAAACATGACACAAGATTTAAGGTTCGACCTCTTATTGTTAGATTTATGACTACTGCTTTATTCTAGTTGATGTTCAACTGTGATACATGTCTGTTTATATATTATTATGTACACACAGAAAGTAACAAACGGACATTGTGCATTGCTGTTCATTTACTGTCCCTCCCCTCACCCATCCCCTCCCCAACTGTCAATATAACTCTTTTTTTTTTTTTAAGATTTTTATTGGGAAATTGGGGGATGGGAACAGCGCTGGGGAATTGGGGGAAGGGGAACAGACAAGCTGTTGTCCTTATGTTCTTCAGTCTAGTTGTGGAGGACGTTGCTTCACTGGCCCAAGTTGACACCATCATTGCGCTCTTCCCGGGCGAGGCACTGGCTTCTGGACAGCCAATCACTGTGACTGCTGGCTATGTACGGTAGCCCATGGCAACCCACTGCAGCAGGGGCTGCAGCCTACGACGTTGCCTGTGACTCACGGCAGCCCAGCTCCAGGTCGAGCTGTTGTTCAGCATCTTAGCTGTGGAGGGCAGTGTCACTGGCCCTCATATGTGGGATCCAGCTCTTAACCAATGCGTCACTCGGCCAGCCCGTCAATATAACTCTTTTTATTCAACCCAGGGATCAAATTTGATTTTCTTTTATATATCTTCAGTATCATAGTGCTTGACATATGGCAGATATTCAAGAAATATATGTTCAAAGAATGAAATGTATCAAAGGCAGGCACTCGGGTGGGTTAAATCTCTTAAAACCATCTCCTATTCTGAAAAATCTAAACAGGCTCTATTGTTAGGCTATACACTAAATATAGGAACCACATAATTTTGAGATCTAAAATTCCTTTCTTTCTGTTCCTTTATCCTGAAGAGTATATCCCAGTAAATCAGGCAAAAAAGAGGCCACATGTATAATCATGCAATAGGAGCAATTATGCAAATTTTCATAGAAAAAGCATGCACAGCCTCTGTGTGTGTGTGTGTGTGTGTGTGAGAGAGAGAGAGAGAGAGAGAGAGAGAGAGAGAGAGAGAGAGAGCCTCAGGAAACAGTAGAATGTACTTGAAAAAATAGATGCCATGATAGAAATCCAGAAACTGAGGTCTCTGATAAATTACTTCACTTCTCGATCCTCAATTTCCTCAGCTACAAAATAGAAATAATAACTGCTTTGTCACTCATAACTAGTTGTTGGTAATATCCAATGAGATCAGGACTTGAGAACTCTGAAGTTCTATATGGCTATAAAGTGTGCTGATTATTCACGTAACAATCCATTTAGGAGATAATAGGGTGTTAGAATCAAACAGACATCAGTTTAAATCCTGCATCCCCTACCCCAGAGCTGTATGATCTTGGATGGGTTACTTGATTGTTCTGATCCCCTGTTCTTCATTTTAAAATGTGGCTTATCATACCTATTAGAGTGGACGAAACAATCAAAGGCCATTACGTTGCTGGACATAGCACGTGGATACCTGGTTCACACAAGCTTGGTTTTAAATTGTGGTCATTTCAAATGAACAGGCATTTGCAGAGGATTTCAGCTCAAAGGTTTGACAAATTGGACTTTGTCATTTACTAAAATAAATGGGAACTTTGATGCACTATATAAAAATATATAAAATGCAGACTAAATCAATTTCCTGAAGAAGAGACCATCGTCTATTTTCTGATTGGCAACGAGAGCCAGGAGAACCCAAGAAAATTCAACCACTTAGCAGTATCTTGATCATCTGATACTCACAAACAGATCTCCGAACTCAGTAACTCATGTGAGCAGTAGTTGATATGGAATATTAAAATAGCGTAAGTCAGCTGAAAAAGTGAGTCACCTGGGAGGAATGACAAACAATAAAAGTAAGGAGGTTTTACTCATACAAATGTTTGTAAATGGCAGAGAACATAAGACCCGGCAATTTAAATCAAGTTTTAAAAATAGAGAAGGCTGGAGACAGTCACACATACAGCTTTTCCCCAAGACTGCTGGATTTGGTGGACAAAATGCTTCTGGCCTACTTGACCAGGTTACAAAGTCTGCAAAAAGGCAAAATAGCCCTGGTGTGTTTCTCAGTGTTATTGTTCTGTTTCTGAGGGGACTTATAGAAAGATATTTGCTGATGAAAATCAAGCAGTGACTTGAAGATGAGACCATTTTTTCATGAGAGCAATAAAGAATAATACAATCGAGAAGAAATATGCTAAGGTCAAAACACAAGGTTTAATAAGAAAACAACTATGAAGATTTTCCATGGATAAACAAAAGTCACTTGGAAAGATGGACAGCTAGACTCCCCTGAAACAGAAAGCTTACAGGTCAAAGAGTAAGAGAAGGAGAAAGGTGGGCACATGTAGGTGGTCATGCAGGCTCCTAGGGGGCAGAAGAGTAGAA
>NW_017731356.1:2753571-2829127 GCF_001890085.2 Hipposideros armiger | reverse complement strand
TTAAAAAAAAAAAAAAAGAATACAGACACAAACCCCGTCCTGCAAAAATTGCAGGCTAGTGGAGAGAAATGAATAGAAGAGAACCAATGTCGATCGTGTACTGAATCCTCGCAAATTCATTTAATAAGCATTCATTGAGCACCTACTCTGAGCTAGGAACTCTTGTAGGGAACAAATGAGGCTAAGCTGGGACTAGGCATTTTGTATGTGTAACTTTATCTGATGCTTCCAAGAACTCTGTAAGCTAGATATTATGATTCACAGCTTACACATGAGAAAAGGAAACTAGAGAGGTTAAATGATCACAGTTCATTAGGGAAAGAGCCTGGATCTCCAACCAAGTCTATCTGATTCCAAAGCCTGCGTACTTTCTGCTATCCTGCATGGCCTCAGGGACTAATGAAATCATAAGAGATAGCACAGGGTGAGGCCAGCGAGGCAAAGTGCCAGCTGAGAGAAATCCAGATGAGAGACCTGGCAAAGGCTGGAGCAGCCGTGAGAGTTTCATGGAGGGATCCAGTCTTGAAGGATAGAAAGAGAGTTTAGATATCAGAAGGGAGGAGGGGAGACAGCGCACATGAGCGTGCCTGGTCTGGGTAGGGACAATGGGTAGAAATGGCTTAAAGGAAAAGAAAGATTCTCAGGAGAGAATTAGGACACAGAGCCAAAGATAGAGGTCTGGGGGACATGCTGTGGTGTGCCTTGAAAACCAGAGTTCCTACTGTGACCTGGGACATAGAGAACGGCGAAGGCGGGACTTAGATATAATGACAGTAAATGTCCTTCTGCTCTGTTATTGCTGAAAGCTTTCCCACCTCTTCAGCGTTATCTTTCCCTTATCAGTGAGATGGAGAATAATCAAGAACATGTTTTTAGATGACTTCAAGAATAACCAACTAGTAGAAACACTGGTAAATGGTGAGATGAAAGGGTAAGCATATGATTTAGGGGTCCACCCTGACATATTTTTTAATACCCACTCAGACTCTTCTTTGGGCGGGCTTGGTGTTCATACAACTGGATACGTGAGTATTTAGCCAATAAAACGGGTCGAAGAATGTGAGAAATTTATCTACTACATGAAGTCATTGTTTCATATTTGTCTGAAGCTCCCAGCGGACCCTGAACACCAGATTTTTGCTCCCCTCTGCTTTCCACATTTCTCTTTCCCATGAGGAGATTCTTTTGATATCAGCATGGGGTACATGGAATTCTTTGGGGGTGAAAGGTGTTCTTTCTATTATAGTCACTTTTTATTTAACCAGTTCGTGTCCATGTGAAAGCTGCTGTCGGTACAATCAAATCAGAAGGGGCATAGCAAATTTGTTTTTTAATTTTCCTCTGCTGGGCTGAAGTTGCTGAGCAAATTTGTTGAGCAGCTGGGATTGTTAAGGTCACACTAACATTGAAAAAAAGAAAGTCCTGACATCAACATATCCAAAGATCTGAATAATTCTGGGCGGCCTCCAATTTGGAAATCCATTTCTTCAGGCTGTTCCTTTTTTCTTTGCTTGCTCCCACACTGGTTTCTGGCTTTTGCCCTTGTGCTAATGAACCCAATGCTATGTGAATTTTTAAATTTTTGCCTGCTGTAATGCGAACAGTTCCTACGGTATAACCTTTAGGTCATTTCTATCAAATATTATTTGTTCAGTCTGTTCAGGAAAAATAAAATGAAATCACTTTCTTCTGCCCAGATCTGGCATAATTGCATGAATTCTCTGATTTCGTTGGCTCGGCAAATCTACCCCAAAGTGCTTTGACTTGAGAGATGGAAGGGAATTCATTAAACATTCCTTGCTGCAATGGTGACCTGCCTATAATGATGGGGAAATCAACCTTGATCGCTGTGCTTCGCCTTTAGTCTTAATTTCTTCTGAATTTGAGACTGTAGCTTGTTTTTTGGGCTGGATAGCCCCAGGACATAGTGGAGTCTGACCAAGGGGCTGCTAAGACCTAGATTTTCACACCATGAAGCTGGTAACCGTTTTGACTTCAATGCCTTGAAAAGTAGGTGATTTCAATTGCCCTGTTTCCTTTCAGGGGAAAAGACTTTCTTTGCACCTAAACAATCTTCCGGTGCTTTTGACTGACAAGCATATTGTTATGATTATGACTGGACTTCTTGACTCCTGGAGGGATAACATTTTAAAAGTGCCCAAGACTGGCACAAATCAAAATATTCATCAACTTAAACTATGTCAGCTAAAATGGAAAGGCCAAAATGGTAGTGTTTTATATCATGTCAGAAGTCCACGAACATGGTGCAAAACTGCTTAACCCTTTCCCTGCCTAAAGAAAATTATAGCACAGAATAGACGTTCTCTGGGTATTCTTTCAAAATTACGCCTGCCATGTACATGCCTTATGTTTCTCCATTATAGTAGCCATTGCTTGTCTGGGCTTATTGGCTCAACTCACTCCTTCATTCCCATTCATTGATTCATTTGATCCTTCAGTGGATACTTCTTGAATGCCCATCATGTGCAGTACACTGTGTCTGCTTTTGTGCAGAAGGAAACTAAATTCTTGCCCACAAGTTGCTGGGTGGTCCTTTAGAATACCCATAAATCACTATAAAACAAGCAGTATGATAAGTGCAACATGATAGATACAGATAAGCTACCAAGACAGTTGAAGTAAGGTGCAGTCACTTCTATCCAGGGACTAGTAAAACGAGACATCTAGGGGTTATCTGCCCAACCCCCACTTTTTCAAGAGTTTTCCTTCCCTCGATTGGTGGTGGGTACTTGGCAGCCTTTTTTGTAAAACAGGGTTCTGTTCTTGCCTGTAAGCACCTCCTCAGCTACAGTTGCCTTACCACATGGCCCCTGATCAGAATCCGTTCCATTAGAATGCAGATATCCGGGCAAGAGATGTCAATCTCAGCAGATAGCAGGAGGAGTTCAAGTTGAGGCCCTAGCCACAGAGGGGCCAGAGAAAGTCACAGAGTGGACAGAGCCAACATGCAGAGGAGAGCAGAAACCAGAGGAGGCACGGAAATTCAGGTGTTTGGCGACTTCAGAAAACACAGTTCCATCTCCGTCTCAGGCTCCAGTCCTTCCCACCCCTTCTCCCAGCACCTGCGTTTTATTTTCAGGGAGAGCTGGGCGAGAATGACTTGATCTCTATTACCTACATCCCAAGGAACCCGATCTCATGCAGAAGGGAGGCTTTGTAAGAAAAGAGAAGGACGGCTTGGTCTCCACTTAACAAAGAATGAGAAAAAGAATGGAAATGCTAGTGTAGCAGGATAATATTTTGATGTATTAACAAATGTGTTTTTCCCCGTGATTTCCTGTTACCCTTGACCCTCCTCCCCCATCTGGGCAGCTAGACCATGACTCATTCTTTGCCTCCAGGGAGGGTTGTCACAGCAGAACCAGAGAACAAAAGAGACAAATTCTTGGCTTTTGAGTTTAAAAAGCTGAGTTTCAGGCTTCAGACAAAAAAGATTTGGAAGAATATTTGATCAATCTGAGCCAATTTTTTCCTGCCCACGTAAAATAAAAATTCCCCTGGCTAGGAGACAAGAGGCTATTCTAAGGCGAAACAAGAGGTTTAGAGGCTGGTGAGTCCCAGGAAGAGGCTCTTACGTTCTCCTCCCACCCCCTCTGCAGGCTGAGCACTGGCGTGAGTGTGGGTCTTTCACGTTCTGAGAACAAGGAGAACTGTGTTTTATTTCCAGGTTAGAATCCAAAAGGTGGCACACCTCAGAGAGGTTCCCTCTACCCAGCATGGTGCCAGGGAAGCTGTCTGGCACATCTAGAGTAGAAGGGTATGCCTTAGAGTTTTGCACCGTCCCAGAGTGCTAAGGGAGGTGAGCCTCCTACGCTTGGTGGCCCTAAGAGAGGTATAAAGGTGGTCCGGTCTAAGGAATGTTAAAGATGGAACCCACATGAACTGAGTATGATGGACCACATACAGCTCAGAGGATGCCAGCCTGGACAGGTAATATCCATGAACCAGACCCTAAGGCACAACAATTCCCCTCATTCCTATGTAAATGTCCCTTTGCAATGTGACTTTCTTAGTCCTCCCATTAAGATGTAGAGTCCATTTTGCCTGCGCTTGAATCTGGGCTAGCCTTGTGACACGCTTTGATTAGTGGGAGGCAATGGAAGTGATTTGTGACTGCTGAGCCTGGGTCTCAAGAAGCCTTGCGGCTCTCACCGTTGCCATCTTGGAACCCTGGGACCTCCATGAATAGAAATTCAAACTAGTCCTCTGGAGGGTAAGAGGCTAAATGGAGAAAGAGGCCCAGGTGACAGGCATCACCAATGGCCCGAATGTGAGGGGGGCTGTCTTAGACCATCCTACCCCAGGAAACCCACCAGATTATTGCAACTACCTGTGTGACCCCCGGCAAAGTCAGCTGAACTTCCAGCTGAGCAGAGACCAAATTGCTGACCCGTAGAATCATGAGCAAACAAAAATGGCTTCTGATTTTTTAAGACACCAAGTTATGGAATGGCTTACTATGGAACCATAAATGATCTATGTGGCTAGAAGGGCAGACTTGGTTTCACTCTAACGTGTTCCACTAGCAATAGGAAGTGGGAGGGGAGGACAGGTCATGGTCATCTTTCTCAAATGGAGATTATGGCATGGGCGGGGCTTCAGAGACGCACTTCTCAGCTCAGGCAGTCGGGTATGATTTCAGGATCTCATCAAGTCCTCTCCAGGCAGCGACACTAACCCCCAGTGCTCACACCTGCTCTCGGATGCCTGAAATTCCTCTAGCTGCAGGCTTCCACTACACTAATTAAAATGCATTACCTTAAGAATATTCCATTACATTAAAATGCAGACATGCTTGGGGAAAGTAACCTACTGACTTCAAGTTTCCCCAAGATGTAAGTAATGGTTGTCCTAGTGTGTTGGGGCTGCTGTAACAGAATACTATAGTCTGGGTGACTTATAAACAACTGAAATTTATTTCTGGCAGTTCTGAAGGCTGGGAAGTCCAAGGTCAAGGCGTTGGCAGACTTGGTGTCTAGTGAGGAAGGACCTGTTTCCTGGTTCCATAGATGGGTGTCTTACTTCTCTCTGTGTCCTCACAGTGGTGGAAGATTTCTTGGGGTCTTATAAGAGCATAAATCTCATTCATGAGGGTTCTACCCTCATGACCTAAACCCTTTCCAAAGGCCCACCCACCTCCTGATACCATCACATCAGGGGTTAGGTTTCAACACAACGAATTTGGAGGGATGCAAACTTCTATAGCAACTGTCTTCAGATCTTAAGAGCAGATTTTGAGAGGAAGTGAGAGCACCGGTCACTCGCAAAAGGGGCTGGGGTGTCTAAGAAAATCCAGTTTTTAGTCCAGGAGACAGCCCTGGCCTATGTCACGGGAGATATTAAGGACCACAAAAAAAATCTTGTCCTCTGGGTTTGGTCCAGAAGGTTTTTAACTATCTTCCAAAGTGCTAAGAATCAGAGTGGAATCTGAAAATAAGGCACTACCTCTACCTGCAGGGCTTTTCAGAGCGTCTGTCAAGAGTTCAGAAACATTCACCCCACCTTATTTATGGCGACGGGGTGTCTCACTTGTCATCCTTGGTAGGAGGCCTGCCCCCACCATAGTGTGGGGTTTAGTTGGTCACTAGCTCTGGATACCCCCTCTCTCCCACGAGCAGCACAAGGGAAAGCTCAGACCAGAAGGCTGGAGATGTTTCTGGACCTATGGGACATAGCGGCCATTTCTTCTGGTAGCTTCTAAGGGAAATGCACATGGGACAAATGAGCCAAATATTGAAAATGACTCCATGGGGTCGCTTCAGCTCTTTTTTCGTTATAAAAGCCAGGTCTAAGCAAGTGCAATTATAATTCTACCAGAAGCTTTAGTGCCATATATATATATATATATATAGCTATGGGCTTTCAAGTTTGTGTGTATCTTAATTGCCTGGTGTGTGCTTGGCTAAGAAAAGGAGGAGATGGACAGTGCTGCAGCGTTTTAAATTACGTGAAGGCTCTGGTGTAAATACAGACCTTCAGGATGCTGGGTACAAGTCATGGCCGCATGTGCCGCACACAAGGCAGCATCGCCCAACAACTGAAATAACAGCTTACGCACCGGCTTTTCTGACTCCTATTATTCATTTCCCCCTTCTCCCTCTAGTGTGAGACTATACATCGCAGGGTTGTTATTCACTCCTCGGACGAACTTTGGCCTGGTGACTTATCCCGGAGGCATGCTCTAATCACTGAGAAATGTGCTCTCTGTCACTTCTCATTGCTTAATTATGGCTCTATGTTAGGCTCCCAGAGCCATTTAGCAGGGAAAGACCTCTCCCATGTGTGACTTTGAGCAGGCATCCAGGTTAGTTATCCTTCCGTTCACACCAGTCTGTTCCATTGCCATCTTGTTCTGGCTTGGGCAATAATTATTGCCCCTTGGTTCAGCAACGCCTTGAATTATTTGTAACGAGCCCTTATAATTATGCTATTCTCCACATAAGAAGATACTATCAGCCCTTTGTCAGAAAGACATATGTTTAAAGTTAATTTTTCTAATACTTTATGTTTTCTTTTTTCAATCAGTGACATGCAAAAACCTCCCTGTTTTCTAATTTCTTCTTGCTCTGGTGACTACCGTTTTTGAACTCAAAATCTGGACATAGGGTTGTTGTTGTTTTAGGCTGTATGTGCTAAAAGTAAACGGAAAGACATGGCAGGTCCTGGATACAGTCTTAGATCGCAAAACAACTGGATAGAATATTGAAAATTAGAAGTGTTCTAAAAATTGGGGACTTCCGAAGGATGTGTTCATATTCAGTGTTCCAACCGTTTATTTTGCCTCCCATCACTGAGACACGATGTTCTGTATCAGCCTTTGTTTTCTGAGCGTCAATCTTCGTCCTTCAAGCAGACTATATGCTTCATAGGGACAAAAGGCACAGATCACAGATCACATGCCCCTTATATAACTCTGTCTATATACGTAGGTATATACAGTTGTTTGATCGATTGCATAGAGATGATGTTGCATTTTTAAGACAGCTGTTTGGGATTAGCAGCTTGCAAAAGTAGCCTGACATGAAGGTAAAGGCAGGCTGGAAAGCAGTGTCCTGCTCCATCCCTCCAGAGAGTAGTTCAAGACAGGCCTGGGGTAGATCTATGTTGAGAAGGGGTATAATTACCCTGGTCCAGAGTGGCCCCGGGTCTCGTCTGGCAGACTGAGTTATATCTATCAGGGCCTTTTAAAATGCTGACTTGGCTCCTTAGAAATACAAAACCCCAAACATCATTTATAAAGGTCACTGGGAATGGCTTGGGTCAGAATAACCGGAGTCCGTTGCGCCAGTGCCTCGGAAGAGGAAGTTGCTGAATGCTTAGATAAAGCTCCTTGAGAGTACTGTGTTGCTGAGTCGAAACAAAGAGACAGAGAGGCTGAGTAGCCGAGCTTTGACGCTGTAATTCAAATGCCAATCCAGCGACTAAGTATGTTCTAGGAATTCCAGTCAGATTTTTATCATCTGACTTGGAAACCAGCTGTGCTCTCAGAGTCCAGAGATTTACTATCTGCAATTGCTGTAATTCAGGAGAATTATGCAGAGGTAAAACACTTGAGAAAAACTTTGTCTTTATTTTAAATGCAATGCGAACTGTGTTTTAAGAAATCCTGCTTCTCTGAAACCCATAAAAGTGGCTCTAATTTTAAAGGAGCAGGTAATCCAGATATAAGAGCTCTTAAATTCAGGAATCCAAGTTTACTCTTCAAAGCATGCTTTTTTAAGGTAATGAGTAACTACAATTTGGTAAAGACCATCTTTTAAACAGAGCAAGTGAGATAACACTGCGTCGGTAACTCCTACATGACACCCCATTTAGAGCCCTGACAACCTTATGCTCTGACTATCTGAGAAGTGGAAGAGAAGAGGAACTTAACATCCGAGAGGAACAGCTCTATAAAGTACTCCAGTAAACTCATGGCAGTCATTTTGAACCAGTAATTTCCTTCCCAGAAATTGACAATTACTGTGGATTTGTGAATCCATATATCAGAAGTCTTTGGAACATATTTTATGATTTTTAAAAGATATCAGGACGCTGGTGGAAAAGCCAGGGCATATGGTCCTCATACCAGAAAGATCCTGCGTCTCCTCCATTTGCTGGTGTTCCTCTCACACATGGGCCACAGCTGCGTGTCCAAAACCAGTGCAACAGAACTCTGTCACTTATATCATCACCTGAGCACTCGGACACCACCCTGGGAAAGCCAAGCAAGGTAAGCTTTTCAAAATAATCTTTTCAGGGGACCCTTCATAGACATATTTGAGAGCATTTTCCACAGACAAACACAAATCCTGAATGGGACGCAAAGCAAAATTTTCAAGAGGGATGCGGTGAACTTCATGGCCTGCGTTGGAAGAGATACATCAAGGTTGGAAGGGATGCGTCCCAAGTTTAGAACTGCACCTTTCCTAGCACTTTAGCTTAAAAGGAGCCGGTCGGCCATTGTGACATAGTGAAATCTCTGCCTCTCAAATGCCTCTTTTGTAGATGATTCAGTAAGATGATCTTTGCAGTTCCACCCAATTCATTCATTTCATGGTTTCACTTGTTCAGGTACCTTCTACGATAAGTACTGAAAGTACTTAGACTGAGAATTAGAGTGTGCTTATCTGTATTTGGGCAACAGTATGGAACCTCATTTATTGATGAGTTTTCCCTAACAGAGGTTCATACCAACGTAGATAATTGTATCTACCACATGGAGACACAGGATGAGTGGCTGCCACATGCTGCTTAGGAGTGCAGACTAAACCGGAACCTTCCTTTACAAGGCAAACAACACACTGCATTATAAACGCATCAGGCTCGTTTATTCCTTAGAAAAATAGGAGAGTATGGACAACCAAGCTTTCAGTTTTTATGTCATCATGCATATGCATAAAAATACAACTATCTATATAAATGCCTCTGCTTAGAGAAGTTAGTCATGGAAAGCTATAATTTCTGCTCAAGTTACATAATATAAAAATACAAAGCGTATCTGCATTACAAGAAAATAATATCCTCAAACTCATTTAAAAATAGGATGTCCGCCACTTTTGCAGAAATTATTATGGATACAATATTACATTTGTCCTCATCCTCTTTCATTTCTTCCTAACACTTAAAATGTATGATTTGAATGTTTAGAATTTTGGATAAATCAGAATTTAATGTGATAGTCACAGATTTTTGTGACAAGACTACAATATTTATACATTTACATATAGCACAATGTAGTGGTCAAGTATTACTGATGGTAATTAACAAACTAGTACAGTAATAATAAAATCATCATTTTAACAATTTAAATGCTTTATGACAACATAAATTATACCCCAACATATAAAACTCATATTTACAGGTAACTTTAGAAAGAAAAATGTATTAATTTTTTTGATAATCAAAAGTAGCAATGAGATTTTTCTACATTATTTTCAGTCTCACTGTAGAAATGTTTTCATTGTCTAAATTTAATCAATGTGTTTGATTAAAGAAAACAATATATTAATACTAAAATTATACATATGGCATATTTATATATACAAGTTTCTGTTTACGTATCAACTAACCAAAACTCAGGTTGTAAACTAAAGACATTCACAAGGCAAACTGAAGACAAAAGTAGTGTTTTGTAACTCTAGTTAAAATACAAATAGATAATTCAACCTACTAGTTTTGTTAGTTGTTTCCTGGTCTCTTTTTCACGTTTCATTTTTAGTGTCTTTTTAGTGATGACATAAAATAATAATAGGATTCTCATTCTCATTCTCAGCACTGTTCCCGAAATTAAATGAGTTTGATGAGGTATTATCATTTTTCATTCCATTTTTCTACATTTACCTGGTGTAAAAACACTCCTAGCCATGTAGTTTTTCTTCTATGCTTCTAAGCCACTTGTTTTCACTCCCAAAATAGGGGCACACTAAATGAACCGGACCAAAATCAAGGTGAACTACGGCCCCCTATAAAATTACCATCATCTGAGATAAGAGTCGTCAAACGCGTTATGAGAAACCTAATCAAGGATTTGAAAATGAATATTGTTGTAAAGAGGCATTTCTCAGAGGTCACGGCATCATCTGCAACAGAAAGTTGACTGACTACCCTAGCAGGTGAGGAGAACACACACTGGCACTTCATGGGGTCAGAGCCGCAGCAAGGTCATTTACAGTACTTTGCACTTGATTCGCGTGGTCCGGAGCAAGAGGGGCGCTGGCGCCGTTTTCACACTGCGCATCTGCGTTTGGCGGCTCTACGTGAACCACCTGTTTCCCGGCTTCCGCTTCTTGGTGGTGAAGGCATCCCTCCACCTGCCCTTCGGGCTCCGCGGGCTCCGCGTCGGCCTGGACGTCCAGCTGCTGCATCAGCTCCTCCAGCTTCCGGGCCTTGCGGAGCTCGTTCTCCTGGATGATCGTACAGAGGTGCTCGGTCAGTTGCTCTTTAGTATCAGTCTTGCGCTGCAGGTCGAGCTTTGCCGCCACGTACTCGGCTTCGGCCCTGTCAAACCGCTTCCTGTAAGGACAGGGACAAAGATGGGTCCGTTGGTTAGTTCTCCACTGAGGAAGATCCTCAGAGGGCCGAGAAACAATAATGAAACTCCGAAATGGGAAAGCAATGTATAATGGAGATATGGATCTTAGCACTTTGCCAAATCGCGTCTGCGCGTTAGACAAACGAGGCCATTGTTGCTGAAACTTGTGCAATGTCCATATTTGGACTCTCCTGATAGAACCACATTTTTCTGCACTCACGTCCTATTTCCAACACTCTGCTTAAATGAAAGCGGGCCATGAGGGCTAATTCCGTGGTGTGCGAGCTCCAGAGGGGGCAGGGCCCTGATGTGCAGTGTTTGTCCATTTCTATAGCGTAAAGGCCGATTTCAGGCTATCAGGGTGGCGTCACTGAGCGCAGAATCGAGAAAAGATGAAAAAAATCTGCTCTCATGAACCACTGCAAGTTAGCGCTCACACACAGCTGGTTAAATGTGGGAGGTAAAACTGTAGGAGATGGAGAAAGTAGAACATCTGTCTCTCTTTCAATATGTATTGGGGTGACATTGGTTAATAATAACGTAAGTTTCGGGTACACATCTTTATAACACGACGTCTGTGCACTCTATTGTGTGCTCACCACCTGAAGTCTAGTCTGCTTTGACCCCATTTGCCCTCTTTGTCAGCCTTTTCCTCTGGCAGACGCCATTCTGTTTTATCTATGAGATTTTTTTTTTAATTTTGTTAGTTCGTTTGCTTGTTTTATATCCCACATATAAAACATGAGTGAAACCATAGTTTTTGTCCTTTCTGTCTGACTTATTTCACTTACATAATACTCTCAAGATCCATCCATATTGTCCCAAATGACAAAATTTCATTTTTTTTATGGCTGATAAGTATTCCATTGTATATATGTACATCTTTATCCAATCATCCATTGAAGGACACTTAGGTTGTTACCACGTCTTGGCTATTGTGAATAATGCAGCAGTGATCATAGGGGTTATACATATATTGGGTTGTCTGAAAAGTCATGACGTATTTTTTCTGTTTTTCGTTACAAAAATGTATCACAACTTTTCCTACAATCCAGTAGCTTTACGAATAAATATTTTCAAATTTTGGGAAAAGGGATTACTGGGTCATATGGTAGCTCTATTCTTAATTTTTTGAGAAACTCTATACTGTTTTTCACAGTGGCTGTACCAGTTTACACTCCCACCAGCAGTGTATGAGGGTTCCTTTTTCTCCACAACCTCTCCAACACTTGGGATTTCTTGTTTTGTTGATAATAGCCATTCTAACATGTGTGAGGTGGTATCTCATAGTGGTTTTGATTTGCATTTCCCTGATGATTAGTGATGGTGTGCATCTTTTCATATATCTGCTGCCCATCTGTATGTCTTCCTCAGAAAAGTGTCTATTCAGATCCTGTGCCCAATTTTTATAATCAGATTGTTTTTGTTGTTGTTGAGAAATCTGTATCTCTTGATTAATGGATTAGAACAGGAGAAAAGTTCTAGTGGAGGATATGGACAGTGGTTGGGAGAAGATGATAAACAGGACAGAGCACACCCAGCCAATGACACAGGGTGGGGCGAGAAGTAAAAATCAAGCAGAACAGAAAGCTTCGAGATAGGCTTATCGGGCGTTTCTCACCCTTGGCACTACCGGCAACTTGAACCATATAATTCTTTGTTGTGGGGTGCTCTCCTGTACATTGTAGGATGCGTAGCATCACTGGCTTTCTCCCACTAGTTGCCAGTAGCACCCTCTACTAGTGAAAGCCAAAAACGTCTCCAGAACATTGCCCAATGTCTCCAAAGGGGCTAAAACGTCCCATTTGAGAATTCCTAGGTTAAGCTGCTCTCACCCTCTCCACTCTGCAGCAACAGACTCCTGTTAGACTCTCATCAGGAAATTTTATATATTTATAGATACATAAACTTCATAGGTAGGCAGTGCAGTCATTCTGGAAGTAGGGCAATTCTACCGGTAAAGTCACTCTGCGGGATCCCGTTTTCCCCTTTGGCATTAGGTTGATACAAAAAGGAAAATTATCATGTATTGGTTTCTTCTCTTTTGCCTTTTCTATATAATTATTGCATTTCTTTCTGCCATGAAAAGCGTTTGATCTCCACTTAGCAATGAATTATTCCTTTAATTACCACTAACAGTTGTGAAGGCCATGCTGCCTTACCTGTTGTGACTGGCTACACAACTCGATGTAAGAAGGAATCTCTAGTACTTGTGTGATAGCAAGGAAATATAGTGAAAAATTGGATTAAAAGGACCCGCCTTTGCTGTGTATTGTGTGTATACATGTTTTGGTCAAGGCTTTTTCTTGGATGTAAAGAACAGATACCCAGTCACAGTGGCTCAGGTAAACGGTGTTTTTTTTTGTGGGTAAAGAGGCAATGTCACAGGCATCTAAGGCTGTCTATCCTCTTCAATGCTCAGAAACCACGGATTCTCTCATTTTGGCTTTCCTAACATACTCACAGCCCAATATGGGCCACCAGCTGTGGCTCTACATGAAATTCACTCCACCCAACTTCTTAAGAGTTCCAATTCCAAAATTCTACAGGAGGACCTGGGTTGGTTTGGCTTGACTCCTGTCAGTTTACACAGAGCTCCCAGGGCCAGGCCATGCTATGAACCCGTTTAGCCTGTGGACTAAGTGTTCTGAAGCTGACAGCTCATCTTTGTTCTAAACAGGGGTGCCTTGGGGTCAGCACCATGAGTACAAAACACAGCCAGGTTCCTATGAAAGGAAGCGATTGGGGAACAGGCAAGCGGGGACCAAAACTCAGTGTAGTAACACCGGGTGGTTTCTTCAATTGAGTCTTGGTTTATCTGTAAAATGGTGAAAGAACAGTACTTCATCAGAGTGTTAAGGATTAAATAGTATAAGTAGGGCAAGGGTCTAGTCCAGTGCCTGGTAGACACTCAAGAAACTCTCTTCCAGAGCACCAGAATCAAAAAGCATTGTTAATACATCACTAAACATGTATCTAAAATTAAAATTATGGAACATTTAAGGACCTGGTGTTTATACTTAAAAACTCTTATATAATGTTCATTTAACGTATTTTTTTTTCTTTTTCTTTTTTTACTGTCATCTAGTAAATATAAGAATGCAAAAACAAGCCGTTTTTCAGTTACTCCCTATGTTATATAAAAGAGTTATTCTCAGCTCTTTTGGATATCTAGGGCCCTTACTTCCACACTTTGTAACATATCCTATTTATGAATGTTCTTGCATTAATCTTGAGAGGTCTGACAACATTCTCTATAGGTTCCTTCCCCCCACTCAAACCTCCCTTCTCTGCACGTCCCCCCTCCGCCAGTCAAAGTCAGTTAGTAAAGATTTACGGATTGGGCTCATGAATGCTGAATTGAAATTAAAATGTGCAAACAGGTCCCTAGGTTTCCATTGATCTTTCATCCTGGACAAATCACTGAAGATTCTGCATTTTGTTTATTTATTTAAAGTCCTTCTGGCCAGAAACATGCATATATATTCTAGTACAGAGTGATTTATGTTGAAAATATTAATTTCACAAACTGCACTACGAACGAGACTGGGAGTCAGGTGGCTGCACCAAATCAGAGAGGGGTGACATACTTTGGAACAGAATAATAAGAGCATTATATGTAACACAGGAAGACCAACTGAACTGAAATGCAGTTATAGAATTGTTTTGTTATTTTAAAGGGACATTGATGAATGTGATTGAAAGGATTTTAGAAACTGTCTCTCGATTTTGGTGTCCCTGAAATTTTTTAAAAGCTCATTCATTAACCCTTAGCATGCCATTAGGATCCACAGACCCACTGTTAGTTTTTCAGTTCCTTTTTTGGGCAATTCTAACTATTAGGTTGTCAGAAAAGTCAAGAAGTATTTTTTCTGTTTTTCGTTGCAAAAATGGGTCATGACTTTTCTGACAACCCAATATTTGTAAGGGTCAACATATCATGACTTTTTTTTTTTATCTTTTCTTAGAAGGCTTCCAGAGAACGAAGAGAAAATTTACTTATATTTTAAAAAACTGAATAAAACTAACCATAATTTGCAATTATTATTAATATATAGGTCCACTGGATCTTTTTATAAATTTAAGATACATTATGGGATCATTGAGATATTATTTTTCCTACATATTGAAACAATTTGCCACTTCATCACCCTAGGAATTATTTCCTCGTTATTCATCAAATATTCCCATTTATGCTAAAAAAATTAAAATAAGAAGAAAAAGATGGAATGACCTAAAAGGATGATGCTATAATGAAATATATCATCATCATTTAGTTTCCTTACTGCGTTGTCTAAAGTATTACATCACCTTTCAAGAAAGTATAAGACTGGAAACAGCATATTTGTAATCTGCTCTCAACTTTCACTGAATGCAGTTAAAGAATTAATACTTTTTGTTTTCCGCCCATGATGGCAAAGTAGAGAAAACTGACAGATGAAGACATTTCGCAGTTATTAGACAAATCAAAAGACAAATTTGTGGTAGGCTAAAAAATAACCCCCCGGAACCTGTGAATATTACCTTATCTGGCAAAAGATGTGATTAAGCTACAGATTTTGAGAGAAGTTTATTCTAGATTTTCCAATTGGGCTCTAAATGCAATCACATGTATCCTTTTAAGAAAGTGGCAGAGGACGTTTTGAGAGAGATGAGGAGGAAGCATCGTGAGGATGGAGGCACAGAGGTGAGTGTGCAGCCAAAAGCCAGGGACCCCTCCCGCCACCAGAAGCCAGGAAAGGCAAAGAATAGGTTCTTCCTGAGGGTTTCTGTAGGAACAGTGACCTGCCGACACCCTGATTTCAGACTTGGGCTTCCAGAAATTAAATTTCTGTTATTGGAAGCCACCCAGTTTGTGGTGGTTTGTTACGGCCGTCCTAGGACACCAACTCAAATGCCGACACACAGTGTGGAGTCTAGGTAAGTGAAACTGGTCATAAGTGAAATCTCAAGAGTACGGAGTCTTCAGAAAAACACATCCCAGATAAAGTTCCTCAAACCCAAGGATCAATGAGTGAAAACTGTATTTCTGAGGATAAAACTAAAATAGGTTATTTTCACAGCATTAATTTCAAAAGCAGGAACTTAATCACACAATATTTTACAAGTGTCTGGACCGTCCTGTGTTGCTGAAAGGATGTAACTGCATTCTTTCAGCGTGTATAATTTTTGGAGTCAAATGTTCCTTGATACAAAGAGGTTTGCTATGCTTACATTCTCATAAAAACTTTAATAAAGTGGTTTTCCACAATCCCTTTTATTCTTACTTTTGTAACTTATTCGTAAAATGACTGAACATATTTATGTACATATGTATGTGCATGTGTGTGGGGGAGTGTCTATTAAACATAGATGGCAAATGGTGATAATCGGTTTTTCTGGTAGATTGAGGGTTAAAGAAATGTCCTACACGCAGCCACTCTCAGTTTTACAAGCTGGTCTGCACAGCACATGGCAGCGTTGTCACTGTGGCTGTGAACAGCGGCAGCCCCGGCAGCAGCCCCTTGAGTTGGCTCACTCAAAGTGCTGGTCTCCTCGGAGATGTCGGCCCTGACACTGCTCTACAGAAGCCAACTGTAAAGCAATCTCTGGCCTGTTCAGTCTCCAAGAAACTTTTGTGGACACAGCACTGGACCAGGCACTATAGAACTACATTATTTTTATTAAAAAACAAAACCAAAAATCAAGGACATCTCCCAAAGAAACTGACTGCCTTGGGGATTATTTTCCAGTAGAAATCTAAGACCATAATATTATATCACCAATCTGTAATTTGTCAATAACCACAGATACAAATTTAGAAAATACTGTCTTAAACTTATGCCTAAATAAGATACAAACCCTGGTTTTAGTCACGTTTGTCTACGTGATTTTTAGAAATAGCCTCACATATACAGTTTCACATATAACTATGTCAAAATCAGTACCATGAGAAATGACCATTTTTAGCTTGTTAAGAGATATAAAAAATTACAATGTAAAATTTTTTTACCATATAAAAATTTACTAAAATATCACTAAAAATATATATTATGGGATGTCTTCTCCTTTAACCAGTAATCCCACCTTCTTTGTGGTTCTCTGAAGGCTGAAACTATGACATTTTTTACATAATGTTCACTGTACAAAGGCATCCTTCTCCAGCCTCCTCTAGGACAAAATGAAAACATAATCAGATGATTTTTCTGTTGAGGTATCCAGAATAATCTTAATTATTCATATAAAGGGTTATAAAGACACAAAAATGTCCCTCTGGCAATCTTAAGTTCCAGAGAATAAAATGTGCTAAATATCTAGGCTTAGTTTAATCTTAATAAAATCTTGGTCACCTCTTTAATGACCTTAGTAGTAGAAATCTGGAACCTCCAGTTATCAGCTACTGATGGCATTAATTTAGGCAGTTAATTAATAAAGGCAACCCATTAAGTCTAATAGCATCTGGTCAAACAGCTATTACAAAAATCACAAGGACACAACCACAAGCCTCTTTCTTAAACAATAAACAGTGAATGAAAAACCACAATCAAGCATTTCCGCTTTATTAAATTGTTCTATAAATGTTCTGATGCTGTGGTCTACCCTGGACTAATGAGGCATTCTGATTGATTTTAGTGTTACAGAGAAAGATGCAAAACTGAGTCATTAACACAGCATACCCTCGTGAAAAAAGACAAACCAGGATGATTAAAGCAATGTTGAAAGGACTGAAAACCCTGAAATTGGACTTAAAGTTTTGCCTTTGTATCTGTTTGCGAAGTTCATGTAATTCTTTACATGTGTTAGTTCATTTTAAAAATACTCCATGATGATTTTTTTCTCTTAAAAAATGCCTATGGTTCAACCCTAGGAAACACATGATAGTAAACCATTTTATACAGAATATAATCAAAAAGAAAAAAACCAAACCAAAACAAAAAACACTTCAAGCTTTTAAGACTGAGTAGTATTTTCCTTAAAATACTCATAGGCTTAAAAAAAAAACAAAACTAGATCTTCTTTCTTTGATGAAAACTGAAAAGAGAACTAAGGACAATCTCAATCCAAATTTCGTAATAGAAAGAGCACAACCTTGGTGTAGAATACGAATAGTTTTAGGGCAAGTCATTCAGCTATTTAGAGTCCCAAACAGTAAAGACTAAGATGTAACTAAATAACGCAAGAACTACTCTACCAGAACCCTGAACGAGGTTAATGGGTAGGGCTAAGGAAAGGAAGGCTTCCAGAAGAGGCGACATACTTTAGTACAAAACAGGAAAAAACACAGTGCATAATGGGGTTGTTATGAGGCTTACATGATGATATATGGAAAAGCTCCTGGCCCAGCTAGCAATAATCATTAATTAACTGGGACTCACTGAGCATGTGAATAGTCTAGACTGGCCTGATCGATCCGGTTCCTGAGGATCCCAATGTCAGCCGACACCATGTCATCCAAAGCCTGCAACTCCTTCTGGATACGCTTTAGTTTCATGGTCTCTGCCTGAGTTCTTTTAGATCTAGAAAATCAGGAACATGAGTGGGAAAATAAAAACATTTTAAAATCATATGTCCATATACAACAGAAGTGAAAAAAGCAGCTACTGTACATATGGTTATAATGTATAATGTTTAAAAACTAGAAAAAGACAGAAACATTGAAATACATCAAATGCTGCTAACATGTTGGTATTATCTCTAAGACTGCATTTATGCCTCTTTCCTTTATTACTCCACATTTTCTATGAGTATATATGATTTTCAAATACAAGGGAAAAAGATGAAAAAATATATCAATAAATAGTCCACGTATAGGTCTATATTTGTTCCACAAGGACAAGAGTAAGCAATAAAAGAATGTATCTGTATTTTCTTTACACTTGGAACATTGAACACAACTTTTCAAATCTTTACCCTTAAATTCTTCTTGCTAAGCCCATTTTCATTTGTCTGATACCTAAGGGACACCAAGAACAGAAGCGTGATTTAAACACCATTTCATTATACATCTAAAAACATCTATTTGGTTTTAACTTTCTTAGGACTCATTTCCCCAAACTTTAATTGCTTCGATTCCTGTTCTTCAGGCAAAACTACAGGTCCTCCAAATTTCTCTTTCTGGGGCTCAAACCCAAGTCCTCATCACTCTCAAGTACATTATATACTTCAGAAACAGAATAAACAAAGACAGAAGCCAACCTTTAATCATCATTTCGCTCATTTCAAAATTTCACACACATTCTCACAGAAGAATAAAACTCACACATAAAACCACTACATTGCAACTTACATTTTCCCAATTTCTACTCCACTTATACATTTACCCTTGCTTTCTGCCTATAAAAGTTAACAGTGTGATTCTTTTACTTCAAGTACTATACTTCAGTGTCTTATTAATAACCTAATCAACTTATAGTTCCTTACATTTCTGTCTGTGTCAGTGGTTTCTTAAATCAAAAGCATGCAGAGCAAACCAAGTACTAAATTTTTTTGTAAAATCTTTTTGTAAAATCCCCAGTAAACAGCCACCCTACCCTCTTTCAAATTGAAGATTACTAAAGTGCTTTCCAATAATCACTTTTCAATAATCATGGCTTTTTTTTTTTTCTGGAAACATAAGTTCAGTAAGTTGCATATTTCCTATGTTTTGTGCAAGATCAAGGTATACCAGTAGGAGAAAAAAACATCATTTTCAAATGCACACTATATCCCTTTGGCAGATAAAATCTGTATTACTCTTATACCCACCTGCCTTTCTCTCCATCCCTATTCCTTCCCCTCCCTGACACACGTGGGCTTCAATCAATAATTGTTTGGCCAGACTTTTCTAGATATTTAACACTTTGTAAGCGGGCATTTTTCTCTATACCTGAGTTAACTCGTCTGCGCTTTGGTATAAAAAGCGCTATGACGAGTTTACTCATTTCCCGCAAACAATGTGTTAAAAGAAAATGCCACTGAATACTTGCTTGTATTTATTATAGTTCTGGCTGTTCTCAGTCATTGCTTTATTAACTAAACTTGGTTTCCTCAGGCCACAGCACATTAGAAACTACAAACTAAAAGAGCAGAAAGAATGGGTGGGAATGGGAAAAGTGGCTCAAAAGCGAATGTTGCTGTTCCAGGGCAGGACAGTGCAGTAAAGGAAAAGGGATCGCTGACACACTGACACTGGGACATGACAAAAACTGAACTGCACACTGTATGGGACAGTGCTCATGACCATGACCGAGTCATCAATAAGAGGTTAAATTATATCCTGTATCTTCTATCAGTGAAGGCAAGGGAAATTATTTAAGAAAACTGTCCATAGGAAACACAATTAAGATTTGTGGGAGTACAAGTTACTTATGTGGGCTAATCTTACTCCTCTACTTCAGATGCTAACGGCCTCCTGACGTCAAAATTAAAACCTGCATTTGTTGCTAATTTACTTATACAGATAGCTATTGACTGTTCCCTCATGAATGTGTAGATGGTCAAAGCTGAAAATACTGACACTGATCCTTAAGTTTTAATCACACCTGTATTCATAAATTTGTTATGATCTATGCATAAAAAGTCCTTCTTGATAAATTAACACTGGACTTTCAGCATCATTTATAAAGCATAATTTGTTTAGTTAGCCTTAAAAAATGGTTGTAGAGAAAAATGTCAGTTTATTGGAACAGACATGGGAAAATAAATGTGAAACACGACAGAGCCGACTGTGGCTTACAAACCTCTCCTGGTTCAGGTGTCTCACCTTTCGGCAATAGCTTTAGCCAAAAGAGCTTTCTTACGTTTATTTTTCTCTTCCATTAGCCGTTGTTCTTGTTGGAGGACTTCCCAACGAGATTTTTCTTGCCTAGGGAGAAAAAAAAAAAGTGTAAAAATGAGTTTCTGAAACCCCAGCCCATACATTACCAGTCTCTCAGTCCCCTACATATAAAATTTAATCAGCCAGATTATGTATATATTCTTTCAAAAGTCCTCTTAAAAAGAACCCATCTGCAGCTCATTATTTTGTTCTAATAGGAACAAAGACTATGATTTGAAGTAAAGAAGGCTTACATAAATTGGCCCTTTGAAATCCATTATATGTATATAATCTAGGAACCCACACACTGGAAGCCAGAATAGTGGCATTTTTTAGGAGTACAAAGAAACTTGTGTAAGTTAATTATTATATGCCAATGGAGAGTAAAATAAATAGGTCTGTAGCTAATGTCATGTTATATATTTCAGAGGTTTTTTTTTTTAAATCATTTTAATGATTTAATCATTAAATCACTTTACATTCCACATTCTTGGGCACATGGAACATATTTATAATAGCTGTTTAAATATTCTTTGCCTGATAATTCCCATGATTTGTGGGCCTGTTTCTTTTGATAATTTTCTTCCTGGTTATGTATCACAATTTCCTGCTTCTTTCTATGCCTAGAATTTTTTTGCAGATTGAATATGCATTTATTTAAAAAATTATTAAAATTTTTTTTTTCTGTTACAGTTGACATACAATATTACTATATCAGTTTCAGGTATAAAACCTAGTGATTAGTCATTTATATAACTTAAAGTCATCATCCTGATAAGTCTAGTACCCATCTGACATCATAGTTTTTACAATATTATTGACTATATTCCCTAGGCTGTACTTTAACCTTGTGACTATTTTTATAACTGCCAATTTGTACTTCTTAATCCCGTCACCTTTTTCGCCCATCTCCCCAACCTTCCTCCCATCTGGTAACCAGCAATTTGTCCTCTGTATATATGAGTTTGTTTCTGTTTTGTTTGTTCATTTATTTTGTTTAGATTCCACATATAAATGAAACCATATGTTATTTGTCTTTGTCTGACTTATTTCACTTAGCATAATACCCTCTAGGTCTATCCATGTTTTTGCAAATGGCAAGATCATTCTTTTTATGGCTGAGTAGTATTCCATTGTATATATGTACCATTCTTTTTAATCCATTTGACTATCAATCGATACTTATCTTGGCTTTCATATCTTGGCTATTGTAAATAATGTTGCAATAAACACGGGTACATAGATCTTTTTGAATTAGTGTTTTGGATTTCTTCGGATAAGTACCCCGAAGTGAAATTGCTGGGTCATAAGGTAGTTCTATTTTTAATTTTTGAGGCAACTCCATACTGTTTTCCACAGTGGTGGCACCAGTTTGCAATCCCAACAGCGCATGAGGGTTCCCTTTTCTCCACATCCTTGCCAACATTTGTTGTTTGTTGATTTATTGATGATGGCCATTCTGACAGGTGTGAGGTGATATCTCATTGTGGTTTTAATTTGCATTTCTCTGCTGATTAGTGATGTTGAGTGTCTTTTTATATGTGTGTTGCCCCATCTGTATGTCCTCTTTGGAGAAATGTCTATTCAGGTCCTCTGCCCATTTTTTAATTTGATTGTTTTTTGTTTGTAAAGTTGTATGAGTTCCTTACATATTTTAGATATTAACTCCTTCTTGGATGTATCATTGGTAAATACCTTCTCCCATTCAGGTTGTCTTTTCATTTTGTTCATGTTTTCCTTCGTTGTCAAAAACTTTTTAGTTTAATGTAGTCCAATTTTTTTTGGAGACATAGCCAAAAATATATTACAAAGAATGATGTCAAATAGTTTGCTCCTTATGTTTTCTTCTAGGAGTTTTATGGTTTCAGGTCTTACATTTAAGTTTTTAATCCATTTTGAGTTTATTCTTGTATATGGTGTAATAAAGTGATCCAGTTTCATTCTTTTGCATGTACCTGTTTTCCCAACACCATTTATTGAAGAGATTTTTTTTTCCCATTGTATATTCTTTCCCTCCTTTGTCATCATTAATTAACCATATAGGCGTGGGTTTATTTCTGAGCTTTCTATTCTGTTCCATTGATCTATGTGCCTGTTTTTATGCCATTACCACGCTGTTTTGATTGCTGTGGCCTTGTATTGTTTGATATCAGGTACAGTGATACCTCCAACTCTGTTCTTTCTCAAGATTGCTTTGGCTATTCAGTTTCATATAAATTTTAGAGTTATTTGTGCAAGTTGTGTGAAAAATGTCTTTGGTATTTTGATAGGGATTGCATTGAATCTGTAGATTGCTTTGGGTAGTATGGACATTTAAATGATGTTAATTCTTCCTATCTATGAGCACAGTATATTCTGCCATTTATTTGTATCTTCTTCAGTTTCTGTCTTCAATGTATTAATGTTTTCTGAGTATAGGTCCTTTACCTCCTTGGTTAAATTTATTCCTACTCATTTTATTCTTTTTGATGCAATTGCAAATGGGATTGTTTCCTTAGCTTCTTTTTCTGGTGGTTTGTTATTGGTGTATGAAAATGCAACCAATTTCAGAATATTAATTTTGTATCCCGTTACTTCATTGAATTCATTATTTCTAATCATTGTGTGTATGTGTGTGTGAAATCTTTAGGGTTCTCTCTATATAGTATCTTGTCATCTCCAAATGACAAATTTACTTTTTCTTTTCCAATTTGTATGCCTTTTCTTTTTCTTGTCTGATTGCTGTGGCTAGGACTTCCAATACTATGTTGAATAAAATTGGTAAAAGTGGACATCCTTGCCGTATTCCTGATCTTAAAGAAAATGCTTTCAGCTTTTCATCATTTGAGTATACTGGTTGTGGGTTTGTCATATATGGTCTTTACTATGTTGAGGTATGTTCCCTATATCCACACTTTGCTGACAGATTTTATTATAAATGGATTTTGGATTGTGTCACATGCTCTTTCGGCGTCTATTGATATTATTGATGAATTTTATCTTTCATTTTGTTTATGTGGTGTATCACATTAATTGCTTTGTGGATACAGAACCAATCTTGCATCCCAGGAATAAATTCCACTTGATCATAGTGTATAATCTTTTTAATTGCTTAATTATGTTTGCTAATAACTTGTTTAGGATTTTTACACCTATGTTATCAGGGATATTGGCCTATAATTCCTTTTTTGTAGTGTCTTTGATTTTGGTATCAGGGTAATGCTGGCCTCGTAAAATTAGTTTGAGGGCCTTCCCTTCTCTTCAACTTTATGGAACAGTTTGAGAAAGATAGGTATTAAATCTTCTTTGAATGTTGGTAAAATTCACCTGTGAAGCCATCTGGTCCAGGGCTTTTGTTTGGAGTTTTTAAATTATTGATTCAATTTTGTTAGCAGTTATCTGTTCAGATTTTGTTTCTTCCTGATTTGGCCTTGGAAGGTTGTATATTTCTAGGAATTTATCCATTTCTTCCAGAATGTCCAATTTGTTGGTATGTAACTGTTCTTAGTATTTCCTCATGAACCAGCTCTTGGTTTTATTGATCTTTTCAATTGTGTTTTAGATTCTATTTCATTTATTTCTGCTCTGATCTTTATTATTTCTTTCCCTTTCTTCACATTGGGCTTTTTTTTTCTTCCAGTTTCTTTATGTGTGGCATTAGATTGTTTGAGATTTTTCTTGTTTCTTGAAGTAGACTTGTACTGCTATAAATTTCCCTCTTGGAACTGATTTCCCTGTGTCCCATAGGTTTGTTTTGGATCATTGTGTTTTCATTTGTCTCAAGGTTCCTCGATTTCCCCCTTGACCTGTTAACCCATTCACTATTTAGTGGCATACTGTTTAGCCTCCATGCGTTTGTGTTTTCTTCTTGTAGTTGATTTCTAGTTTCTCACCATTGTGATCAGAGAAGATGCTTGGTATGGTTTCAATCTTCTTAAATTTATTGAGACTTGTTTTGTAACCTAACATGTGGTCTATCCTGGAAAATGTTCCATATGCATTTGAAAAGAATGTATATTCTGCTTCTTTGGGACGAAATGTCCTAAAAATATCAATGAAGTCCATCTGGCCTAATGTGTCATTTAAGGCCACTGTTGCCTTGGTGATTTTCCATCTGGCTGATCTGTCCATTGGTTTCAATGGAGTGTTAAAGTTCACTATTATGACTGTATTCCTGTCGGTCTCTCTCTTTATGTCCATCAGTGTTTGCTTTATATATTTAGATGCTCTTACATTGGTTGTATAGATGTTTATGTAAGTAATGTCCTCTTGTTGGATTGATCTATTTATCATTATGAAATGTCTTTGTTTCTTGTTATAGCCCTAGTCATTTTTTTTTTGAGATTTTATTGGGGAATTGGGGGAAGGGGAACAGACAAGTTGCTGTCCTTTTGTTCTTCAGTCTAGTTGTGGAGGACGTCGCTTCACTGGCCCATGTTGGTATTATCATTGTGCTCTTCCCAAGAGAGGCAGTCGCTCGCCAGCCATTGGACGGCCACTTACGGCAGCTCATACCGGCTGCTGGCCAGCCCCACTGCAGCCTATGCCATCACCGGTGACTCATGGTAGCCTAGCTCCAGGTCGAGCTGCTGTTCACCATCTTAGCTGTAGAGGGCGCAGTGTCACTGGCCCTCATGTGGGATCAGAACCAGGGCCCTACTGCTCAGAGCTGGTGTCCCAAGTCAACTCCTAACCAATGCGCCACTCAGCCGGACCCAGCCCTAGTCTTAATATCTATTTCATATGATACAAGTATTGCTACCTGAGCCTTTTATTTTGTTTCCATTTGCATGAAATATTTTTCTGTCACTTTACTTTCATCTTTGTGTGTCTTGCTATCTGAAGTGGGTCTTTTGTAGTTATTAGCATGTGTATGGGTCTTGTTCTTTAATCGATTCACCCACTGTTATGTCTTCTGAGTGGAATATTCAGTCCATTTACATTTAAAATAATTATTAATAGGTATGTAGTTATTGCCATTTTTATGGTCTTCTGATATTTTCTGTAGTTCTTTGTTCCTTTCTTATTCTCTCTCTCTCTCTTCTCTTGCATGTTGATGATGTTCTATAGTGTTGTGCTTGTGTTCCTTTCTCTTTATTTCCTGTATATCTCTTGTAAGATTTTGGTGTGTGGTTAACATCTGCTTCATATATACAGCTATGTTTACAGCAGTCTATTTTAAGTTGATGGTCACTTAAGTTCAAACACATTCTAAAATCACTACCATTTTTACTACCCCTTCCATGTTTATGTTTTTGTCATTCTTTTTTACTTTTTGTGTATCCCTTGATTTACTGTTGTAATTACACAATTTTCCTACTTTTGCCTTTTAATCTTTGCACATGCTTTACCGTTGGTTCATCCACTGATTTTACTAAGTGATTACACTCGTCAGTGAGAATTTTGTTTATTCCTATATTTCTTATTCATATTTTTAATCTTTTCTTCTTAGAGGTCCCTTTAACATTTCTTGTAATACTGGTTTAGCGGTGCTAAACTCCCTTAGCATTTTCTTGTCTGGAAAATTCTTCAATTCTAAATGATAGCTCTGCTGGGTAATCTTTGTTGTAGGTCTTTACTTTTCATCACTTTGAATATTTCATGCCAATCCCTTCTGGCTTGCAAAGTTTCTGTTGAGAAATCAGCTGATAGTCTTAGGGGTGCTGCCTCGTACATAACTAATTGCTTTTCTCTTGCTCATTTTAAGATTCTGCCTGTAATCTTTGGCATTTTAATTATGATGTATCTTGGTGTGGGCCTGTTTGGGTTAATCTTGCTTGGGACTCTTCATACTTTCTAGACTTGTATGTCTATTTCCTTTGCCAGGTTAGTAAAGTTTTCAGTCATTATTCTTCAAATAGGTTCTCAAGCCCTTGCTGTCACTCTTCTCCTGGTGATGATGCAAAAGTTGGTATACTTCATGTTGTCCCAAGAACCCTTAAATTGTATTAATTTTTTTCTGTTTTGCTGTTGCGATTTGGTGTTTTCTGCTACCTTGTTTTCCAGATTGCTGATTCAATCCTCTGCTTCATCTAATCTGCTGTTGATTCCCTCTAATGTATTCTTCATTTCAGTTATTGTATTCTTCATTTCTGAATGCTTTTTTTTATGGTTTCTATTTCTTTGTTGATGTTCTCACTGAGTTAATCTATTTTAACCTAAGTTCATTGAACGTCCTTATAAACCAGTGTTTTGAACTCAGTATCTGGTAGATTGCTTGTCTTCATTTCTAAGTTCTCTTTCTGGAGTTTTCTCCTAATCTTCCACTTGGACTATGTTTTTTTGTTTTTGTTTTTGTCTCATTTTGGCTGCCTCCGTGTGTTTGTTTGTATGTGTTAGGCAGACCTGTTACATCTTCCAGTCTTGGCAAAGTGGCTTTATGCAGTAGGTGTCCTGTGTGGCCCAGTGTTGCGGTGTTCCTGTTCAGTTGAGCTAGGTGCTCCAGAGATCTCCTTTTTATGGGCTGAGTGTGCCCTCCTATTGTAGCTGAGCCTTGATTGCTGTTGACACTTCAGTGGGTGGGATTGACCCTCATGCTGAGAGGGCTGACTGTTCTACAGTGCAGATGCTGTTATGCGGTGGCTGGTCCCCTAGAACAGGAGTCTCTTTAGCAGGGCTCTGGTGTCAGTTGAGTATGCCCTACAGGTGTGTCATTTGTGGAGTTGGTTGGGTGGTGCTCCAGTGTGGTCTGAAGTTGGTCACCGGGTATGTTGGTTGTGGCGCCTCTTTGCAGGTTTCTGTTGCAGGCCAAGATCAGCTTCCATTTGTGCCCGGCTTGGGGCCACCTAGTGTGAGCTACCAAGTGATCTGAAGTTGGTTGACACTTGTGCTGGGCTTGGAGGAGTTGGGGCAAGGCCAAGCTGTGAACTGAGGCCAGCTGCCAAAAGTGCCAGGCTTGGGACCCTTTCTCTGGTGGGCACCACGCTTTGAGCTGAGGCCAGCCACTACTTGTGCTGCGCTTGTGGCGGCTTAAAGCTATGTTCTAAGCCAACACTGGCTGCAGCATATGCCAGGCTTGGGGCCACTTAGCAAGTGGTACAGGGCACACCAAGGCCAGTCGCTGCTTGTTTGGGGTTTGTGGACTTTGAGAGATTTCAGCAAAGTCTGCAGCACAAGTTGAAGCCAGCCAATTGCGTGAAAAAGCTCCTGGAAGCGGCTTGGCCAGGTGTGCGAGTTGGGTGGGGGTAGGGTCTCAGGGATTCACCAGGGAGGGGTGAAGGATGTTAGGTTAATTGAGAGTTCGCATTTGGTGCCCGCTTGCACCTGCTGGCTGGGTGAAGGTAGGCCTCAACAAAGGAGCAATGGTGCCCGCCAGTACCTCCATTCCTGGAGAGAGCTGCTCTGACCCCTGCCCCTCCAACCCTTCCCCTGAAACTAGTCAGTTCAGTTCCTCCCCATTTGTCCTTGGTGCTTTTTGAGCTGCTACCCCTGCTAGCTTAGAGCAAGTGAGTCTGTGAGTGAGTCCATGTGTGGGGTCCTTAAGAGGAACATCTGGGACCCCAGCAGCCCTCTGTCTCACTCACATGCAATCCCCGCTGGTTCCACAGCCAGAAGTTATGGGGACTCCTCTTCCCAACATTGGTGCCCTGGGCTGGGGAGCCAGGTGTGGGGCCGGCAGTCCTCGCTCCTCAGGGGGGACCTCTGCAGCTGAGATAGCCCTCCTAATCTTAATCACCACACCATGGGTGTGGAACATGTCCATTCAGTGTCTCTGGCCCTCCTAACAGTCTCAACATGGTTTCTTTATATCCTTTGTTACAGGACTTCTGTTCAGCTAGTCATCAGGTAGTTCTCAATGATGGCTGTTGTACAGTTCAGTTGCAATTTTGATGTGGTCATAGGAGGAAACGAGCAGTGTTTACCTGCTCTGCCATCTTGACTGGAAGTGACTCCAGAGTTTTCTATAAGGAAAGCCTCCACCATGTAACACCCTTAGGACAATAATCAATGTTTAGTTCATTTTCTTTCTGTTTGCTCATTTCTTTCCAAATCTTAAACATTTTTAAACAGGTTGAAACATTAAGACTTGAATACTGGGTTAAAAAAAAACTTCAAAGATCTGAAAACATGAATTGTCTTCCAATCTGTCCAATTCTGAAACAAGTATATTAAAAATTTCCCATAAATTCCCGAACTTGATGTCAACCCAAATTCAACAAGGCAATGACAAAGCTATTTGTTCCCATTATTGTTATTTCTTACAGCCATTATATCAAACATATTTATTTTCAGACATAGTAACCACTTCCAAAATTATTCCTTTCTCTCTATTCCTGCAGCTTCCAACTTAGTGCTGGCACTGGCCCTTTCTCATTTTTACTATTGCGGGCATCTTCTCACCAGATACCTTAGTTCCAATTCACCCAGGGCCGTATCCCAAATGGTCTGCAACACTAACAGCTGAATTTTCTCTAACTATTGTATTTTGATCACAACATCTCTCCTTCAGAGGCCTTGGTGGTATACGACTGCATCAGGGAACTCACTAGGGAAGAATCCTCTGCTTCCGAGCCCTTCTTCACTTTCCTATTTCTTTACTATTCTCTTGCCTATCCTTTGCCTCTTCCAGAGAAGTGAGACATCATCTCTGAGCATTCTCTGGGCTACAGCTTTCCATTCCTGTTCTTATAGCCTCAGAATTTCTCCTTTTTAACAACAGTTCCTGAGATTACATTTCTTCTATGAAAAATTTCCCCAGTACCTAAAAACAGAATAATTTTCCTTATGATATTCAATCTAAATTGGCCTGCTCGATTCAAACCCACCCCCCACCTGACTCAGGGCTTTGTTGGTAAACTACATTTAAAGTACACTTAACGACATTTAAATGCACTTGTTCAATCTTGGTCTCATAATTCATGTGGCTTTCTATCTCCTGTCAAAATTATTTGCTGGTTATAAACCCCTGGTGAGTAGGAAAAAGTTCAAACTCAAAAGTACAGAATCTAGATCAGCAGAGATTGGAAAAATATCTGATTAGAAAAAAACCCAAGATACTTTGAAAAACAAATACTCGGAAAATGGAAAATAGAAACAAATGCCATCCTTTCTTCCCTATGACCAATATAGTAGGAAACAAATAAGAGTAGATATTAAAACATAAGCCATAGTGTAAAAAATTCTGATTATATGAATTTATAAGTCATAGAATGGCAATTTCCATAAGAATGTGGCTAAACTAAATTCTGGAGGCGTTTTCAAATACAAACAAATTAAATAAAGAATAAAGAAAAATCTAAATATGCAACTAAATTATTTAACTAGTCCCTTCGATTTCCTACATTCTTTCCTTTGACTATCTCTATATGTCTCTTCACAAGTACCCACTTTGGGCCAATCGAGATGTAGTCTAGAAGCTGAAGAATGGGTTCATTTAGGGAGGAGTACTGTGCATTAAGAAACGCCTCTGGTGGTGTAAAGAGCACAGACTTTGAATTCGGAAAGACTTTTATATGAAACCCATCTCTGCTACTTCTTAGCTGCATATTTGCTTTGGGAATATAATAGCTTTTCTGAGTCCAAGATAGCTCATCTGTAAAGTGAAAATAATGAACATGCATTATAAGGCTGTTGTAAAGACTAAATGACATAAACATATAAAATATCTAACACTGACTGGCTTATAACGTATTTAGGTGGTAGTTATTTTTCAACAATTTATGTATCACATTTCTTAGAATATAAAACAGAAAAAAGTGTTAAAACTATATTTCTTCAAAGCCCAAAAGGAATAAAAGGTAAAATGGAAAAAAGTCTCATGGATATACAGACTTACTAACAATTCCACTTTCTTTTTCTCCAATTTGCAATCTGGCTTTGGAGGTGGGACCTCAGCATTTTTGTGACCATCATGGGAATTTTCAAGTTCCAGTTCCCTTGGTTGACTTTCAATACCCTGTGGTTTTCCATCACCAATAGGAGAGGTAGGTGTAAGAGAACTAGGAGGACTAGGGGTAGAAAAATTTGGCTTCTGAGTATTAAAGCTCTGTTTTGGTGCAGACAGCAGCTGCTCTGGAGGTAATGAGGTTGATCCATCTTGAAGTCCAAGTTTTTGGCTTTGCTCTTGGAGGGCTTTTTCTCGCTGAAGTTGTTGTCGACTTTTTTTCATAGGGAGACGCCACTTTGGTTCAAATGGATCTATATAAAAAAGAAAATGAAGGAAAATTCCTTTGTGTGTACAGCAAATAATTATAATTTCTCTAAGGAAATACAGGAGTAGCATTAAACTTTGATAAAAATTCTACAGGGTTCCCCCTCCCTTCTCTAGCTTAAAAGCCCAGGGTAGAACAGCCATCTTCCTGTAGAGTTTCAATAGTTTTTCAACCATACTGTTAATATTTAACAAAAACTGTCCTAGCTCTCAATTTATCTTCGAGGAAGTCCATTTGTCTGTGAGTTAGGCCTTAGGATACAAAGTACGGTTTCTTTTTCGACTTAATTTGATAATTATCAACAAAATCAACTAATCTGATCAAGCTAGGTAGACAAATGAATTCTCTCCTATGTCTTAAATTTGATTTACAGTTGTGTCTGCTCTCCTGAAATAAAATGGTTGTTGAGTTTTCAAATGGGCTTCACCTTTCTTAAATCTTCACAAATCTTAGGGCAATTTGATACATAGGTAGATGCTATACACAAAGTATAGCTGAAAGAGGTTTCTTATTTCTAGGAATGTTGATTTATCCTAAATTGTTTTCTTTTATCCCAGAACAGTCCAAGGTTGTGTTCCCAAAGTCCAGTTAGCCTTTAATCAATGTTATGCAAGCTAACTTCAACAGCAGCCTGAGTAAAGCAATAGAAAAAGATAAAACAACTCAGAGCAATTTTTTATAAAAAGCATTATAAACTAAATAATAATACTTCTATTACACTTTTTGTATTGTCCATGCCAGTGTTTACCTCCAGGACAGACAACTGGAGAATCTAACTCACATTCAGACTATATTTAATAAGATCTATAAATGACAGACAGTCTTTACAAAATGCCTGGGAAATTAAATTATAAGTCCTTGTAAATAAACTCAAATAGGGCTTTTAAATCTACATATTGACCTTTGAAGCAACAAAAGCTTATTAAATTTCCCAAAGGAAAGGTAAAAGCTCTGGAGTCATAGTTCTAGAGTTGCTTTTATCCAGCTCAGCAACCTTGGGTACGTTAATTGATTATACCATATCTCAGTTTCTTCACCTCTCAAATGGGTTGAAAATTACCTGCTCTACTTAACTCATGGATTTGGTGTAAAGATTAAATGAGACATGTAAAGAAAATATTTTCAAAAGATAGATGTACTATCAAAAGTAGAATGTTATTATTGTTAACCTTAGCCAGAAACACAAAGTAGCTTCCTGTATCTTGCAACAAGAACTTATTCTTGGCTATGTATCTTTATTCACACCATCAGAAAATGTCATTAAGCCTGCTTACCTCCCAGTTACACTCATTAACTGACTTATTAATAGTGCCTCTCAAATTCTCTACTGCAGCTTCCATTTTATTTTACATTTTCACAGAACCTATCTATGAGATTTATAATGCTATTTTTTAAAATCCCAAACAATAAACATACCAGGCCACTTAAAAATAAAACATACGACCAAAAAGCTCCTGGAAATAATAAGCCACCATAGCAAGATTGCAAAATATAATACTAATGTAATACAAAAGTCAATAATTTTCCTATGTTCTAGCAATGAACAAGTGGAATCTGAAATTAAAAACACAATACCATTTACATTAGCACTCAAAACGAAAAAAAAGACCCTTAGGTATAAAACTTACAAAATATGTACAAGATCTATATGAGGAAAACTACGAAACTTTGATGAATAAAATCAAGGAACTAAATAAATGGAGAAATAGTCCATGTTCACGGGTAGGAAGACTCAATACTGTCAAGACGTCAGTTATCACAACTTGATCTATAGATTCACTGCAATCCTGATCAAAATCCCAGCAAGTTATTTTGTGGATATTGACAAAACAATTCTCAAAGTGTATATGGAGGGGCAAAAGACCCAGAATAACCAACACGATATTGAAGAACAAAGGTGGAGGACTTTGTGAAAGTATTTGACTTTGAGACTTACTATTATATATAAAGCTACAGTTATCAAGACAGTAGGTGTTAGTGAAAGACTAGACAAATAGATCAGTGGAACACAGCAGAGCCCAGAAAGAGGCCCACATAAATATAGTCAACTCATCTTTGACAAACAAGCGAAGGCAATAAAATGGAGCAAAGTCTTTTCAACAAATGGTCCTAGAACAGCTGGACATCGCATGCAAAAAAATGAACCCAGACACAGACCTTAAACCCTTCACAAACATTAACTCAAAATACAGCATAGACCTAAACGCAAAACCAAAACAATAAAACTGCTAGACAACAACGCAGGTGAAAACCGAGATGGCTTTGGGTATGGCGATGACTTTTTAGATATAACAGCAAAGGCACTATCCATGAAGGAGATTACTGTTAAGCTAGATTTCATTAAAACTTAAAACTTCTGCTCAGCAAAAGACATTGCCAAGGGCATGAGATGGCAGCTCACACACTGGGAGAAAATGATATGCAAGATACATCTGATAAAGGACTTTTTAATTTCTCTCAATCAAATAGGTATGAAGTAGTATCTCACTGTGCTCTTGGTCTGCAATTCTCTGCTTATTGACGGTGATAAGCATCTCTTCATATTTCCTTTTCTAAGACATATCTATTCATGTCTTTCGTCAATTTTTCTTTTGGCTTGTTTGTATCTTTTCATATATCAGCAACAACTGGAAAACATAATCGAAGCATTGTAGCTGCATTGCTTTTTCATTTCCATTTTTTTCATTATGAAATAAATCATATATCAACTAACATGTATGTTTCACACACACAAATCCAACCCGTATGGGTTATTAAAAAAAACCAAAACCACAGTTTAACAAATAAAACATGACTCATAGACATAACTGCTGTTTAAGGATAGAACATTACTCCCTTTTTTGGAATACACAAGATAACTGTATTTCCTGTCCTCCAAGTCATATGATTTGCTTTTATTAAGTGAAATGTTAGTAGGAGTGACACCTGTCATTCACTGATGGAAGCATTTTATTTCTAATGCTCAATTCTCTATCTTCTTCTCCTGCCATGGTTAACTCCTATATGATGGCACCAAAGCATGGTGTGGAGTGAACTATGTGGAGTCGAGTCACCTGCCAACCCATGTTAGACATAAAGCTAGAGTGAAAATTAAATCTTTATTAAACAATTGATATTTTAGGGCCATTTGTTACTGCAGCTTAAACTTGGCTTAACCTGATCTCATAATTACCACTACCTTTGAAATTCTCTATGTATTTGTCCCTCCTTGATCATATTCCCCTCGCCTCCCCCACCATCCTGAATTTTGTATATTATTCCATCCCCTTGATTTTCTTCATAGATTTCCTATATTACTAAAAGAATACACCTGCTTTGTATGGTTTTGACCATCTATAAATGGTATCGGACTGTATAGATTCTTCTGTAATTTGCTCTTTTCATTTATGCAAACACATTATTTATGAAATTTATACATGTTAATGGATGTGGCTACAGTTCAAATATCCCCACCAGCTGTATAGTAGCCTACTGGATAATTATACCACAATTTATTTATCCACTACCTTGTTATTGAACACTTGGTTTATTTCCAGCTTTTTAATATTATAAACAAGAGTGTTAAGAACATGCTTGGCCTTAACCAATGCAAATATGGGTTTCTCTAGAATATTGCTGCTCTTGCTTTTGCTGGTAACCAACTCCATTTTCACAGATTAATTATATTTTTACGGTTGGAGAACAGCTGGAAGGAGCCTTAAAGATTGAAGATCCAGTTCTTTCAGTTTTACAAAGGAGAAATCCAAGGCAAAAAGATTTAGAGGCAGAGCTGGGAGATCTACATGCCAACCACTGTGTTCGGTTCTGAGTATACAAGGATGCGGAGATGTTTTCTCTGTCCTCAAGGTGACCATAGGCTAGTGAGTTGGCTAATATGCTCTAATATCTGGCTCTGAAATGATAGGCCTTGAAATTAAAGTCCTTCCACCCTGCCCCCATCCCAAAGAGCAGATATTTACAAGTATATTTCTACATAATGAATCTATTAATTTAGACTTCTATGTGAAGTCTTCTTTCCCCGGCAAACTCACTTCTGCTAACACGTAATCTCTGTGATATCTTCCCAAGCTCCACCCAAGCCCCAGCACAGTGGGGTTCCTGCTAGCTTGGTGGCAAGTTCTTGTATAATATCTATCTATCATCACATTATACTATAGTTTGTCTCCTTGCTAGGCTAGAAACTCTTTGAAGGTGGGGGTGATGCCTTGCTCCTTTTAGCATCCCTACTGCAAAAGCTGATACCTGTAACTTCAGGTCAGAACAGAAACAGGAGTACTTATACTCTGTACATTTGAATAAGTGAATAGATGTTGAAAACACAGAGCAAGGGAATTGCAGAATATCAAGCTAGATAGAGTCAGGTAGTTACACAGTGTAGTATAACTTCTACGATATCATTTTTAAAGGTCTCTGAACCAGTCAAAACTTCCTCAATCTATACAATCTACACTGGCCCTATGTTACTAATTTACTTCTCTTTCCACTTGTCAGCCCTAGGTTATTCTTAAATCTGTGCTGAAAACGCACAGGCCTACCTGAGCAACGTCCAATTTTCTCACAAACTCTAATAAAAGGCATGGGAGGGTTTATTTAAATGTCTCCCAAGGTAAAGTGTGTAAGTTAGAGTACCAAGAGTGGTGTAAACTCACAGTAGCGGTGTGCGCTTCCAGGGTCACCATACAGAATGTTACGAAATTTCAAGCACAAACAAAGCATAGTTTCTACCACCACGAGTTTCTCACCAAGTATCAGCAAATTTAATGCCTTCATTAAAAGCTAAAACAGCACAAGTCCATTTCAATGATCACTTTATAAAGCCTGAGAAGGAAGCACAAAATTTTGGCTTATACCTATGCAGTGTACACGCCCCCTAAGTACACATTTCACATCTAACCTCTCAAATGCCTCTTTCGTTTGCTGACTCTCACGAGTTGGAAAGAACTGCAAAAATCATCTGGCAGCCAGAAGTGAATGCAAGACTTGATACATACTATGAAAAGCACCGACGTTTTGCGTTGGAGACCCCTCTGCTTCCCTTTTCCCAGCCGTTGTCTGCTGCTATAAATTCATCACAGCTCTAACATGGTGTGTGCCTCTCCTTCCTCTGCCCTGACCCCATCCCTCCAACCACTGATCTATGCAGCAATCCTATAGGACAGCCAGGCTGCAGGGTCACTTCCTCTCCAAGTCCCACTCCTGTCACAGGAAAAAGCCCAATCTTTCAATGGATTCCTGAATTCTCTTTCCTAAAAGTAGATTCCAGCCTCCCCCACACTCCCTAGGCCCGCCCCTTCCACTATGGCTCCAGTACCATCCATCCACCTCTGGGGCCCCCTCAAGCCTGTCCTCCCACTCACAGCTCCATCCCTTCTCTCACACACACACACACACACACACACACACACACACACACACACACACACACACACACACACACACACACACACACACACACACACCCCTTCCCTGCCCCTTTCCCATCAAAAGCTGCAGCCCCGCCCCCTCCCCGTAACAGACACACGCATTAAACCTCTGCAGGCACGTCCCGTTACCTTTATTCTGCTTTAGTCGCCTCAGCTCCTCCTCAGAGAAGCCAGCCCAACCCCGCGCCATCCGCCCCGGGCTGCCAGCACCCCTAGAACACCCAAACCTCAGAACTCCGACTGCCAGCACGACTGCCCAGGCACATCCGGGTTCTTCCCCGGCAGCGGCAGACCAGCCAATCAGCGCGACGAGCTTTGACACGAGGCCCCCTCTTCCTCGCCGCAGGGTCCTGCTCCCTCCGAGGCTGCCTCCGGTTGTGCCGGACAAACTACCTGCGGAAATCTCGGCCACGCAGGCGCTCATTCTCTCCTGACCTGGCTCTGCTCCCTCTTTTGTCTCCTATGCTCCTGGGGTTCATTGCGTCGGGAGATGAGGGGAGAAACGGAGAGGGTGGGGATCAAGGTGGAGACAAACAGGCAGTCCGGAAGTGGCTACGTGCGGCTGGCGGAAAAGGGCGGAAGTGACTGCCTTGGGGGTCCTGCGAAGCTCGCCGGGGCGGAGCCTCTATCTGGTGGGTCTGAGGTGTGTCCTCGGTGGCTTGGGCAGGTGCCTTTCGAAACTGCGCGGGAATCGTCCTGCAGGTGGACTCCAGAGAATGTACAGCTCTCAGGTGTTTAGTTATGAAGAAACATGTTAGAGGACTGGGATGTAATTCCTGGAAAGGGAGCTGACACGTTTCACAGGGCTTCTTTGCGTAGCTAGGTCGCCCGCAGGCCGTGGCGTCTCCCCGATTTCTCTTCATTAGGGGCTTGTGGCCTTGATGGTTTTTATAAATGATTCTTGCTAATCTGTAACATCTGAGAGATGTCTAAATCTACCCCCCCCCCTTAAAAATGATCTCCCACCTGTTTCCATGGTTCCAGAAGGCGATGTAAGACGTCGGCCCTGGGAGGTGGGCAGACAGACATCCCCTTAGGCTTCTCCCTGATTTTTACGTCGGTCTGGTTCTACCTTGACCACACAACCTTCCGGGCTTCCCTTTTCTCACTTTTAGATTTCGAAGATTAAAAGATGCAAGTATTGGCAAGGAACATATAGATCAGGATGATTGAAAAGAGACCAGTTACTCCGTTTTTCATGTTTCTCTCACTGTTGAACACTTCAGAAAACTTTTATTTTGGCTTAAAATCCCAGGCGTGGCCTTCGACTTCAGTGGCTCGGTCTTATTAAATAAATTGGAATAAAGGCGTAGACTGAAAGTAAAACACCACGCCAAGAAAAGAGTTGAAATGGCGTATTTCATGTTTAAATAGGTGATCACAAAGGGGGAAGGATGTCTGGAATCACCCTGGTAACGTTTGAGCGTTTAAACTTAAACGTGGCTTCTGAAATTTAGGTGTGCACAAATGCTTCATTTTAAATGGGGGCTCGTTTCCCCTGACATTTAAAAGTTAAAATGCCATCCATAAGGATTGGAGGAGACAGATTCATCCATTTTTTTGAACATAGACTAAATACCTTAAAGATACAGATAAGCTCCGAAATAGTAGATGGGGAGCAGAAGTCCGCTCGTTAATTCAGTTTTCCATTTGTAGACACCAACCATCTAGTTCCATTTAATACACACGAACCATGTTGTATGCCCCATGTTACATTTTATACACACGCTTTCTTTTGCTCACTGGGTGAATTTCAAGAATTATCGATAATCTAGAGAGATGGATGTTTTGGTAGTTTAAAAGGTTTTGTGTTCATCCTGAATGAGAACCAAATCATGAGTTGAGATGATAGTAAAAGATAACGTCATTTGTATAAAATGGTAGTTTCCAGTGTGCAAGGTTCTAAATCTGTTTGTTTTTGGGGTTTTTTTTTGCCCCCCTGGTGGCTCTCCCTCATGGTGACTGGTTTCTTCAAGTGACGTATAATATTTTATTGGGAGCTTATCTTCAAAGTTCTTTGTTCTGTGGGAGTCTTCTGTACCTTGCATTGACAGACTGTCTCCACAGATGGGTTTTTCTGGGCTTCTAGAAGTTTCAGTTGCTTTAAACCAGATTTAAGTTAATTTTTTCAACTTGTGATAGAAATGTGGATCTCACCCCCGTAGATATGATACAGGCCTCAGATACCGGTTTTTGCAGGCGCCTGTTACGTATGTGTATCATGTTACTCGGAGATAGCAGGCTTCCTTGCTGCTTTTCCAGAGCAATAGGCTTTTTTTTCTCCAATCCTCTGTTGTCACGTGGACCATCATTCTAGGCTCTGAACTTGATTTCGGTGAGCTTGTCTTCAAATATGTATAGGAATTCCAACTCCCAGCACTGAAATTCAGGTCGAGCCCCCCTTGGGTTTGCTTTCTACAACTTTTTGCATTCTTTTAAGTTCTGTGATGTATTTTTTGGTTTTAAATAAAAACACGTTATGTGTTCAGCATTTTTGTGTGTTTATGGCAAAAGGAGCCATCTGTGACATCGTACACTGTTATATTGCCTCCAGTTGATGCTTTACCATAGCAGCTAGAGTAATCTTTTAAAACATAAAAATCTAATGTCTGTAGCCTGCTTCGAACTGCGAAATGGCTTCCTGTCGCACTTTGAATAAGACCCCAGTTCCTGTGTGAGCCTGCACGATCTGACCTCTGCCTGCCTCGCTTCTGTGACCGCGAGGCTCGCCCCCCCTTTACACTTCAGCCGAATTGGCTTTCTCTCGGGTTTGAGAGCATCCAGCCTCTCCCCCAGTGCTCTCCCGCCCTACCCAGGGCTTCCCCAAATGCTGTTGTGTTTGACTATGGCGATCTCTCTCTTGTCTGGCTGGTTCTTTCTCCTTCAGGTTTTTGACCTGAATGTCCTTCATTCAGTGACAGAGGGTGTCATTTTCAATGACCGTTCTATCCAAATAGCATCTCTCTCTGACCCTCCCCCATTTCTGTGTTCTTTATTGTTTTCATAGCACCAGTTACAACTCCTAAATTATTTGCATTTGTTTGTTTACTTGTTTATTTTGTTTCCCTCTATTAGGTAATAGCTTCACAAGATTAGGGGATGTAGCTTTTATTCACTGTGTGTATAACAGGATGTTTGATGCCTGCTTAGCACTCAAGTAAATATTGACACCTTTCCAAGTTAAGTATTGAGTTGAAACATTTCCACATTTAATGTATTCTGAGAATCCTTTCTGATATGAATTTCTATGATGGTCAATAACATTAACCCTATTTATTATATCCATTTGTAGCCATGAACTCTTTGGATAGTAAGTAAAAAACATTAAAAATAGGTTGAGAAAAATCAAGATGGCATTTTATTCTTTATAAGGCCTTAAAATAGTATTTCCGCAACATTCTGTAGTTTTCGGTATGTAGGTCTTTTATCAGATTTAGCTCTAAGTAGTTAATAACATGATGCTATTGTATGTAGTATTTTAATTCAGTTTTCAATATTTTTGCATCTGTTATATAGAAATAAAATTGATTTATGTTTGTTGATCAACCATGATAAGCACACTTATTAGTTATAGCATTGTTTTCTAAGATCATCCATTGGATTGACAATGGATGATCGTGCTATCTGCAAATGACAGTTTTACTTTGTTTCCAATCTGCATGCCTTTTATTTTTCTTGCCTTATTGCACTGGCTAGACCCACCAGTATAATGCTGAATAGAAGAAGTGAGATTGGACACCAGTCTTGTTCTGATCTTAGGGGAAAAGCATAGTCTTTCACCATTAAGTTTGATGCTAGCTTTAGGTTTTTTTGTAGGTGACCTTTATCAGTGTGATGAAATTCCTTTCTATTTTTAGTTTGCTGAGAACTTGTATCAGAAATCGATAATGGATTTTCTTGCATGCTTTTTCTGGGTCTATTGAGATGATTATATGATTTTTCTAGTATAGGTTGTTAATATGGTGAATTGCATTGATCAGTTGGCCAGTGTTATACCAATCTTGCATTCTTGGGATAAATGCTACTTAGACATAACATATTATGCTTTTTATATATTGTTGGATTTGATTGGCTAAAATTTTATTTAGAATTTTTGCATATGTTCATGAGGGTTATTGGTCTATAATTTTGTTTGGTGTAATGTCTGCCTCGTTTTGGGATCAGGGTAATACTGGTCTAACCAAATGAGAAATAGTTTCTTCTCTTCACGTTCCTGGAAGACATTTGTAGCACTGGTATTAATTCTCTCTTATATACTTGGTAGAATTTATCAGTGAAGCCATCTGACATTTCCTTTATGGGAAACTTTATCTACAAATTGAGTTTCTTTGATATGTGTAGAGCTGTTCAGATTATTGCTTCTTGAGTGACTCTTGGTAGTTTTTTCTTTCAAGATATGTCTGTTTCATCTAAGTTGAACGTATTGATTGGCAAAGTTGTTTATAATATTTTCTTGTGCAGTAAAGGGTTAACTCAGAGGGTTTGTGGTGTTCAAACCCTGCACATTACAAAGAAAGGACTGGCTCCTGAAAGAAAACCTCTAAGCCCTTGGACTATCCTGCATGGTAATATTGTCTTTGTATATCTAGGGCCTTTGTGCTCATCAGATAGTTTGTGCTAACAATGTAATTTATGGTGAATGCCTGTTTTTGTTTAGCTGGATTCCTGGGCCACCCTCTCTGAGTTTGATCTCTGGAGGGACTGGAGACTGGCTAGCTGAAATCAGTCATGTGGCTGCAGCATGCAGCCTGACTGACTCCCAATAATAAACCTAGACAACAAGGTTTACATGAACTTCCCTGGTTGGCAGTACCTCCTGTGTTGACACATGTCATTGCTGGGAGAATGAAGTGCATGTATTTGCTGGGAGAATGAAGTGCCATTCATACAATTATACTTGGAGAGGACAACTGGAAGCCCATATCTGATTTCTACTGGACTCTTATGCGTGTTTGGTTTTAAATATTTAAAGATTTCTGGACACTTCTCTTGTTGATTCCTAATTTAATTCTATTGTGGTCAGAGAAGTAGTTTGTATAATTTGAATTTTTTTTTTTTATCTACTGAGACTCGTTTTTATGGCCCAGGATGTAGACTCTTGGAAAATGTTCTGTGTAAAAATGAAATGACCATGTATTCTGCTGTTGTTGAATGGAGTGTTGTATTAGTCCCAATGAAGTCCATTTTGGTTGATTGTGTTTTTAAGTCCTCCATATCCTTATGGGTTTTCTATCTACTTATTCTATTACTTATTGAGAGATGAGAATTGAAATCTGTGGATTTTTCCATTTCTGCTTGCAGTTCTGTCAGTTTTGCTATATGTGTGTTGAAGCTATGTTATTAGGTTCATAAATATTTAAGATTGTATGCCTTCTTGATTATTTGACCCACTTATTATTAAACATTTGCCCTCCTTTTGCCTGGTATTATTAGCCTGAAGTCTACTTACTCTAATATTAAGACATCACTCTAACTTTCTTTTGAGTAATGTTAGCATGGTATATCTTTTTCTTTTTTCTTTTTTAACTTTTCACTTACTTGTTCCTTTCTTTTAGGCAGCATATAGCCGATCTTGCTTTTCTAGACAATCTAACAATTTCTGTCTTTTAACTGGTGTGTTTATAACATTTATATTTAATGTGATTATTATGTTTGGGTCTTAAACCTCTCAGCTAAGCTTTAAGCCTTAAATCAATCAAAATATTTCAGCCTTTGTTTTCTCTTTGTCTCATCTGTTGTTGGTTCTCTTTCATAATTTACTGGCTATAACTCTTTGTTTTGTTATTTTAATAGTTGCTTTAACAGCATACTAAACATTTTTTTTCTTTTTTTTTTATCTGAGCCATCCTAATACTAAACATTTTTAACTTATCACAATCAACCTTAAGGTAATGTTATACCACTTCATATATAGTATACAAAACTAACAAATACATGTTTCTACTTCTTCCCTCTGAGCCTTTATGGTATTTTTTAATATATTTCATTTCTGCATGTTATAAACCTCAAAATTCATTGCTATTATTATTGTTTAAACAGTTACCTTTTAAAAAGATTTAAATAAAGTCTTATATATTTATTCATGCAGATACAATTTCCTGCACTCTTCATTCCTTTGTGCAGATCCATAATTCTGTCTACCTGAAAGAGTTCTTTTAACGTTTCTTATAGTACAGGCCTGCTGTGGATGAAATTCTTTCAGCTTTTATGTATATGAAAAACTCTTCATTTTGCCTTTGTTTTTGAAAGATATTTCACTGAGTCTAAATTTTTAATTTGACTTCTTTTCTTTCAGTACTTTACAGATGCTGCTCTATGTCTTCTAGTTAGCATGGTTTCTGATGAGAGCTCTATCATTATTATCTTTGTTTATTTATAAATAATGTATCTCTTTTTCCTCTGTCTGCTTTTAAGATTTTCACTTTATTACTATTTTTAAAGAAATTTGAATATGATGTCCCATGGTGTAATTTTCTTCATAATTCTTGTGTTTGAGGTTAGCTGAGATTCATGGACGGGTACATTTATAGTTTTCATCAATAAATTTTCTAGCCATTATGTCTTCAGACATGTTTTCTGTCTACCCCACTCTCTTCTTTTGTGGTTTCTATTACACATTTGTTAGCCACTTGAAGTTTTCCTATAGTTCACTGATGCTCTTTTTATAACATCTTTTTGTTCTCATTTGCTTCATTTTATATAATTTTTATTTCTGTCTTTAATCACTAATGTTTTGTCCTCCAATGTCTAATCTTCAGCTAATCCCATCCAGTGTAATTTTTTTTAAATTACAGACATTACAGTTTTTATATATAGCTATTCAATTTGGATCTTTTTTATCTTTGATGTTTCTCCTTAACTTTTAAACATATGGAATACAATAATGATAAATATTAATGGCATTGTCTGATGATTCTAACATTGTGTTAGGTCTGGGTCAGTTTCAGTTGATTATTTGTTTTCCTCATGATTCATATTTTTCTGCTTATTTGCATGCCTCATAATCTTTGATTTGATTCAAGACATTCTGAATTTTACCTTGTTGGGTGCTAGCTGGTTTTGTTTTCCTATAAATATTGAGCTTTGTTCTGAGATGCAGTTAAGTTACTTGTATGTAGTTTTATTTTTTTGAGAGTTGCTTTTAAAATTTGTTAGACATTACCAGAGAAATGTTTAGTCAAGGCTAATTATTTCCTGCTACTGAGGTAAGAATATTTTGAATGCTCTATCAAATGCTCTGTGAGTTGAGAGATTTTCCAGTTTTACTGTTGGCAGTTTCCCTGATTCTTGGTCCTGTGTGAGTGCTGTGTACTGTACTCTGATTCTTTTGGATAGTTTTTATCCTGGCCTCCTGCGGTTTCCTCACGTGCATGTACTGAGTACTCCTTTGCTAACACTTGAGGAAACCCTTTGCTGATCTCCTTGGATTTTTTCTCTGCAGCTCTCTGTTTTCTGGTATTATGTCTAGATTCTCACTCTCTTGTTCTCCTCTTACACTGAACTCCATCTGCTCAACTTAGGGAGTCCTGCAGGCTTTGCCTGGATTCTCCCCTCTCCCCACTCCAATACTGTGACCTGGAAACTCTCAAGGCAATAAATTGGGGCAGTTCTAGGGCTTGCTTCATTTGTTTCCTGTGTCTCAGGGATCACTGCCCTTCATTGCTTGATATCCTGTGTCTTGAAAATTACTGTTTCATATATTCTCTTTGTTTTGGGTTGTTTTAAGAGGGAGCATAAATTCAGCCCCTGTTGCTCCATTTTGGTCAAAAGTGCAAGTCCCAACACTGTTTTAAGTAACTAAGCCTTTTAACAACCTGTGGAGTAGTTTCAGTGATTCTCATTTTATAGGCGGGGAGGCTGAGGCACCAAACAACTCAGTTAGTTATGCAAACTTGCATAGTTTGTTAGTTGTGCAGGTAGAATTCATACTCAGGCAGTCTGGCTCCAGAAATCTATGATCTTAGATTTTATAGTATTCCTCAGTTTACAAAGAATTGCGGCAAATATTTCATTAAGTTCTTATGTAGTTCATCTGAGCAGAATGTGAATGGCTGAGTCCTGAACCTCACATCCCATGTAGTTTACATTTCCAAAAGCTGATGCTTACTTCTCCAGAGGCATCTTTTATAAATGTAAGATCGTGTTTCCTGACAAACAGAAATGAGAACTATTTGTAAAGTGTAGCAGAAGCTGTTTTTAGCCACTAACTCTCCTAATTTCACTCTACCTTGGGATTTTCTGGCTTGGTTTCTCTAATTTCTTGACTTTTGCCAACTTCTCTTACTCCATTCTTTAGACTGTTACAGATGGCCTAAAGTTTCCCTTTTTGTTTAACCTTTGTATCCATGGCATCAGGTACTAGGAAAGATGGAATTTATTTGTTTGCAAGAGTCTTTGAAAGATGAAATGCTATAAGTAATTTAACAGCTTGCATTTTCTTTGGGAAGTAGTCAGATTTTCCCATGGGCTTTTGGATTCCAGTTTGTTACTTTGTATTAGAAATTTTGTCTGTCTCCAAGTGCATAACCATTAGGCACCTAGGAGAGTTATGTGGGAAAAGTACTTTTCTTATGGCTATATTATAGGTAATAGAACAATGCCTGAGATGGTAGCTCAGTTTGTAGAATGAATGAACGAATGAATGGGAATCAAGGTATGCTGGTAGCCAGTGGGAGGAGCCAAAGGGAGACTGGACAGAGCAAAAATATGCTGCAGACAGCACTTGAGTCTTGATTGCGTGATGTTCTGGCTTTGTGATGTCTTTTCTATTTACATTTGAATACAGTTGTGTTTTGTTTTCAGAATTCATCATACTTAAAATAAGAAATTGACTGACTCTAAGAAGATACTGGACAACCGAGTTTCTCCTTCCTTTTCCATATGCTGTCTCCACTGGAATATTTAAATATATTCTCAGTGAAGAGGCAGTTGCTTTTAATTGCACTAGTATTTCAAGCATTTTTAAAAAATGAAAATGAATTAGAAGGATTAACTAGCACTGCTGAGCAAAATAGCTCTCCTGTTTAACAGTTTCCATTAGTCCTCAGTTTAATTACTGTGTTATTCTGCCAGCTTTCTCCAGAAATAATTGACTGAATGAAGTCATTTCATTGGATATTTACAAACACTAGACTTGTAAAGGGGGTTTCTGTCAATCCCCCTTGGGCTTGGAAATGACTGAGGCTGACCTGGCAGCGCACAACTGCTATTTTTGGGCTTAGCATATTTTCACAGTCACCAATTCAGGAAGATGATGGGAAGGAAACAGAGGAAGGCAAAATGTTTGGCCTTTACACTCATTCCTACTTTTGTAATTTTGGCTGTAAGTTTCCTTGAAAAGTAAGAGAGTAAAGCATCGATTTGGTCTAAGACACGAAGTGGTTGTATAGTGAGTTCTGTGTGTGGTGGTTAGAATATCTTGTTAAATTACGAATAGTCTGGAAGAAATTTGCAAAGCTTTGAGTATCAATAGTCAAAGCTTAAGCATTGGCTTTTCAATCATGGTAAAAATGAATTACCAAGGTCAGTCCGTTAATGGTATTGATTTAATTTTCTGTAATAAAGTGTTTTTGTTTTGGATTAAATAAGATTTGATTTTGAAGGCATAATGTCAAAACTAGAGAGCAGACAAGACAAAGATTCGGCTGGAAATTATTTTATCTTAGGCAGCCCACAGGAAATTCCAAAAGACAAGATCAATATAAATGATGCTTTTAAAGAATTGAAGTGGAATGCCAAATCGCAGTGCTGTAGATTCAAGTTTAAAGATGTCAGTCCCTACTCATGGAAAAAATTCACGCAGAAACTTCAGATGGTCTTCAGAAGGAATTCCAACTGGGGTAATATTTACAATGTGATGATTTCCGTGTGGCCGTTCATAGTCTTAAAATATTGGGGGGCAGGGAGAGTAGAAGTAAGGCTATTGGGAAAGTGCTTATTTTTTTTAAAAACAACAGAATAGTGGAGGTGATAAATGTTTTAAGAGGAATTCTAAGAAGTGAGATGATTGAAACTAATGTAAGTATGAAGAGCATAGATTTAGTTCTTGTTTGCATCTACGTTTTAGCTCCCCAGGAGGATGAATACCTATCTCTTAAAGGTGACCCCAGAGTAATGCAGAGTGAGTTTTAACCTGCAATATCGTCGATAATTTAAGTTCAGCTTTCTCAGTCGCAGCATATAAATGTGGTGAAAAGCCATTGACTCATTTTCAGCTTGCATGGTGTCAGCAGGTTTTGCAGGACATGAAGGCTGTACCGTTTCGTGGGGCCTCCTTAAGAAGAAAGAACACGGCGTTATAAATACACACTTACAGAGACTTGGAAATTTCAAGCAAGTGGAAGGCCCTCAAACTGGAGCTTTAGGAGCTTCTAGTTAACAAATCTCATGGCATTTATATGGGACAAAGAGAAGGGTAACTGTAGGAGAAGAGTAACTAGAATATCAGTGCAGTGGTGAGAGAGGGCGTTGGGATTTAAGATCTGTGTTCTAGCCTCGGCCGGTTCATCCATCCCATTGTCCGTTTACTGAATGCAGCCTCGTAACAGGCATCATGGAAGTGGCTGTGGATGCAAGACCCTGTGCTTAGGGAAGAAAGCATTCCACACTCAGTATGAATTTGGGAAACAGAGTGCACACCACCCCTCTTGGTGAGACACTGTGGACTTCAGCATATTGATGGCTCTGAGAGGTATACTGTTAAAAAACAAACACGTCACACACACACACACACACACACACACACAGTTTACCATCATTTATTTCAGTTTTTAGCTGTTTTCTTTTTGAATGTATGTAACACATCGTTGCATCACCTGGAAGACATTTTCGGAAATGCTGCTCTGAGGAATGATCTCTTCCAGCCTCCTGAACTGTTCCAGGTCCTCTTAGGTTTTCCTCCCGGCCAAGTGGGAACTGTCATTCGTAAAGGAATCAGCACCCCCAGCAGTGTTATCTTTGACAGACGTGCACCCTTGGATTCCATCAGCAGCTCTTAGGAAATGGCACCGCCCATCATGCAGAGATTGGCGATGGGGTGTGGGTAGATGCTTAGCTGGGTTGGAGGGACTGGTCCCTTACAACTCAGGCTTCTTGTGATTCCTGAGGTTTTCCTGTGAGCATCCTGCAGCCTTCTCATTAAGGAGCGCTCTGCTTTGGTAGCGTCGCCTTCTGTGTTTGTCTGTAGAGGTCATGACACTTGAGCGTGAATACCACCCAAGCTGCCTGTGCAGTGGTCAAGCAGGAAGGAGTGAGGTCCGCTCCCCCCCACCCCCCAGGATATTTCTGAATGCAGGAGCCCAAAAGGAGGCCTCTGTGCCAATTATGGCTTGGAATTCAAACGTCATGCCAGAGCCACTACACCTTTTTTAGGGTAATTACCACTTAACTAAACATTTCTGAGTTCCTTATAAATTGGTCCCTTCAGTCATTTAATCATTTTAGTAGCTCTTCTCTGAACTCGGTCCAAGCTTTCCACAATTTTGGTAACAAGGTGCTCTGTGGGGAATGCAGTGTCCAGGTGCAGCAACCTTGCCAGGGCATTTGGGGTGGTGGGAGGGAGCGAAAGAAAGATGACAGCTATCCAATGTCCCTTAGGTGCTCGTAAACGTATGGCAGCTTTCCAGCAAGTGGAGTTGAGCTCACAGTAAATGTATAGGCGAGTCGACTGGAAATTGCCCCTTCCTGGATTCAGGTGGAAGAGAAGCCCGTGAGTGAGTGTGTGTGTGAAGTGGATTAAATCCTTCACTTGAAGTAACGTTATAGCCATTCTTTGCAGTAAGAAACCATTCAAAGCAAAGGCTGAGACAGTCTCAACAGGAATATTTCAAGGAAAGGCAGTGCCTTACCTGAAAGCTACCACTGCTCTGTCTTTGTTTAGTGTTTATACCATATTTGTATAAAGAAGATCCTTAAAATATTGCTTAATATTTTTATTTTCTCATGTTTTGATCGACCTGAAAGGAAACCTGATGAAATCTAGAGATCAGTTGGAGTGACTTCCTCAGGGTCAAGCAAATGAGTCAATGGGAGAATCAGAATTATACCCCAAATGTGTTGGCTTTAAGTCCTATACCTTTCACTTACCTCGGAACAAACAAGCCAACCAAACTAAACACTCTCATCCCCATGCCCCGTTTCTAACCCTGGTTCAGGAAGTAAGATCTTACTACTCCTTGGCAAATCTTTGGACCTTTTAGTTTAGGTACTGTATCATTTGTGTTCATTTTCTTTTTATCTTGAAGTTGTTAGTTCACTTAAAAAAAACAAAAAAACAAACTTTCTTTTATATCAAAAAATGAAATTCCAAAGACATCAGCATGTGGTAGGTGAAAGTGAGTGATGTCACAGTTGGTTGGGGTTCTGGGAGACTCTAGAAAGGCACTGGCAAAGATTGTTATGATTTAAGTACAAAACCCCATAATAAATTCCTAAAAGATAATTCCTTATTTCTTGATTTTAGGACATTTAAACAAGTATTTAACGATCTGATTCTAGGGCTAATTAAACATACGTATAATGGACCACCCTAAGGAATAGATTAATAAGGTACTCATGCATGGAAGTACGTATCTGTTTGGCAACTAATATTTGAATCATATTTAAAATGCAGAAATATTGCTATAAAACAAAACCAGGCAAGGAGAACCATACCAGAAAGAGCACAATCTGTAAGGACAAATATGCATATTATTGTAGCATTTTAAAGATACTTGGCATAATCATAGGAGCTTAAGATTTCAACTGAAATGCTGTTATTTCTCCCAACCTTGGAAGATAGCTTGCTGTTAAGATTCTCAGTTTAACCACTGCTGACATCGGCTCACATGCTATCAATACTGGAATTGGGCTTTTGTTCTAAGCTCCTCTTGCTGTTGTGGAGTTCTCCTTGACCATTGCAGGACAGTTATTTCATTAAGAACCCTCTAATCAAGTGAGATTTGGTGGGGAGAATTAGGATGCTAGTATTGAACCCAGAATTCTTCTTCCCTGCTCGGGTCTAACAAGCCTTTGTATCAGCCCCACCCATCTCTGGAGGCTGGGTTCTGGAGACCTTTGAACACAGCTGGGCTCTCAGGTAGTTTGGTCTTTGGGGACTGATAGACCTAAAATAACTTTGAATAGTTAAATCTGACCACGTGTGAAATGGCAGTTGCCTTTTAATTTTAATGGAATATTTTAGAGCATTTTTATGGAAAAGCTCTTAAAGTTCTTTTTTTTTTTCACTGCCTTAATGAAAGGGGAAAATGTGTTGCTGTTGCTGTTATTTTTTATAATAAATTTAAAGGAGTTCCTGCAAATCTTAACAAGTAGAATCAAATATTTAATGCTTTTGGCAAAACACCTTTATAAAATTTCCAGAACAAAATAAAATATTCTGTTTTTAAACTGTTTGGAATAAAACAGACTGAATTTCTAAGAGTACTTACATTATGTATCAATATTTCCAAGTCAATTGAATAGGTGGGATCATCAAGCCAGGTCATTACCACATTAGTCACTGTTGCATCTGAAAAGATATACGCTCAGAGTTTTAGACCAGAATCGACAGCTCGATTCACAAATATGAATATTACAGATAGAAACTCACTGGTTTGTTTGTTTTTTTAAACACCATATTTCTTTTGTATATCGAATCAGGATTATCTTCTGATACCTGCTCTTGAAATAAGCTGCTTTGTAAAAAATGATGTGGGCACTCTAACTCTGGGACTTCACAAGGCTGGCTCACTTGGACAAGAGGCATGATTTGCTGGTGACACTTAAGGAAAGCCGTCCTGAAAAACACCAACAAGCACCTCGATTTATTGGATTTGTTGATTCCCATGGTGGAAATATGACACGGGGAGGAAGAGAGAATACTGGCCCCGCCTGTCAGCTGGTGCCAGCCTGCTCCAGCAGACCCCTCAAGTGCGGTTCTTTTATATTTGCTAAACATGCAACTTGGAAGCCATCAGTTCTACAGGCCTAAGTTTATCAGGAAAACCTTGGTTTCAACTGGGTCAGATGGACTAGTACTGTTACTTTGGGCATAGAGCACCAGGGAAAGTTTTGACAGGATTTAGTCACCTTATCAGATGGAACATTTTGAGCCAATGACTAGTTAGACACTTTAGTAGCTATTGGATAAGTGGCTTGACAAAATGAATGGAAATAGAAAAAGTTGAAGTGTTTATTTGTGTTACTTATTTTTCATAAAGAATCTTTTGTTCTGCCCTGAGTGGACTTTGAGTTGGATCCCTCAAAATAATCATTTTGTATGATAGAATGCTAATATGGTTCTAGAAAAAGGTGTCTTCCAGGAAAATATTTTATTAATATAATTGTAGCTAACATTGCTACAGTCTCTATTCTGAGAGTTTTTCATGTATTATTTTATTGACTCCTCCAAGCAACCTTATTATCCCTCCCATTTTGCAGATGAGGAAACTCAGGAACGGTTTAAGTAACTTCTCCAAATTGGGATTAACCCAGGCCCTCTGACTCAAGAGTTTGTGCTCTTAATCTATGTATTCTTTTGCCCCAAGTACTCATTCACTTGTTTGTTTGTTTTTTTAAAAAGCCTACTCATTAATGTAGTTAGCCAATCACTGAATAAAGTTTTTCTTTTGGGTAATTGAATTTACATAAGTTCAACATGTGTGAATAGGAGATATAGTGAAGCTGTTATTGATATTCAGAAGAGCAAGCAATTTTGTAAACCATTTTAAGGTTAAGACAGTTCTGGGCCAGATAATTTTTGGATTTCATTAATAAAATGGAGTTTAAATAGTTATGTGGCTAAACTATACTGTTGCCTTTAGTTATAGAAATCATATATCAAGAAATGATAAATTTGTACTCTATATCCCTGCCTAGGCCTGAAGGAATTTAAGGTGAGATAAATAGATAGATAGATAGATAGATACATCCCACTTTAAATTCAATATATGCACACATACATACAGGTACATATGTGAATATGTACATATATACAGACGTGTAAAGGCATTTCTCATTCTTTTAATCCCTGTCCTTTTCATTGAATTTTGATAGACTCAGTCTTCCCTTGCAGCTCGCTAATATAATCTTGAGTCTCCTTCATTCTGCAATTCAGCCCATATTTCATTAATTGTGATAATTTCCAAAATGCTTCTTTTTCATAGCGTCCTGTTTTGATTGATGTATTTTGTTAGTTGATACGTTTTCCTTTCGAAACTATTTTAAGTTACTAATTGTAGTTATTCTACTATTCTTTCCAGTTTCTTATAATTTTCTTTCCTCGGGAATTAATTCTTTTATGGAATTTGGTGTTTTTTAAAGCATTTGGTTGACCTCTTGTGTTTGACATTTGGTCACTTGTTCATATGTGTAGATGAAGGTTCACATCAGAGGCTCTTATCTTGAGGGTCACAGATCAGTAAGGAGACCCTGGATGGAATTCAGGGTGTCCGCTTATTTAGATGAGGAAAAAAAATCGCATTTTTTACTGGCCTCAAAATGAAGTGTAGCAATTATTTCAATTATGAATGTAAGCAACAACTATGGGAGTACTAGAAGAATCTGTGACTGTCACAGAAATCACATATATTTCCTTGTCACATGAATTTGTAAGTGTGGATTATATTCACTGCTTCAGAATTTTGGCAATATTAGACCTGCTAGATCTTGTCATTTTGTGTTAATAAAGAAATAAGTGTACTTTTTAAAAACATTTTATTGGGGAATTGGGGGAGGGAACAGCGTTGGGTAATGGGGGAAGGGGCACAGACAAGTTGCTGTCTCTTTGTTCTTCAGTCTAGTTGTGGAGGACGTTGCTTCACTGGCCCATGTTGGTATTGTGATCATTGCACTCTTCCCAGCTGAGGCAGACTTATGCTGGCTGCTGGCCACTCACGGTAGCTTACGGTAGCCCACTGCAGCAGGGGCTGCAGCCTGCACCGTCGCCGGCCACTCATGGCAGCCCAGCTCTAGGTCGAGCTGTTGTTCATCACCTTAGCTGTAGAGGGTGCAGCGTCACTGGCCCTCATGTGGGATCTGAACCGCTGGCCCTGCTGCTCAGAGCTCGCGCCCCCAAGCCAACTCCTAACCAACAAGCCACTCGGCCAGCTTGAAATAAGTGTATTTTTATATTATAATTTAAAAAATACTTTGATAGTTTCATTTCCATCTAAATTGCATCATTTTAAATCCTATTCTTTATCATACATTTCAGAAGGGGTCCATAGGCTTCACCTGTCAGCCAGAGGGGTCCATGTCACAAAGCAGGCTCAGGACTCCAGGCTAGGCTGGTCCCCGTTGCTTGTTAGAACATAGTTCATCAGCCTGGGTAATGCCACTTGTTCCTCATGGAGTGCATGAACCCTGGCTCAGCTGGACGTGCAGAGCAGAGGTCGGACGTTCTCCAGTGCTGGCATGGGTGTAGGAGGTACTGGTTTTCTTCCGTGAGATCTCCCAGCCCTGTGGTAACTAGGGGCACCTATTTCTCCCACAGCCCATGCTAGCCATTCTGGGTGAGAACTCCCATTTTTATGGGAGACAAGGACTCAGGCTTTCTGCTTGGGAAATACCAAAGCAAGTGGCTTTCTGCATGGAGACGGGTGGCTGTTTGCTGCCCTTCTTACCTGCCGGCTCTGGACCCGTTCCTCCTCACCCCTGCTGCCCGAGTCACAGCTTTGATCCAGGGTTCTCCTGGGTAAACTCAAATTTCCAGGGTATTCTCTCACATTTTTACGGGATTAAAGTGTGTGTGTGTGTGTGTGTGTGTGTGTGTGTGTAGCTTTTTTGGAATTTGCAGTCCATCTGATCTCATCTACCAGAACATTCTTTCTGTTCATGGACACTGATGCTGCCCTTCCCAGCATTCCAGGCTTGTTGTGGATTTATCTTTACTTGTAATGCTTTCTCTGATTATTGGGAGGTGGGACAGATGAACAATTATGTTTAGCTGCTGTCTTGAACAAGAAGTCTTATCTTTATATTGGTTTAAGTAAGGATTTAGAGTGTATAGCATTGGCCCTCCAACTTGCAGACCCTCCCTTTTAAAGAAAAGTAAAAAATTTTGCAGGTTCCTAGTCTCCTGACAGCGTGAGAAACACTGTGTACCTGTCTCTACTGGGTTTGTACTTTCTGTCCCGGCCCCTTGACAAAGGCATGTGTGAATAGGGCCATGGTTAGCCTATACTTTTTCCCTTCAGAGGTTTTTAGTGGCCTGAGTGATTATCAGCATGTTTTTTGGTGAGACACGTATTTTTTATCTCGCATGTATAATTGCTTTGTTTGGTTGCTGATTGAAAAGAATTTGTGTCATATTTAGTGAAGTGCCATGTGTGCTTTATCTGTCTGGTTACGCTCTTGCCTGATATCCAGATAGTTCCTTTGTTGGAGCCTTGTCAGTATGGACCTAGCATGAGTCACACTTGCAGAGCCTGCCAAAAATAGAATTCTGTATGCTAGGATTTTTTTCACATCTGAAAATGCCAAAATATTTAGCAATATTTTGGTCTCTACTGCGTTAATTAATTTGTCATCATTTATTTGGAGATTCAAAACATGGCTCCTGCTTATATTTTTTAGCTTATTAAGTAAAGTTTTACTTCTTAAACTTATTTTAATTTCATTTTAGAATTAACTCATAATGGAAATTCTTAATTTCACTTTTTAAAATTATTTCAGAGCTTCTTAAATAATAATGATAACTTTTAGAGAAAGAAGATAGAGGATTGGAAATGCTGTCCAACTTCCTCCAGTTTCAGGCATAAAATTCAAAATCTAAAAGACTTAATTCCATCTCAGGTTATAGTTAAATAAAAGAGTGTCAAGAGCTGGCTCCCTAAGTATCGCCAACGTAGTCGGTTGGTATCACAGAGCTGAGCTGAATGCTCACTGTTGTTACAAAGCTTTGGCAGCGTCTGGGAGATGGGGGGTGGAAAGGTATGGTCGGGATTTACTGAGGATCTGAAGTTTGGTTTAAATCTGCCCTTTCAATGTGGGGACTTGGTTAGGATGGGCTGATAAGTCCAGGATTTGGAGGAAAAGGAAGGGGGAAGATCTTGAGACCAAGGATTCAGAGAATCTGAGGGCGCAGACTGTTCTTTCCAGTGGAGAGTTGGTAGGTCTGGAGAAGGGGTGATTTCCTTTCTCAGTGCCCAGGCTGATGCGTCAGTAAATGGTTTTTAGACAGTTGTCTGGATTGTGTAACCTTGTATTTGCTCTGCCGTCAACTCCCCCCTGGGGTTCTCCTGACTCTTCGCTACTCCTCACTAGAAAGTGGTAGAAAGAATTTGATGTCCCTTGAAGCAGGACAGCTGATGGCGGGACCGCTGATGGTGTAACCGCACATCCTGAAGTCTTTGGATCATGGTGTGATTATCTGAAGCTTGCACCTGGGAGACGGAAGACCTGAGAGCCAGGTCCTCCACTCCCTGAGTGGGTGGGGCTGCCGAGTGCAGCACTGTGGCTTCCTGAGCAACAAGGGTGCTTAGCCAAGGAGAAACAAGGGCCTGAAGGTGATAACATCTGGGCAGTTTGTTCCCAGAGTGATCAGTGAGCTTATCAGGACAGGATTAAAAACAATCTTCAAGGGTAGCTTTCAGTTATTTTTAGAAAGGGCTTTTTAGAGGCCTCCAGCTGGGCCCTAAAACAGCTGTCAATGAAAGAGGACATCTCTGCTGTGACAATTATGTACCACCTACTCTTCTCCCTCCAAATACGTACCACTTTCCCATCTGTGTAGAAAAGATCCAAGTTTCCGTTTTACTAAAACTTGCACCAAGGCTTCTGTTAACGTACCAATTTTCTATCATTAAGGTTCTTCAAAAGGGGCACGATACCTTCAGGTATGTGCCTGCGTGTTGAACCGGGGGGGGGGGGGGAATGTTTTTTAAATAGAAAAAAAGATGATGAGGAATAGGATGAGTAAGAGGAAAAAAATAAACGTTTTGCAGTTTTATTTTGGAGATGCTCAAAGGATCTCTCGCTCTCAGAAACTTCAGAGCAAGGTAGAGCCCTTCCTTTCTGTAGCTTGAGCAACTCTCCTGTCAACCGCTCATGTAACCTCTGTCACCAGAAAGCTCTGTGCCGGCCTCCACGGTCCAAGGTGGGAGAATCCCAGCCAGCGGCCGAGGGTGGGACAGAACCCCGGCGCCAGGCAGCATCCCTGGGCTGCTCTTCGCTGGACACACAGAGCCCTGTTCTGTTACCTTCCTCTAGGTTGTGGGTGAGTGGAACCCATTAACATTTAAAAATATTTGCAGAAATCAGAGGGGGAAAAGGCATTTCTGGAGGGCCAGAACTCAGCGCACTTTCATGTGTGCCAGAGTTTGCTGGCACGGCTCAGGCCTTGATAGAGAGCATGTGGGCGGCGGCAGCATATAGATGGGGCAGAGGGCAGGGAACAAAGGGGGCTTGTGAGAGTGTGCAAGTGGGGGGAGCGACGACGGAGGCCTTACTGAATGCCTCTCCCGTGCTCAGCTGGGGGAGGGGACGGGGCAAGGATGGGAGGTGTTCCCTCATGTTGCCTGGGTAATGAATGCTGCAGACGAGGACGCACGGAGCAGGCTGCTGAGGCTGCACAGACCTTTGTTTCGACTGCAAGAGGCACACATGCCGACGCAAGATGATGCAGCCAACAGCAGTCACCACTGCAGTCACCGCCAGTGGCATCCTAGTGCTGTTCCTTGTCTTGGAGCCACTTGGCTGGGAGGGTGAGGGAGCAGGAGATGGATTGGGAGGAGGGAGGGGTGGTAGAGAGTTTTCAGTGAAGACAGGTTTGTCATTGTTTCTCCCATGGCCAGTTCCGTCCATATGGAAACAAGATAAAATGCGTTGCGTGTCATGAATAGGTATATTTCAAATACAAAAGTGCTTTTATTAACTGAAGGATAAGGTCAGACTGTTGGAAATCTGTCAATTTATGAGTAGAATTTTGTATTGGATTCTGATTTATGCATGCTGCACCTTACCCAGCACGCATATATATGTAAGAAAAACCCATGTTTAGGGTATTTATTAAATCACAATAGTCTTGATGAGCTCGTAGATGATAGGAACCACTGTAGTCTTCATAAGACTGAATAAACTACTACCCCCTTTATTAATCAGATACTAATTGTAGGTGTAAGCTGGTCTAGGTGTTTCAATGAGTGTGATGTAGATCCTTCATTTACAAAGTCCTCCCTTTCTTTGCTCACCAGGTCACCTTGTGACTCAGCTCCAAAAAATTAGTCCCACATTTTTGATATTGCTAAGAGCTCTCTTCCCTATGGATTCATCGCAGAACCCAGACATGAACACTTGTAAGTGCTACAGGCTTTATGATGGCAGGAGAGCTAATACCAACTGGCCCAAGAGTGCCAAGTTTCTGGGATCTTCAGACTCCATTCATTTAACACTTACTTATCAAGTGTCTGCTCTAGGATTATGATATTCAACAGGATAGACACTCCTTTCCAATGCTGAGAGTCCCAAATGACATGCTTAGTATTTCCAATAGTGGATTCTTGCTTGCTTGAAAATAGGTAGGCAACCTTTACTTGATTAACTTCCCTTTATGCTTAATTCCCATGGATTGCTTTGATGATTTCGATGTTATATTAACTCTATTTCAGATTATTCACAATATTTTAAAACATGGCCTCTTCTACTGTTCAAAAATTGCTAGTAAAATGAGTCTGCTTTGTGGCTTTGAATTTTAGGTGATCTGGTATCCATGATTGATTGGTCTGTATCTATCTATCTATCTATCTATCTATCTATCTCTACATCTATCTGATATATATTTTAGCCTTAAATAGACCAATTAGTGTCTTAAGAGGTTTGGCTTTGGCAAAAAGTAATTTTAAAACTACTGTTTGTTTTAAGTTTGTTTAGAATTTCAGTTTACGTCAATTTTAATACTGTGAATTATATTTTGGTGATCATTTTTACATCTCTAATTGCTTTTTAATATTTTAAGTTTTTTTTTACTTTTAATTTTTTCTGAGACTTTCCCCCTTTCCTTCCCCTCCCTTTCCCAAATAATAAACCAGAACCATCTGAATGGCAGATTTAGGACCAGTTATTCCAAGAAAAACAGTGTTTCAAGCGAAAATCACTAGAGGTTACTTTGGATCCCATCAGGTGTTCTTTTTCTGAAGTCTAATTATAATAAATTATTAGCTCCCTGAGTTTAGAAATAATAGACATCTGATGCTATGTAGAAATAGAGTCTATAGCTCAAACTGCAAAATAGTGATCTTGACCAGTTTTCAGTCTGATGAAAACTATTGTTCCTTTTTCCAGAAAAAAGTATATTAAAATCAAAATTTGCCTCCATTCTTATTAGTACAAAACTGTACCTCAGGTGACAAGTTCCACTTCCTTTTGAGGTTAACTTATGTGATTACTGCCCCTTGGGTAGACATCATTCCTTGTTTATGTGAGTATCAGTGTTTGGGGTATAGTAGATACTCAAATGTTAAGAACTTACATTCTTGATATCAAGGCATCATAAGATTGAGAAATGGAATATTATTCTTAGTCATATCCGTAATATAGAAGCTGACATGAAAATCCTAAAAAAACCTTAAATTTATCCAAGTGATATTGATTGAGAGCAAGCCAAAGTATAGAATATTTGTTTCTCTCGTCTCCAAATTGTTGGGTCCCTTTTATATTATGTGGAGACTCAAATGTCAGAAATGATTCATTACATTCCAAAGAAAATCTAGAAACTATAATTAATCTCAGGAGTGATTCTCTGAATTCACTATCCTGAAGCAAATTATTGAGTCTGCACTAAAGCCTTAGGAGATGCTACCCTTGCTTTGTTTTCTTCATCAAGCTAACCATAGTGGGTCCTTTGAGATTAATCCTCCATTGAAAAGTGGTGCTAGTGGTAGAGGGCCATGTCATGATTTGTTCCTTAATCTGTATTCCATCACCAATGGCATCCAATATTTTATGTCTTATAAAAAAATGGGTGTATCAGTGCAAGTCTCACTTAAGTGAATGGTCGTTTAAAAAAGAGTAACAGGAAAATTGGATAGCCACATGCAAAAGAATGAAGCTAGGCTTCCATTTGATACCATACACAAAAATTAACTCAAAATCCATTGAAGACTTAAATGTAAGACCTGAAGCAATAAACTATGTAGAAGAAAACAGGTACTAAATGTATGGACCTTGACCTCAGGGAGACTTTTGTGAACTTGACCCCAAAGGCAAGGACAGTACAAGCAAAAATAACCAAATGGGACTTTATCAAGCTAAAAAACTCTGCACAGCAAAAGAAACCATCAACAAAAGAAAAAGGCAACCAAATGGGAGACTATATTTACAAATAATACCTCCTATAAGGGGCTAATAGCCAAAATATATAAAGAACTCATACAAGTAAACAACAAAACAAATAATCCAATTAAAAAATGGGCATAGGACCTGAACAGACACTTTTCCCAAGAAGATATACAAGTGGCCAACAGATATATGAAAATAACCTCAACTTCACTAGCTATAAGGGAGATGCAAATCAAAGCCACCATGAGATACCAGCTCACACCTGTCAGAATGGCTGTCATCAGTAAGACAAAAAACAAGTGTTGGAGAGGCTGTAGAGAAAAAGGAACCCTCATACACTGCTGGTGGGAATGTAAATTGGTACAGCACTATGGAAAACAATATGGAGTTTCCTCAGAAAAAATTAAGAATACAGCTACTTTATGACCAGCAATTCCTCTTTTGGGTATCTAACCGAAAAATTTATTCGTAAAGCTGTATGTATCCCTATGATCATTACAGCATTATTCACAATAGCCAAGACATGGAAGAAAGTGTCCTTCAATGGATGATTGGATAAAGAAGGTACATATATACAATGGAATACTCCTCAGACATAAGAAAAGGTGAAATACTGCCATTTGCAACAAGACATGGGTGGATCTTGAGGGTATAGGCTCAACCCAGTAATTCAGATGGAAAAGGACAAGAATCATAGGGTTTCACTCATGTGGGATATAAAAGAGAAAGCAACAAACAAACTTATAGACAATAGTATAGTGCTTACCAGAGGGGAAGGGGGGTGATGGGAGGGTAAAGGGGATCAAACATATGGTGACGGGAGGAGACTAGACTTTGGGTGGTGAGCACACAGTGCAATATACAGGTGATGTATTACAGAATTGTACACTTGAAACTTACACAATGTTATTAACCAATGTCACCCCAATAAATGTAATTTAAACAAGAGTAGCCTGGATTAAATTCACATAAAACTGACAATTATAAGAGTAATATTTTTTCATTTTCCTTTTTCAATGAATATAGGATTAGCAGTTTGTAAAGAAATTGAGTCCTCATTCCAGGGCCTTGTTCTGACTTAAAGTCCTTCCTTTGAAGAGGACCGATAACAACAAAGATCTGGCACAGCCACTGCAATATAATCTTTGGTGGAGCCAGTTGAGCTACTATTCCAATGTTTATAATCTGATTTTTTGGGCTCCATTTACCACAGAGGCGATTAAAGACTTCAGTTCATCTCCTTCCTGAAGTATGCCTCTTGGGGACAATATATTGTCCCTAGTGATGTTTAAATAGTTCTCCAGCTGGTGGGTGTCTACCGGTGTTTCTCAACCTTTTTATAACCTCTGCCCCTCTTTGATAAAGAAAAACCTCATGTTTCTCTGGAAATTATTTGATACTCTGCCTGCGAAAGGGAAAGACCAAGATGGGTGAGGAGCTAGGGAGGGATGGTCGCTCCATTTGTTGTCTGTTTTCTGAGTTTATTCTCAAGCCAAGAAGATGATGCCAAACTTTTTTTTGGTGGCTTTTGAAAAATCCTTTATTGTTTCTAGATATTAAAAAAATATAATATCGAACATGTTTCTTTCAAAATATGTTCTGTTCTCTGAGGTTATATTAGCCTCCTCTAAATAGGCAAGACTATAGCAGCTTGCCCTGATAAATGGAAATAGCATGTTTCTCAAATGTTTAAAGCGAACTAAATTTGGGTGGCACAGGACATAGTTTTAGCCTCTTTGTGAATAAAAATATGGATTTGGCTTATGTAGACCTCAAAATCATAATTTAATTTTTAAACCATGGAACAAATGGTTTGGGGACAAGACGGACAATACAGGACTTCAGAGGACAATGAGAAGGCTGGTGTGTCATTTTCTACTTATCCGCCGAGTGAACGAAACCTTAAGACAGCAGTTCTCAACCTGTGGGTCGCAACCCCTTTGGGGGTCAAACGACCCTTTCACAGGGGTCGCCTAAGACCATAGGAAAACAGAAAGATATTTACATTACGATTCATAACAGTAGCAAAATTACAGTGATAGAGTAGCAACGAAAATAATTTTATGGTTGGGGGTTACCACAATATGAGGAACTGTATTAAGGGGTCGCGGCATTAGGAAGGTTGAGAACCACTGCCTTAAGGGGTATTTTGCAACTATTAGTGATCAGTAGCAAGTCATACTTTGAAGACTACTGTGCTTTCTACTCTTTTTGTCTTCTTTAGTTGGTTAACTTTTCCATTGTTTAATGATAATACATCTAGATATCCTGTACTCATGTAGTTTTTCAAATCATCTCCAATTACTTGAAATCTTTTTATTCTAATCTTTAATTTAGTTTATATGGCTATTAATAATCAATCATTTTACTTGATTTAAATTGGGTTTCTGGACTTGTTATGCCTTCTCGCTTGTAACGTAGCATGCTGCTTCTCTGTTTAGTCTATGTGACCTTTTATTAAACCTTTTTTGGTCACATCTCTGTTCCCCTGCAGTAGCCTTTTTTTTTTTTTTTCATCTCGCTGTGTGCCAGGCATTGGTAAACATTCACACTCATGTGCTCGCCTAATCCCATAGCAGCCCGCTGGGGTAGTCAGCCTTATCCCCACTTTCCAGATGAAGAAACTAAGGATCAGAAAGATTGCATAACTTTTACAAGGTCAGTCCAGCTACCGAGTGATAGAGCCAGAATTCACACCAACATCTGCCTGACTCCAAAGCCTGTGATCTGCAGTGTGACCCCCACAGAGCTCTCAGAAGCAATACCTGACCCTTCTGACCGCATTCTGTGGCTCCTCACTGAACTCCTGGAGCCGATCAGTTTACTTGATCCGTCTCGTCTGGGCTCGATACAGAAAGCCCTCATACTGCCCTGGACAATATGCAGGTCACACATTGATGCTGTTTGTCTCGTTTCCTCTTATCACCCTGAACTAAAGACTATTGCTAACCAAGTCCCTGTCGCTAGTTTCCTTGGGCCAAAGTATGTGGATGTCTTCTTTTATTTTGTAGAGTCTAAATTGTTTTCCTTCTAGAACTTTTCTGTGAGTGAAATAGGAATACATTTTTCCTAAATTTAAAAATGCGGGAAGCTATGAATTGGATATTAAAATATTGCTGTCTGTCCTGAGTGAGGCAAGTCACCGAAGACTACATTTTGATACCAGACTTCTTGTGTGAGAACTTTTCTTGATGGCCGTGAAGGTTTTGTATATTGAAAAACACTATCTGGAATTTCTATGGTGAGGGAAACCAAATTTGAGGCTCAACTTCATTTCTCTTAGGTTTCTTATTTCCTTAGCAACAGTGCTGTTTCGCTTGATAGAATTTGGTCCTGGAACTTTCTGATGATGAAGATAACTCACATTGCTATGCTCTAGAGCTGGAGGGAAAAATCAAGGGTGCCAATTTGGATCCATTTTTCTTCCTGACAGAACTGGCAGAGTTTCATAGTCAAACAGTCTAATTTCACAAAATATACCCATTGAAGTTCAGCCACTTCTGAAATGAGAGAGGACGTCATTTTTATGTGCTGAATGGAGAATGTCCTCTGGAGACGATGCAAAAGGATTTGTTGCAAAGGTATTTCAGAAAATACAGATACAAAAAGAAAAAGTAAATTTTTGAGACCAACGTTCCATAAGTTCAGATATCTGGTATGTGTGTGTTCTTCCACTTAAAACCAGGTAGCAAATGAACCAATGTCAGGTTGTGTCAGTGGAGCACTTCTATCACTAGAAAATTTAAACATGAACCTTAAACTGAATTATAACTTGACTGGAATAATGAGCTGGTTCATAAATGCTGATAATATTTTTAAGATGTCAGTTGAATTACCAAATGTCTGAGTGGTCCTGTATATCTTTTTAATTTAAATTTATTTAGTTTGCTCATGTAGGAAAGATTAGTTTCAGTAGGACTTTCCCCTCCTGAAACAGAGAAATAAGGAAACGAAGTTGCGTCTTAATAAGAAATTATTGGTTGAGTTCTGAAGTTTGGAAAAGTAATAAAAAATGTTTCCCCAATCATCTCTAAACTGCTAAGTTCTTACGAGATCTAAGACTATGTTGCAGAGGTGTATTGCTTATTCCCAAAGGGTACATTTATTGTTTTGAAGCATAATAGTCTTCTTGGAAGTAGCCCTACCAGATGGCTTCCCTGTTGTACACAATCTCAGGTTATTTTGAGTTTATTAAAATGCAAGTATTTCAGTTCATTTCAGTGTTATTTATGTACCATCTATGCTAGAACCTGGGAAAGATGCAAAGTGAATTCCCGTCCCTAACCTAGGAAATACCATCTGGTAGGAATCCTTTGTTTTTGAACGCTACATGCAACATCTTCATTTTATTCTAATAATTCTATGCAACAGGCCAGAAGAGAATACTGGGCATAAAGCTTGTAGAATGTTTTAAATATACAATAGCTAGTTGGTATAGGAACAAGTTGTAGATCCAGAGCCTGAAAGATGAGCCCCAGTCCTGGCTGACCAGTTAGTTACTAGCTGTGCGGACTTGGGTTATTCACTACCTCTGGGCCTTCAGTTTCCACAGCCATATGATAATGGGGTTGAGGTAGGTGACCCTAATATTCCTTCTAGATATAAAAGTTCCAAGATTATTTTCCCTAGGAAAGCCAAGGCGACAATGTGGAAGTCAGAGCAGGCTGTTTAGAGCCGTAGCTTCCTCAGCTTTCTCTCCCCTGGTTACTATACCCCTCTGTCTCTTTCTGTGAATCCAGATGGAGCTGAGTTTTCTAAAGATGTCTCTTTTCTCCTTTCTTCCCAATTCAATTCATTATAGGTCAGTGCTTTTGGCATCTTTCACACTTCATTCACTGCTGTGGTTCCCATTTCTAGGACCTTTTTCAGAAGTATATTTGGCTCTTTTGAATGTGTTTAAAGCTCTTTACACTGAAAAATTCTCTTCAGCAGCAACACTTGCTCTCTAAAGACTCATTGTAAGGATTTAACGTCACTTCCACGTCGTCTTCCATGACCTCGTTAAGACTATCCAGTTGTACAAACCACGGAGCATTGGGAATTTGAGTCATATCAAGTTCAAGACTAAGGAAATCAGGTCCACTCTCAAATTAGACTTCTTTCTACACACTGTTTATATCACTTCCCACCAGCATTTTTCAATATTTTTTCTTAACCTGGTAGTAGAATTGTGCCCAAGTCACGGACACATGCCACCCTTAGCGTCAGTATCATTGCTGAGCTATAACGTGGGTGTTACACCCAGTCCATGTTGGATACACAGACACTTCCTTCTTCATTGTCTGCTTATGGATTTGTGTTGGCTGGAAGCAACTTCACATGTAATGTTTGCTGCCAAAGGCCGAAAGTCTATTGAATGATGAGGGGCATTGTTCAGGAGTAGCAATGCTTTTTTTTCCAAAAGTCATTCTCACAATATCTATCAACAGCTAAGCAATAATCACAAATCAACCACTTACTGAACATCTCAAATAACCTTCAAATAACCCCTGTTGTCCTGTTTGAATAATACCAGCACGCTCAATTTGCTATCGGCCTGTTAGTGTTGGATAATGCTCTGTGTGATGAACCAGCTGGGAGTTTAATTTGAAATTCCCTGTTGAGTCTCCTCTAAGCAAGAGAGTAAGGTTGTCTGTGTGGCTGCCTTAAAGCCAGTCACAGTCTTTTTGTTTTGTTTTGTTTTTTTAAACATGCAATAAACATACAGGAAGGTATCCGTTTCCATAAGAGACTGGTTCCATCTGCATTAAAAGCAAATTGCAGAGAATGTTTGCCAATTCCTGTTATGAACTTGAGAAGTTCAGGAAATTTCTCCACTGCTGCTTAATCTTTACTTACCCCATCCTAAATGTTGGTGCTAGACAAGTGTCTGTAACATTGAAGTCAGCTAAAGGAACCTAAAACTCCTTCTGTTGTATTCTTATAATCACATAAACTGAGTGCTCTGTTTATTAATACTCAGAGGCAATGAGTGTCATGGGAGAGCACTCAGGTAGTCTGTCCAGGTGTGACAATGGGACGTGTATGGTGTGGTGTTGGTGGCGTGTGTCTGTGTGAACACACAGATGGGAGGATTTAAGTGGGTACTTATGTATCAAGGAAACAAAACCTTATAAGCCCCCCCTGGAGATATTGCATATGAACTTGGGTGTGTCCCCAGCCTGGCTTGAATGTCCTAAGCCCCAGTGAGAAAGTCTTCTGGCTGCACTGAACACTTGGAATCCTGGGAGACTCTCTGTGATGAGTCAGGTGGATTCCACCTATCAGTCACCTTCACAACCCAGGTCAGACACCATCTCTTTGTTGAAGTCTCCCTGCCATTTCCAAACTCCAGGCTGAACTAATAGCTTCTCTGTGCTCAGTGCATTTTCCGTGCTAGTGATAAGCATCATCATGGGGGTTTAGTAACTGTCTCTCCAGCTCTGTTGTGACCTATTTCAGGATAGCCTTTCTGTTTTATACTATTTAATAGAGGTACTGTAGCAAGTCAGGGAGAATCTGAGCTTCTAAGCCAGACCCGGCTTTAAATCGGTTTCACGACTACGTTGTCTTGAATAAAATACTCAAAGCTTAGCCTCAGTTACTTTCATGGAAAATGTGTATAGTGGTGTCTACTTCCATAAGGCTTTTGGAGAAGTGCAAAAAGGCTCTCATATATTTCATTTCCTTGTATCTTACCTCAAGGCCTCGTGCCTGCCAGAAACAATAAGAAGCGTCCAATAGTCTCATGTCCTTTGACCTAGAATATCTTAGTAACCAAAAGTCCATCTCCTTCTTCCAAAAGAAGTTGGCTCCTTCTCAGTAATGGCAACCTGACAAGGACAAGGAATATCTTGCTGATGGCCAGGCTTCATCATTGAAGATTATTCATAGAGCCTCTCGCAACAGGTCGCTTTTGAGTCCTTACTGTATGGCTGCCAACTGTGCCAGAACCTATAATGACTACTATCTAGTGGATGGCAATGATTTTTAAATTAAATAAAAAATTACAACTAAATAAAGTATTATGGAGGAAAGAAAGAAAAGCTGAGGTCCTGAATCCCTTTCCAAATCTGAACTACACGATTCCATGTCTAAATTGCCAGGAAAGTAGAAAATTGATCCACAAATTGCAGATGGAAATTTCAAGGTCCTTTGTAAATTGGTTCAACCCTACTTATTTAATCCTGTGTTCTGTTTCTTTATCATCGGCCCATCTAGTCAGGGTCCTTAGCATCTCTGTGCCTATACAGATGTAGTTCTCTTTACCTGGAACTTTTTCCACCCCTCTACTTAAAATGCTGTTAATAATCCTGCCCAGTTTCCACAGTTATAAACTGAGCTGGTGAGACTAACTAAACCTTCGGATTTCTTAGCGCTAAACGATTTTGATTCCCTTAACGCTGCTAGTGAGGGAGGTGGGCAGAGAGCACACCCTCCTTTTTCACTTCTAAATTTTATTTTCAGGGCTGGGTTATCCCGATGAGCTGTTTTTAGCTTTTCATGGTATCAGAGCTCCTAACAGAAGAAGCTGGAATGTAGGGCATGCATTACATGAAAAGTGAAATGTTTTGAAAGGGCTTTGAAGTGCTGAATAGGAATATTGTATTAAGAACATCCCACCAAATGGGAGAAGCCTGGAAACTGGACAAGCTGTGGATGTGCAGATGGTGTTGCTAACCATCAGTCAAGTAGAGAACACAGCCGATGTGTACGGATCGATATGTCATGTGTCTTTATACGTCGGGATGTACCAAGAAGTTGTCAGCAGTTGTTATCTCTGTATGTATTGCCTCCAAGGAGCATAGTCAAATTGCTCATGTTACACAGCCTAGAAGTTTCAGTTTAGTCTGTACTAACATGAATGAATCCATTTAAGATGTCGTATGAGAGAGGATGCTTCCAAATATAAAAATTGACACGAAATGGTGGGTCGGTCTGGGGATGAGTTGGGGGTGGGGTGAGGCAGGGGAGGTGCAGAAAGAAAGATCCTGGAGCTTTATAGTTCTTGGGAAAATCTCCTTTATCATATAACACAGTCCGCACCCCGTTATAATCCAGTGTGCTACATATCGCCCCACAACATTTTACAATTAAAATGTGAGCAAATCACCCTGCATCCATCAACACTAATGTTAAAGAACAGAGGACCTTTCCTGGTGGTATGACCATGTGTCAGCCGGCTACTTGGAGTATTGCAGAGAGGTGTTATTTCTCAGAGATAAGGAACAAAGAGGCCTTAATATCCGGCTCAGCCAGGGCAGGAAATTGCCTACTTCCTGAGCCAGAGTGGTAGAGGCTGTGGGATGGGAGCCAGATATGGCGGGAGGGGGCAAAGGAGCACTGGAGACCTCAGGATTTTATGTCGGCACATGGACTTGGTATCAGATGTCAAGAACTCACTTTGTCTTCAGCAGAGAAAGATGCTTGGCAACAAATTAATTACACGAATGCATTCTTGTAAATGTCATGGATGGACAGTCATTTTCACAGATGGATGCTCATTCTCAGATGTTTATGCTTCTCATTCCTGAACCCCTCCAGCCTGGGGTATGTGACAACATTTTAATTTTCAAGACTATCAATTATCCTGTTCATTCTAAATTCTTTAAAAGTGTGAAGCACCAGGTTGACCTCACACCCTTAGTCCTAATTACATTCATGTGCTTTTGTAGACCTCCCATCCAACCCTAACGACACTAACAAACTAGTTTGCAAAGCCCTTACCCTCTTCAGCTTTCGTTTCCTCATCTACAAATCGAGAATGTTGAATTAGATGAACTAAAAACTCTGGGCTCTGAAGAAAAGTGGCAGAGCTCCCATAAGTACATGGCTGTATGGTGGAAAAGGGGAATCTTTGGGATTGAGCCCAAACCTCCGCACCGCCAATTATTAGCTGTGCGACTCTGGGAACATTCTCTAGACTCCTCAAGCTAGTTTCAGTGTTTGTAACTGGAATCGTACCTGAGTCATATGGTGGTTCTACAATTAAATGGCTAAGGGCGTTGCAGTGTCTGACAAGCCTGTTTTTAGTATAATAGCTGCTCCATTTCCCTTCCTGTCTTCTTCCAGTCAGTATGACATAGACTTAATAGATTTTCTCACCTTGTACTAGAAAAAAAACCCCAGGTTCAGGTGGGAATGGTGAAAGAGAAAACAAGGAAAGATTAATTTACAAGACGATCTATCTAACGATGGGTTGAATTTTGACAAGCAAAAGGAAGGATGAAGGACACGCTACCCAGGGAAGAAGGTAGTAATCAAAAGCACGGTGGTTCTCAGAAAAGGAGGAGAACAAGCAGGCTGGTGCTGTTGAGATGTAGGCTACAGCGGCCAGGGTTGGCTATTATATATATTTTATGTTCCTGTCTCTCTTCCAATTTTTACTTAAATGTTTGTATGGTATTCACAATATTCTCGAGCTTTTTTTTTTTTCTTTTAAAAACTATCTTGGAGATTATCATATATCTATCTGTATGTGAACCTTTTTTTCTTTATTTACTATTTATAATATACCATTATGTCTGTGCACTACAATTTATATAAGCAGTGCTCTATTGATGGATATTTAGATGGTTACCATATTTTGGTTTGATAAACAAGGTTGACGTGAATAACCTTGTATATGTATCGCTTTTCCATGTGTGTGAGTAAACCTGTAGGATGTAGTCCTACATGTGGAGTTGCTGGTTAAAGGGTATGTGTATTTGTAATTTTGATAAGCACTGTTAAAATGCCCTGCAAACAGCTTTTATTGGTTTCAGTGCATGTAGTCTGTGTATGGGAGAGTTTGTTTCCTTGAACTCTAGCCAATGCAGAGTTATCTTACTTTCTGAATTTTGCCAGTCTTCTAGATTAAAAAAAGAAAAAGAAAAAAAGTTAACTTTAGCATATTTTAAAGTAGCATTCCTTGAACTTCTTTTTATGCATTTAAAAAGCTGTACTTCCTTTTCTGTGGCTGTTTGTTCACAATCTCTGCTCACTAGGCTACTGGATTTTTGGGGTCTTTTTCTTTATTAATTAGTAGGAATTCTTCATATATTAGAGAAATTAGCTTTTTGTTTCATATGCAAACAATTTCTCTCAATTGCCTGTCTGATTTTGACTTCGGTTATTGTGATTTTTGCCATACAAAAATTAAAAAAAAATTTATGTAGCCAAGTTAATTTTTTATATGGGTTCTAGATTTTGTTTATACTTAGAAAAACTTTTCTCACTTGAGAGAATAAAATTTTTTATTTTATTTTATTTTATTTTACCTTCATTATTTTGTTTCACACTCTTAAATCTTTCATCAGTTTTAAATTTGTTCTAGTAAGAGACATGAATCCACATTTATTTTTTTCAGATGTTTACCCAGCTTCCTCATCACAAATTATTATCAATTTCATATTTCAATGCCATTTTGAAATGTCCCCTGTATCTTTACTATATAACTATGTTTTTGGATCTACGAGTATTTCTGGATTTTCTCTTTCATGGGCTTATCTGTCTATTGATGGGCAAGTAGCAAATTTTAAATTTTGATTAGATTTGTAGCAAGTATCAAATAGTTTCCTTCACTTCAGTTTTTCAGAAATTTTCTGACTATTTTTACTTACTTCTTTTTCTGGATGATCTTTAGAGCCAATTAGCCTACCCTCTGAAACAAATACATCATATTGGCAAATTAACTGAGCTGACATTGAGTACTTAAATATTTTTTTTATATTCCTTTCCAAGCATATACCTTTCTTAATTTTCAAGTGTGTATGTGTGTGTTGTGTGTGTGTGTGTGTGTATGTATGTGAAAGAGAGTGAAAGAGAGAGAGAGAGAAAGAAAGAATTTTGTGATTCTCAAGAGAATTTAAAAATTTTCTTCATATTGATCTTATTTATTTCTGGTTAAGTGTATTCCTAAGTTTTGTTGTTGTTATTGCTTTTGTAAATGAAATCTTTTCTCCTGTAGTTTGTCCAGTTGGGTATTGTTTGTATGTATAAGGGCTATTGTTATATATTAAGTTTTTACCCAAACAACCTTACAGAGTTCTCTTATTGATAGAATACTTTTTTTAAAAAAATTGATTCCCTTGGTTTTTTTCCAGGTATACTGGAAATGTCATCTGCAAATGATAATAATTTTACCTGCTTTCCTTTTTATACACTAGTTTATTTTTCTTACTGAATTGTGTTAGCTAGTATCTTTAGGACAGGTTTAAATGAAAGTAGTGGTAATAAACATTTACATCTCATCCATGACTTTAATAGAATGGTTCTCCTGGAACAGTTTAAATATCATTGGAATTATGACTTTTTTGAAGTCATATGATGATTGACATATGAGTATATTCTTCTTTGAATTATAAAATATTATCATTCCCATTTTATTAAGAGTTTTTTTTAAAAGATTTTTATTGGGGTATTGGGGGGAAGGGAACAGTGCTGGGGAATTGGGGGAAGGGGAACAGACAAGTTGCTGTCATTTTGTTCTTCAGTCTAGTTGTGGAGGACGTTGCTTCACTGGCCCAAGTTGGCACCATCATTGCGCTCTTCCCGGGTGAGGCAGATCAGTCGCTGGCTTCTGGATGGCCGCTCACTGCGGCTGCTGGCCGCTCACGCTGGCTGCTGGCTACATATGGTAGCCCATGGCAACCCACTGCCACAGGGGCTGCAGCCTACGCCGTCGCTGGCGACTCAGGGCAGCCCAGCTCCAGGTTGAGCTGTTGTTCAGCATCTTAGCTGTGGAGGGCGGTGTCACTGGCCCTCGTATGTGGGATCCGAACCGGGGCCCTCTGGTGTCCCAAGCCAGTTCTTAACCATCACGCCACTCGGCCGGCCCAAGAGTTTTTAAAATCAAAAACATATAAACAGAGGACAAAGGGAAGAAAATAGATCATGTAATGTTATATTTTTTAATAGAAGCAATCAAAACAGAAAGCATGACAAGAATGACAGAATTAAGACCAAACAAAACTGGCTTCCATAAATATAAGTGGGTAACTCACCTGTTTAAATAAAATCATGCTTCATCATAACAAAAATCCCCACCTATGTTTTATATAAGAGTTATGCCTAAAATACATGTTTCACAAAAGTTGAAATGAATAATATACATATATATATATATATATATATATATATATATATATAATAAAACCCTCAGAGCTCTTTTAAACAGATAAAAGGATGTCTTCTATTCGTTATTTCTATCAAACCTAAATTGGGTATGTCTTGTTCAGTCTAAGCTGCTTTCCACAATAAGCATTTACAAGTTTACTTAGAAAACTTTTCTGGTTAACAACGGATGAATCCTGCCTGGCTATTTTTAGATTGATAGAGCCATTTTTTGGTTTTCCTTCTTCAGTGGGCTTGATGTTGGGCATTAGTCACAGGTGGGCAGAGAAGACAAATGGATGAATGAGACATACGAAAGGACTAGGAGAGACATAAATGCTATCCAAAAGCCAAGTGAAGTTATCACAGCTAGAGATCTGTCGCTCTCCGTCACTGATACCCTTGTTAATCTCACTTTATTTAGCTCACATTTTTTATTCTAACAAGATTATAAACATTTATCGATGGCCACGTCTTATTTGTCGTATTCTCTCATTTCTTTTACATGATTCATTGGGTGGTGTGGCAGTTTTCAAGTCTAAATTGGGGAGTTAGCTTTTTTTCTGGCATTCTAGTTATAGTTACAAATACCAAATTTGAAACATATGAGGAGTGGAGTCAAGTCCTGTGCACATTTAACTCATAAAACTACACCATACATATAACTTAAAATAAAGAACGCTTAGAACAAGGTGGAAGATTTCACCCACAAGTTCCCTCAGTGGACACAAGAGCCAGGCAGAGTGTGAATGGGGAGACGTGGGGTTGATCTTTGTCTAGATGCTTTCGTTCTATGAGCATCCCACTGCCTGACCTCAGAGCCTGACCCCTATCTTAGCACAGTGCCCTCATAAAACACACTCATAGGTAGCTGGATGTTCTTTTACATTTTTATATAAACCCTCCAGGTGCCCAGCAGCATTTGCATGCTCCATCATTTGATTATCACAAATAATTTTCTCAGAAAAGTGTGATTTAATCAGAGGCCATTTGCCACAGCTTGAAATGTATCCCTCAGGCTTTATTAAATGCTTCGCATAGGCACCACCTTTTCTCTCACAGGTTCTCATGAAATCGGCTCAAAGTCTAGCCATGGAGATAGGCACAAAGAAAACTGGGCTGTATGTGATGCTCCGTGGGAAGCGCTGCGTGGGAGAAATGGGCCTGTGCTCTCTGGAGAAGGAGGCTGAGAACTAAATGGGAAGTAAAAGGCAAAGCATTAAAAGCTATAGGAAGAGCATGGACAGTCTCCACGGTACGAAGCGTGCAATAGGTTTTTAAAAGCAAGATATTTGCGGTAGTTTAAAACCCAAGTGTATGCTAAGGATAAAGGAGGTTGGAAAGGAAGACTGTGTTACAACACGAATGAAAATTCTATCTGGACTTGATCCTTTTCTTACAAAAGCCATCACCTTATTTGGCTCCCAGAGGTCCTTGTGAGAAACCAAGACCCAGGCACTTTTGGACTTCTGCTCACAAACCAGAGTGGTATGTCTCAGTTCAAGTTCAACGCTCTTTCAACTCCACCAGACTGCCTTCTGTGGCACATTCCAAGTCACTTCTTATTTCTCCAGTGAGGCCAGTCGTGTTATTCGCTCACTACTGTACTGGTTGTGACCTACCCTCTCCGTCTTTTGGGATAGCCCAACCCTGACAACGACTCCAGGCCTTTCCTTTGTCTGGTGTTTCAAGATGGTGGCACATCTAAAGAGTTGTCAAAAGCAGACAGTTGGAATGTAGAATTACTGGGCTGTGAAATTTCTGTGGAAAATTCAAAACACCCCCGCACTTAACACAATGCCAGAGCTGATTAGTGGAGTTTATTGCGAAGCCCCCAGGGGCACCTGCAGGCTTTTACCTTCAGTCTAGAACCCCTGGCCCGAGGGAAGGTGTAATGCCACGTTAGTTCCGCACTCTTTCTATTAGAGTTTACTCAAAGCTGCCGACACCAGATGTGTTACAAACCACCGTTAATTCTCCTCCCGCATCTGGAGCACATGTACAACGAGGGGCAAGATTTATGCCCTGCTGAAGCATTCCCCGGTTTTTAGCACAGAAGTGATTGAACTCCAGATGTTAACAAAATGCAGAGACCTTTTAGTATGATTAAAAACATGATTTCTTGTTTTGCTCATGACAAAAACCATTGGATTAACTTATTAGAAGTGGAGCTGCCGTCCTGCTCATTGGAAGCTGTGTCTACTTTAGCTATTGGAGCTTGTCGTCGAAGATTTTATGAAGAAAGAATGACTTACCAACTCCTAAAATCAACACTTTGAGAGCCCTTTCAAAATCGAGGGTTACCAAGGTAGAAATTGTTGAAGAACTGTGATCAAGATTTAGATGAGAATGAAAATCAGCACAAGGGGTTGCACGAACTAATCAAATTAGGACCGCTTCCCTTTCAATACCTGTATTATCGAAAAATATGGAACCACTGCCTTAGAGCCTTAGAGCTAGCTAGAATCACCCTTCCAAGGTCATCTCATCTGCGTTTCCCTTCCTCAGTCCTTTCCTTCCTCCACCTTCTAGGGAAGAAGAGCATGGTGTTCTCTGAGAGTCAGACAACTGGGAGCTCGAAAGATCCTATGCTCGATACAGGTCTCAAAACCAGTAAACAATGAACTTGCTAAATTCAGTCTTCTATTTTCAAGGTACAGTATTTCCTCAATGATAAGATGCATTTTGCCTATACTGACTTTTTCCATAAATAAAATGCATCTCACATTCAAGGTAGCACTTAGCAAGTTTGTTTATTTATTTTTGTGTCCACAGCTGTTATTAAATTAATGGTGCATATGGCAGCCAATGGCAGCTTAGCATCAAGGAAATATGGTAACTATAGATTTCATTAGACAGAAGCCTTGAACTAATAAGCCATCATCTGGACCTTTTACTACTACCATAATCTAGGAATCTGTAAAATGTGCTATTATACTGATAAGAAAACGCCTTCCTGTGGGGACATTTTATGATGTTCTCAAGCCTGCCTTAGTCAGGATAAAGGAGGAATTTAATTGATTTTAATATAAAACTTTAAATAGAAAATATGATTATGTGGAATAATCATTATTAATCATGAGGTTAACCTATTTCCAGTATGCCTTTCAAGAGTTTATGGACTTACTATCTGAATGGTTCATAAATTTTAAGACCTTAAGTCATCATTTTACCTTCAGTGCCTTTGGTTATTTATTCTGTTCTAGTGTCTGCCATGACAAAATTCATTTCTGTTCTTATAAATTTTCTGTGACCCTGAAGAGTATAATAAATATACCTATAATGTGTGTATAAGTTAAAAATAGTGTACTCATAATCATGAGTGGTGAACATTCTTTACAGCTTTATGGCTAAGAACTGGAGAATCAGGAAGTGCCTTTTCTTAAATTTATTTATAAGTGCTTTACTGTTTGACTGAATTTTCCTTGATAAACTTGCTATAGAACTCAGCCCTTTTCATCCCCCCCCCAATCCACTTGTCCATTATAGATTTTAGTAGAGATTTTGTAGGAGAGTGGGAGGTAGATGTTGACTTTTCATCCTGAATTTATAGCAAACAATTTATAAATACAACTCTTAGCTAACAACTTAAACATCACAATAGACAATTCGATTCTTCCCCAAGAGCTGTTTGCTTTGTTTTGTTTTGGTTTCCTCTTTGGAAACACAATATGGGACCTTGTATTGTTTTTCCTATCCTCCAGGATTTTCTGTCAGCAACTTGAGGGCCTACTGTGAGGCCGTTACTCACCTACTGTGAGACAGGTTTGTACCAGGTAATAGGGATATGACAGTGAACAAAACAAAACCCCAGCTCTCTTGGAGCACATTTTTTTCCCCAGAGGGTGAAGGTGGTATATGTGGCAGATATCAGATTATAAGTGCAATGAGGAAAAATATGTATAAAGGGAAAGAAAGTGATTAGGGTGTGTGTGTGTGTGTGTGTGTGTGTGTGTGTGTGTGTGTGTGTTTGGGTAGGATGAGGGTCATTATCTGAGAGAGACCTGAAGGAGTGTGGAGAGTGAGCCATAAGCAGTCAGTGGAGCAAAGTCAGCTCCATTCCAGCTCCTACCACCCATGCTCATAGATGACTCCTCACAGGCCTCCGCAAAGCAGAGTCTACCAGCACCAGGACCAACCTTCCGTGGGCATTTTGCAACTATCTTTGGTTAATTGCTTCTTGAGGTCTTGCTGTAATTCCTAAGAAGCTAAATAATCAAAATGTGTCTTGAAATAATCACAGGCCAGGTTTGTCAATGTGGCTAAGCTTTCAAGTAGAATTCTTATAAGTCAAATTCCAGAAAAATAGGAGTGACATATAAATATCCTCTTTATCCTTTAACCCAACCTAATACCTTTTTTCTAGAAATCTTTCCCAAAGAAATGATACAAATGTGGACAAAACTTCATGTGCAAAGGTGATCACTGGAATATTATTTATAAAAATGAAAACTTGAAAATCTAAACCATAAGATAATAAAGTAGGGATAATTAAGCTACTTAATGTCTACAAATAATTACTGATGACATGATAAATTGATTGTAAGTGGTAGGCACAGAGAAAATGGCATCAAAGAGTGCCTTATCTCAACTATGAATAAAGACTTTGGAAAAATTAGAAGAAATTGTAACAAAATTGAGTGGAAGGGATATAGATGATGATTATATTTTTTATTTTAAAATCATTATCATTGAAATATAAACTATATAGAATAAGTTTTTATTCACGTATTTTATGTGAACAATAAGTATTGACAGATATATATACCCGCCTAACCATCACCCAAATTAAGAGGTAGAATATTCACATCATCCCTAAAGATTCCTTCATGCGCATTTGCTGTCAGCCTTCCTCCCCTTTTCTCAGCCTCAGGCACCTACTGACCTGCTCTATGTCACCATAGAGTAGTTTTGCCCTTCTAGATTTCATGTTATGGAATGTACAATAGAATAAGGGAATGTACATGCAATATAAGAGTATATACTCTTTTGTTCCTGGCTTTCTTCTGTCAGCAAGATGTTATTGAAACTACATGTTATATGTGTCGTCAATAGTTCATTTCTCTTTTTTTGGGTGAGTAGAATTCATAATTTTTTAAATCCATTTAACTGTTAATGAACCGTTAGGTTGTCTCTAGTTTGGGGTCGTGAATAAAGCTGTTATATGAACATTTGTATACAAGACTTTTTTTTTTTTAAAGATTTTTATTGGGGAATTGGGGGGATGGGAAATGGGTACAGCGCTGGGGAATTAGGGGAAGGGGAACAGACAAGTTGCTGTCGTTTTGTTCTTCAATCTAGTTGTGGAGGACGCTGCTTCACTGGCCCAAGTTGGTGGGATCCGAACCAGGGCCCTCTGGCATCCCAA
>NW_017731356.1:2695249-2753356 GCF_001890085.2 Hipposideros armiger | reverse complement strand
GCAGTGTCACTGGCCCTCATATGTGGGATCCGAACCAGGGCCCTCTGGCATCCCAAGCGAGTTCTTAACCATCGCGCCACTCGGCCGGCCCTACAAGACTTTTTTTATGGACATTAGTTTTCAGTTTTTATTGGTAAATACCTAGAAACGAAATCACTGGGTCAAGAGATAAGTGTACTTTAACACAAATTGCCAAACTGTTTTCTAAAGTGGTGTACCATTTTACACTCCCATCGTCAATGTATGAGAGTGTCCGTTGCTTTTCATCCACACACACACACAAAAAGTGAATTTTGATGGTTTAAGGTGTTTTGCCTTTCTAAACATGTGTAATAATGCTTCATTGTTGATTTGATTTGTGTTTTCTTGATTGCTGATGTTGTGGAATATCTTTTCTTCTGCTTATTGGCCATTTATGTATTTTCTTTTGAGAAAGATCTGCTCAAATTTTTTACCCATTTTTGAAAAAATGGGTTGTTTTCTCATTGTATAATTAATTGTAAGAGCTATATTACTACATATGTACACATACAAACGGTCCCCTACTTACAATCATTCGACTTAATGAGTTTTCTTCTTTATAACAGTGCAAATGCAACATGCAGTCAGTAGAAACTGTACTTGAAATTTTGAATTTTTATCTTTTTCCCAGGCAAATGTTATGAGTCATATTTCCAAGCTTTTTTGCTTACCTAGTTCCATTTGATTGGTTGCTGGACACTGTGAATATTACATTGATGAGTTTATGCATTTTGTTTTCTTTAAGAAGTGTTGAATTTTGTTTTAATGTCATTTAGATTGAGATTCAGCTTAATTATTTCAGGCTTTTTTTTTTTTAAGCTTTCTTAGTGGAAGTCTAGAGTTGCCTCCCTTCTAGAGTGAGTTTGGTCCTAACTAAGGTGTGATTTTCTCTACTCCTTGCTTTGGGTGTTCAAAAAAGCATCTCCTTTCTGAGTAATGGGAATTCAGATGTGGTCTCAAAAGTGTTTTCAGGAAGAAAGCTGAGGGATTGGAGAGCTCACCTAATTTTCTTCGCTTCTTGTGGATGCTACAGTCCTGTGTCTGAAAACAGTTTTTTAAAAAATATTTCTTCTATTTTGTCCAATTTTCTAGTTGTTGATGACAGGAAGGCAAGTCAGGTACTATTCTGTTATAGTCAGAAAAATAAGTTTGAACTTCATATATTTTAAAAAATCTTTTTTATACTCTCTAAATTTTCTACAATGAGCTTGTATTACTCAGCAAATAGATGTAATATTATTGTATGAGTTTCCTATTGCTTCTGTAACAAGTTACCACTAACTTAGTGGATTTAAAAACACAGACTTATTATCTTACAGTTTTGTAGGTCAGAAGTCCAGCAAGCGCCTCATTGGGCTAATATGGATGTGTTGGCAGGGCCGCGTTCCTTTTAGAGGCTCTAGGGGAGAATCTGTTTCTATGCCCTTTCCTGTTTTTAGAGGTCGCCTGAATTCCTTGGCTCATAGCCACTTGCTCCATCTTCAAAGTCAGAAGCATAACATCTTCAAATCTATTTCTGACCCTGATGCTCCTATCCCCCACCTTTCACCAAAAAAACGACCCTGTGATTACACTGGGACCATGAAATAATCCAGGATAATCCCACCATCTCAAGATTCTTTATTACCTCTGCAAAGTCCCTTTTTTTTTTTTTTAAAGATTTTTATTGGGGAATTGGGGGATGGGAACAGCGCTGGGGAATTGGGGGAAGGGGAACAGACAAGTTGCTGTCCTTTTGTTCTTCAGTCTAGTTGTGGAGGACGTTGCTTCACTGGCCCAAGTTGGCACCATCATTGCGCTCTTCCCAGGCGAGGCAGGTCAGTCGCCGGCTTCTGGATAGCCGCTCACTGCGGCTGCTGGCCGCTCACGCTGGCTGCTGGCTACACACGGTAGCCCATGGCAATCCACTGCCACAGGGACTGCAGCCCACGCCGTCGCCGGCGACTCATGGCAGCCCAGCTCCAGGTTGAGCTGTTGTTCAGCATCTTAGCTGTAGAGGGCAGTGTCACTGGCCCTCATGTGTGGGATCCGAACCGGGGCCTCTGGCGTCCCAAGCCAGTTCTTAACCATCGCGCCACTCGGCCGGCCCTGCAAAGTCCCTTTTGCTGTGTAAAGTAACATATTCATAGGTCCCAAGGGTTAGGATGGAGACATCTTTGGGGGAACCATCATTCTGCCTGCCACAATTATTGAGGTATTTGTTATCAGTTAGTAGGATAATAAACCATCCTTAGAATGTACTGTAACAAAAGTTATTCTGTTGACATACTCCACATACATTCTGAGACATTAGGTACTATCTATGCACACTGTGCTTTTCATTTTCCTAAGGCCATGTGAAGAGATGCTGTTTATGTCATAGTGGATGATGCCTATCTGCAAGGTAGATGACATATTTACAGAAAGCTGGAGTTTGCAAGATATGGCCCTACAGTTTTTGGTCCCCTGATTTTCTCTACCCCTTATTTCTTGTGACATCTCTGAGCATACCTGCCAGTACTAATTTCTAAGAGCTATTCCCACTCCCTAAGCACTGTACTGATTTTTTTTTCTCAAAAGTTCCTAAAACATTCCCCTTTTAGTATCTGTGGTCCATGTGTGGTACCATGTTCTCCTAACCTTAGGCTTAAAACCACAGTCCACCTGCCTAATTTTTGTCCTGATCTTTACTTATTCTGTCTAATTAATTGTCAGATCTTGTAGATTTTTTTTTCCAAGAAATCTCTCATCTTATAAACTTGGTTTCATTTTAACTCTCACAACCATTACTGTATTTTGGGTCCTTGTTATTATATTTGAACTGTCACAAGTAGCTTATGATTCTTCTTGCCTGTACTCTCCTTTCAAACCACTTTTGTTAGATGAGTCTTCCTGAAGATTCATTGCTAGACAAAATTTTACATACTCCCTGGTGTCCAGAAGATAAATTCCTAACTCTTCAGTATAATATAAATAACCCCCCCCACGCTTCCATTTTAACAATTTAAATCCCACATGTCTGATCTCAAATCCAACTTCCTTTTATTTTGCTTTCCTCAACTATTCCAGCTTTCAGCTGGTTTCTCATCAATATGAATGAATTTCTGCAGCAGTCTTCTGTAGAAATCTTTGAGTAATTTATCAAATTATGTCTTGATTTGCCTTTATATAATTAGATGCTTTTATGTTGTACCCTCTAACTAAGTTTTCTAAGTGTAGAACCCATGTTTTGTAGGTAGGTCTTTGAATCCTTTATAATATCTAAGACCTAATGGCTAAAAAACATCTATTTGTGGGTAAAAAAGAATGGGATTTCTTTGGGGCTACATTTTTCATAGTGTGTTTTGTTTTGTTTTAGCTGGAAATGTTTTTAAAACACTTTTAAAAAAGACACTCCTATTGTATTCTTATAACCATTCTGTAGGGTTAGGCTAGGGATCTTCATTTGAATAATTTATATGATTTCCACAAAGAGGTTAATTACTGATGGACAGAGCCAGGTCTTCTTATTCCCACTTCTATGTTCTCTCTACTCTATCCTCTGACCTCTCAGAATTTGACTCAGTACTTCTTATTTTATTAAAAAATGTTTAGGTCTCCATGCAACCACCTTAGTAACCACACAGATTATGTAATCATGTCTTCTCTGAAACTGACCTCACTCTTTTCAGTCTCTGTTGGCAGAATAATCTTCCTATAGCTCGTGAATCAAACCTACCTTGTTTTTACTGCAGAGCCTAGAAGAGTCCTTACTTCCTTTCATGACACTGCCTTGTATTCCCAATTTCTGTTTTCCGTTCACGCTTTTGTGCAAAATAAGAAATGAAACATGTACTAGAATTGTTTTAAAATTGTCCAAAATGTCTCCAGGGTTGACTCACTGCTAAACCTCATGGAAACCCTGGTTTGTTTGGCTGGACCAGGGAGTGGGATTTGGGGAATTATGATAATTACGGCTCATCGTATGATCCAAGGCCAAATACTTTATTTTTCTTTGCTTTCATTGCTCCATCAGCAAAAGGTAAAATTTATTCTGTGTAACCAGAGGGTCGATGGCAGCGGAGAGCAAAAGTTTCATGCCGTTTGTGAGCATAAGACTATTATAAAAGCTAAATATAGCCATGGCAACTACCGCAGGGAAACAGAGCTTTCAGATCTTTCTCCCAGGGGCCCAGCAATGAATACATTTCCCAGCACCATTTTTCATACCAGATCACGCAACACATTTTCAAATGATAAATCTGAGATATTTCAACATCTCAATTAACGATGATGATGAAAACGGTAGTTACCATTCTTTGAACCTTCAGGGTATACCAGATTCTGGATCAGACTTTACAAAACCCCTGCAAGGTGTGGATTCTTAACTCCCTTTTGCAGAAAAACAAAAATAACAGACTCCATCAGGATAAGTGGCTTGCTTGGAATCACAGAGCTAATGAGGTGCAAAACCCTCGTCTCTCTGACCCCAAGCTTGAGCTCACCGCCTTCGTGCTGTATCACCGCCATTGACAGAGGCACTGGGTACACAGCAGAGGGCTGGGAAGTGGGGACTACTCTTGTTCTTTGTGACAGCTGGACTCATTCCATAGTCACGAACTTGACCTGTTATGCTAAGGATATTTTAATAGAAAATAAGTAAAAAAATGACTGCAGGTTTCAGCTTACTTACAATTTGGTTTAAGAATATGATCCTATGCTTTTTTTAAAAAAAGATTTTATTGGGGAATTGGGGGACAGGAACAGTGTTGGGGAATTGGGGAAGGGGAATAGTCAATTTGTTGTCCTTCAATCTCAGCAAGCTCAGCTCCAGGTCCAGTTGTGCCACTCAGCTCAAGGTGCTCAATTAAGTTGCAGGTGGGTGTAGCCACCATCCCATGTGGGAGTTGAACCAGCAGCCTTGTTGTTAAGAGCGCGTGCTCTATCCACTGAGCCATCTGGGTGGCAGCTCAGCTCAAGGTGCCGAGTTCAGTCTTAGTTGCAGGCGGGCATAGGTTGCCCACCATCTTGATCAGGCAACCTTGTTGTTAGGAGCACGTGCTCTCACCAGCTGAGCCATCCTGCCACCTGTTGGCAGCTCAGCTGCAGCTCAATTCGGGCGCCGCTCACTGACCCGTGTGGGAATTGAGCTGGCGACCCTGTTGCTCAGAGCTCGCACTGTTGAGCAAGTTCTTAACGAACTGAGCCACTCGGCCGGCCTGATCCTATGCTTTCTTTGTTGATTTTATTCCCCTCCCTCCCTTTCTCCCTCCCTCATGCTTTCCTTTCTTCCTTCTTTCTTTTCCCTTTTTTCTCCTTCTCTTCTCTCCTCCCTCCCTCCTTCCTTGCTTCCTTCCTCCTTTCCTCCCTTCTTTCTTCCTTCCCTCCCTGTGTCCTTCCTTCCTTTCTTTCTAAAATTTAATGGCTTTGAACTTCAATTCTAACACAAGAAGGATTTGTTAAATTACTTTCTACTTCTAATACCTATCCACAAAGTTTCCATTACATGGTAGTAATATTTTTGAAAACGTTCAGGGCAAACTTTGGCTTTCTTGACATGTCATCTAATTTGAGATGATAACAGTAGTACTGTTAGTTTGTCAGTTTGTTACTAATATTTCTCTAGACAATTGTTCCCCAGTTTCATTGGTATCCATCCTTTTGTTGTCATGGCTTACAGGGTAGACCATCACCCAGAAGGCACAGAGGTATTTACATACTCATTATATGTTCATCAGCCTCCTCTCTGTTGAAGTATCAAGGCTTTGGGCCCTTATTAGATCCCACCAACACATTCATTCATTCCACCACTAAACACTAGGCACGGGAGTGAACAAAACAGAGAAAAATCCTACATTTCATGAAGCTGAGCCAATGCATATATTGTAGCCATGTTCAACAATATTTACACACTCCTAGGACTGGGTAGAGTTTGTCTATTGGTACAGGACTCTGGGGATTTGGTGGCAAAACTTAGAGATTTCAGGTTAATTATCATATACAGTATTTTTAGTGTGTTACTCTTTTAGTCTCATTATTCTAGATATATTCTCCTTGGATAATCAGCTGCATTTTTCCCTTTGCCTTTTGTTTTCTTCAATAACCTCAACACCCCCTCACTTCCTCTTCCCTGCCATGCTTTAATATTCCTAAGAGCCCTGTCAGGCTTCATTTTATAGATGAGGAAATTAAGACTCAAAGAAGTTAAATAACTTCCTCAAGGCCACACAGCTAGTCAGAGGTAGATCTGGGATTTTGATTCATATGCATCGGACTCCCAACGATGTATTAGCAACCACAGTTTTATTCTTGCACTCTCTAAAAATAACGTCTTCCGTGCATTTACCATTCAGTACTTAGTCACATGGGATTATGACTTCTCTGAGATAGTCTGTGACTCCTGGCACAGTGTGAACACTGGTCCGTGAACATGTGAATGATAAAAACATGTATTATTCTTGGTGCTATTTTCAGCTTACGCTAGCTCTGATCCATTGCAAAATTTAGCGTTTCTAATACCATTCAGTTTCAAGAGGAAAATCATCCATTTTCATTGGGAAACTCTTTGGTCTTCTGTTCAACCCTTCCAATTCTACAGCGCTCCCCCATGTCAGCCAACAGGAACCTTGTTCTGTAAAGAACCCTGAAATGTTTGAATGGCTGTCTGTAGTTACCACTCACTGAGTGTCTGAGGAATTCCTTTTTTGTTTATGTGTCTCAGTGTCTCAGGCCCCATGATGTAAACCTCCTCACCAAAAACAAATGAGCATAAGCACTGCCATTTCTGATAGCAGTTCTGAAATTACACATTTTGCTGCCACTACCTGAGTTGAGAGCAGTGTGACTTGAAAAGGGACCTGTGTCAGCAGGATCGTTCCTCTTTGGAAAGAAACATGGAGTCAAAGCACACTTGAGCCCTCCATCTCTAAGAGCTTGGTTAGGACCTGTTCTATGTCAGCAAAGTTACTCAAATTTTCTGGGCCTGCGTTTCCTAATTTATGCAATTGGATATATTATACTAGACAGTGACTATATGTCAGAATTGTGATGCAGATTCTTAAAAATACAGACTCCCAGTCCCCACTCAGAGATTCTGGTTCAGAAGATCGAAGACTAGACTGGGAGTCTGTATTTTAACCAGTTTCCAGGTAATTCTATGGCGAACTGTCTTTGAAAACACATTGTGGGAACCACACATAGTGGTTTGTGCTTCAATAGACTTTTGGTGAGACTTCATTAAACCTATTTTTTTTTTCCACTTAGGATATCTGTCACAAGGAGTGGAGTGCTAGCATCCCAGCTGCAAGTCTGTCGTTCAAGGTTCTTGCTGCAGCCAGCAGTGTCCTTGGAGTCTAGTTCAAAGCTAGAGAGAGTGAACCACGGAGCCGGAGCCATTGGTGGAGGGGCTGGCCTGAAGGAAGTGAAGTGTTTCAGCCAGAATGTACTGACGCACGACCAGGAAACCACAAGACTGGTGGAAACCTTTCCAAGCCTGTGTCCTGTGATCAAAAGAGGTACAGGAAGCGGCTGTGCCAAGAGTCCTTTCTGCTGCTGGCTGGAACCCTGAGCCTCAGAGGCTCTCTGAGTCAACTCCCCGAGCAGAGGCTGTCACCCAAGGAGCCATTTCTTGTTTGCTCTGAGGTGGCCCCACAGGTGGGTAGAAATGAGCCGCTGTCTCTTTTTCTTGCTTCTTCCTTTTGGCAGCGATTGCCATCTGATAGCACACTCTGGTTTGTCAGAAACTGTAGACTACTGGCTTGTTACCCTCTTCCAATGGGGTATTGTTGGGTGTTCAGGCCTGTATAAAACACCAAATCCTAAAACGCCTACCGATGCCTAGATCATCTGACCAGCAGATGTCAATGGCCTGGACTTCCAATAGAATGGACTTGCTCTACTTATCGCGTCAGAACCGTTCCCCCTTCCCCCAGGCTGCTCCTCTTTCTTTGGTTCCGTATGAGAATACACTAAACCAGGAGTTCTGTTCAGATCCCCATCATGCCTGGACGCAAGGTCAACATAATTGTGTTGCTGTAAATTCTCTCTTTCCTTGGCCAAAGTCACTGCCAGCTGCTGTGCAATAAATCACATCATCATATAGCAGAGACAGTTAATAGCTGAGGCTAGCAGGATAACTGAGCCATGTTTTGAGAGCTAAACAAACGGAGAAATTGGACTGACCGTGGAGCACTTCAAATTGATTGCGCAGTAATGGGGTATTTTTCCTGGAAAGACAACAGAATAATTCTGAACTATTGATTCTGTCATGGGTTCAGGCTCCCATGTAGAGGAAAATAAAACAGGTGTGATAAATTTTTCATTTGGCCCCCTGCCTGGCTTTCCTTTGTATTGCATGCTTCAACTTTTATTCTTTAAACCCTGATGAGATGACCTGGCAATATTGTCCATGTGGCATAAAATCCACCATCTTAATCTGCTTTGTACCAAAATCTCAGCAAGCAGGAGGTGGCCCTCTACGATTAAGCTTTTATGAAATGATGCCCTGTGCATGGGCTTAGGTTTCAACCAGTTTGGAAAACATGAAAAATTCAGCGGGGAGAGGCCATACACCCTCTGCAAAGATTTAGGAGGTCCAGATTCGGGAGGCTACACACACAAACTGAGCAGTGACAATCCAGTGTTTTCTGTGACTCCTCCCCAGGGACTGTTATGTAAAGTAGAGGCTTTGCAAGCGCTTTGTCCTCCAGTGCATTTTGCCTTTTGGGGGAAGTGCTAACTTTGTACACTGCTAACACCAAACATTTGAAAATAAAACCTCTCTCTCTCTCTCTCTCTCTCTCTCTCTCTCTCTCTCTCTCTCTCACTCGCTAACACTCTTGGCTCAGTGTATCCTACCAAAACATACTTCAAAAGACTTCTTTATAGGAAGAATGTTTCAAAAATATAATATTCCATCTGTTATTTCAATAATACATGCTCTGGGACTCTCTTTATGAACCATTTTCCTTTCGTTGCTCCCATTTAGATGTATAAATATTTGATTCAGAAGCCCCGAGGAATAGTCAGCCAATCAGGTCACTGAATGGGGAACATTCCTAACCCTATAATTTTGTCTGTAGCAGGCGCCTCCCGCTGTGGAACTAACTGCTAAGGGATTAAAGCAATGTAATCCTCAGACTGGTCCATCTCAAGGTTACTCTGAAGTGGAGAGAAGGAAGCAGTTTTAATTTTGATAAAATAAACTTTATTTTGTAACTTTATTATTTGTTTTTCTTTCTCCTTTCGACACTTCATAATGGACGTGTCTGGTAATTGGAAGTCAGCCTCCCTGGTCGAGGTGCCTGAGGCCACCCCCTATTCTTGTAGCTTTTTTCAAGAGGTGGCCACACAGTGTTTGGTCCTGTCATTCCAAGGTGTAGAGCCCACGTTTTTTCTACCTCATGTGAACTGAACCAAGCCATACGCTGCCTCTTAGGAAACATACTCAGATGGTGCTTTCCTGATGGGTGGCAACAGACAATGCATAAGCACTGTCCTACCACCCAACTATGTTAGAAATTTCAAACCATGTGCAAAACTCTAAGTATTTTTCTACTTGTTAGACTTTGCTCACCAGACCTCTGCTTCAGTAATTATTGAGGCATTTAAGCTTATAACTTGAATTTCATGGGAACCCCCTCTTTGATAGAAACTCAAATATGTTGCCAGGAATAAATGATCTTTATGGACGAAATTTAATGTATTTTGAATCATGCTCAAAGAGGTCTTTTGCTGGGTATAAGGAATAAAATAAAAATTCCCTTTATAAAATTTTACAACTAGATGGGTAGGGAAAAATATTTTCCAGGATAAAAATATTTTCGTGTCACTTCTTAAATTAAAAAAAATACGAAAGTATAGATATACACCTAAAATTAAGCCTAATTATTAGCATGTAAATAGGAGACAATAGGGCAAAACTGTGGCAGAGCTTTAAAAATGTCTACAATTTTGGCCAAGAAATTATGTGTTTAGAAGTTTACTTAGGAGACAATTAGGAAATCATCACACAAAAGTGTATACGCAAAGATGTTATCATTGTATTATTGAAAAGAGTGAAATATGTAGATTGAAATTTAAAAGAAAGTGCTCATTAACAGTCTGAATAAGAATTCACATATATTTAGTTTTGCTTTGAAAGGTTTTCCCTTAAGTAGTATTTCTAAGTATTAATTTGAACCTTGTTTTCCCTTAGTGTTAATGAATTAAATACTATATTAAAAAGTGCCCAGTTCAATCTAGATATGATAAATGTTAAGATGATAACCTCTAGAAGAGGGGTTAATTTTCACTTCCAGGCTATGACGGAATAGCTTGTATCTGACCAACACTCCCACAATAACAACTTAAACATCTGGATAAATTAAACAAATAATTCTGATAGCACTGGAGAGCTGTAAGGCATCGATAACTTTGAAATAGAACAAAGAGATGAACCTAACATTTGGAGCTCCTTTTCCCATGAAGGTATTTCCCAATTTCAAAGCAGCCAAGAATTGGAGAAATTGAGGGCAGCTCTTAGCAGTTTTATGGAACTGAAGGAATAAAACTTAGAATTGGAGTCTGTGGAGATGTTAAGGATCTAGTAAATCATCAGGCTTTCATTCGGGATGCCTAAAGGACTACAATTTAGGAGTGAGAATGAACAGAATCAGCCCTTACAGAGACTGAAACAAACTCTAAAGTATAAAGTCATTTGCCTGGGCTAATAGTCCACTAAATTGCAGGAAGATACCATCATTAGAAACTTCTAATGACTTAAAAACTATTTTGCACTCAATGCTACCATTTAATAAAACATTATCAGACATTCCAGTAAGCAAGACCAAATAATCAACAGTGAAGAGAAAAAAAAACAAAACACCACCACTCAGGGGGAAAAAAATGAAAGAGACCTACAGAAAAACATTTATTAGAGTTATCAGACGTGGGCTTTTAAATATAATTAATATTTTCAGGAAAATATAGAACGAGGTGAAAAGTTTCAGCAGAGAGGTGGAATCTATGAAAATAATTGAAGTGGAGTTTAAAAATAAAAAAGTACAATAACTGAATTTTCAAAATCAATACATGGGTTTAAGAGCAGATCAGACATAGCCAGGATATAATTCAGTGAATTGCAAGATAAGTCTGTAAAAAAACACCCAGAATAAAATACAGAGAGACAAAGGAAAATACTGAGGATAAGAGACACATAAGACATAGAAAGAAGGACAAATAACTGTAATTGCAGCCCTAGAAGTAGAAAGAGAGAATGGGGCAGAAGCAATATTTGAAGAAATAATGGCTGATAATCTTTCAGAACTGCTGCAAAACATCAAGCCATAGATCCAAGAAGTGTTACGAATGCCAATTAGGAAAATGTAAAGAAAATCATAATAAAACTACTTAACGCTGAAGAGAAGGAGGAAAATCTTAAAGCTGCCAGATAAAAAGGACGTTGATTTCAAAGAAACAATGAGAAAACAACTGACTTCTCAATTGAAACGATGGAAGCTGGTATATAATGGAAATCATATTCCAATTGGTGAAAAAATAAAAATAATTCCTTACCTCAAATTCTATACCTGGTAAAATTGTCTTTCAAAATTAAGATAAAATAAAGACACTTCTAAGCAATCAAGCACTGAGATTCTTCATCAGCAGTGTAATTTTAATGGGAGTTCTTCATACAGAAGAAAAATGATCCTAGATAGAAGCATGGGAACGCAGGAAGAAATATAGTAGAACTATTTAAGCCAAAACTGAGTAAAAGCCAAATGTCCATGAATAACAGAATGTATAAATTATCTTCTGTGTCTATAATGAAGTACTAAATGGGCAATGACAATAATCAAACTACAGTTATATGAATCAACTGTAGTTTGGGTGACTCTCACTCAACATTACGAATGGAGCAAGATACAAAGAGTATATATTGGACAGGGATATACTCATAAATGTCCAAAAAAGGCCAAAAATACATACAACGTTGGAAGTAAGAATGGTGTTACCTGGGGTAGAGAGTATAGTAACTGGAAAGAAAGGGTTGTAATGATTTCTTGTTTTGGCTCTGGCTCCCCATTACATGGTGTGTTTACTTTGAGAATATTGATGAAAATGTACCATGATGATTCGTGTATATTTCAATAAAGGGAGGGGGAAAATACTCCAGAGTTCTGTTCGCGTGATGGGAAAATAACATTTTTTTTTGAGCGAAGGAATGAGAAAGGAATACAGAAATAGCTTATTTTAGTTTGACTTCCTTAAAAGGAATTTTTAATAATTTGGAGACTACTCCATGGAATTTTGGGATTTTAAAAAGCTCCAAGCCTAAGGATTATAATTAGCATTCAGTCATGACGTCTGATTCTTGAACCTGTTAGGCAGAAAAACGTTTCTTCAATGAGACATTCCTTTCATGAATCTTGACTAATGAAGAAAAATGTGGCCATCTACATGTGGCCCATTGTAGATGGTGATTTAGAGTGCGGGAGGATCCCAAGGATGCGTCCTTGGTTGATAAATGGGGTAGTTATTTCACACCACGTCTGCCTCATGATTCACAGACCCACAGGGAAAAGATGTAGGCGGTTGGTAGGCTTCAAACTGTCTTAGAAACTAACAAAATTGAAAACTGAATAGAAACCTTGGGAAGCTCTGGGTTACTGTGAGAATAAAGGGGATCAGGGAGCTAAGCCTCTGAAGGGAGACCCCCAAAGCTGGAAGGCGGCAGCTCAATGTGGTCTGCTCTTAGGAGACCCATTCAGATAGAAATGAGTCCATAAAAATCCTTTTTTTCCCCCCTTTTTTGCTTTCGACATGTGTGTGGAAAGCTAGGAAACTATCTCAGCTGACAAACTATTACTTATAGGATGGTTAAAGATGGGATGATTTAGTTTGAGCGAGAGGTTTCTATCCAGAAAGCCAAGAAGCAGAGTAACAGCCAATGCAGGGGCTATCCACTACACTGGACACTTCTCCAAAGCAGCGAGTGAGGCTCCAGTGGAATGCAAAACAGAATTTCTTTCTTTGTTTTAAAAAATTAAATTATTGGGGTGACCATAGTTAGTAAAATTTCACAGGTTTCAAGTGTGCATTTCTATAATACATCGTCTATATAGCACATTGTTTCTTCAGTGACGTTTGTATATGCTTAGAAACTAATGTGCTCAAAATGCTTATTTTTGTCAGATACATCTTACAATGCTGCACCATAAATGTTTTCATGTTCTCAACACGGGTCTTCAATCAGTTTGGCATGGTTTTTAATCTTGGCAAAAATAAATTATACCAACAGTAGAACGATCTTAATATGTTTGAAGTAGTTTATACTTTCTCTAGAATTTTCGCTATCTTTTAATATGATGGTGGCAAAAACATTTTGCGGGGGAGGGGACAGGGAATGAGAACATAGAAAAATAAGACTGCTTTTCATTTACCTTTACTTTTTCTCCAGTAGACATGGAATCAACGTGACAATTCAAAAGGAATGATGGCTCCATGATTCTTGTTCCCTGATGCTCTTCATGTGACCTACGTGTCAGCTCTATAGGACTTCTAGAAGCTTCAAGGTAACGAAATATATTTCTTCCTGGAACCATCCTGATAGCCACTGGTGTCAGGCATCAGTCACAGAATTGCCTCATCGGCTTCCTTACTAGACTTGCATTCTAGGGGTTGCAAGATAACCTCGAGACTCACTTGGCTCACAGAATCTTGGGAAGTTTGATAGGCCTCAAAATGGAGATGGCATCCTGGAAGGGAACACTTCAGTGTCCCTAGCCTAGCTCAAAAAGAGGGTATTTTAATAAAGACATTTTGATAAGCACATGCCACATTCACATGAGACTGTGAAAGCTATTTTTGTCAGAACAATAAGCTTTCTGTCCTTCCTCTCCTGTAACAAACTTGGCCCAGCGGCTACAGGGTGGAAAGGAGGGTATCTCAGGCCCACCTCTCATTGGTTACAGTAATTGGATGAAGGGCGGGCAGGTGGCCTAAGAAAGGTCAGTCATAATCTTTCCCTGGGGCTAGTGTGTCCTCTGAGGTGTCCACGACCAGAGGATGTTTCTGTGGGGTTGCGAGCAGATATGTGGAGAGAACGTGCTTGCTGAATGAAGCCAAGTGGAGCAAATGTCAGACAGAAATACAAGGGTTCGTGGCCGTGATCTCTATTAAAGACCGGGAGGCGTTGAGCCCCTCGCCTCTTCCCTCGCTTCTCTGAATTGCGCAGGTGTGTCCCCGAGCTTTGTGAATGAAGGAAGCCTCTTCTTGCACAAGCCAGTTAGAGGTGATTTCTGTCACTAGCAACCCGAAAAGTAATAATGAATAAAAGGACATTATCAAGAATCATAGGAGGGCCAAGAACTGCCAATTGTCCCCACTTTGGAGCTACTTCTTTCCAGCATCTTATCGGCATGTGTTCTCTCCTTACTACGGGCCCTTGGACGTTAGATATCTGCCCTGTATATTGAGATCATTCCCAAATAGTGCAGGCCCTTCACAGAGCTTTGCTTCTCAAATTTCAGTGTGCTTGGAGGAGCTAAAAATCTGATTTCTTTTTTATATCAAATGTGACAAGTTATCTATGTTATGACCTGGACTGCCTCAAAGAAGATAGTAATATCTGCTATATTCTAAGCACTGTGCTAAGCAGAAGTTTAATGAATTTATCAATGGTCTTAGACCTCAAGCTACTTAAACCAGAGGTTTCTTTATCTATAAAAAATAATATCATATGCAGCATTTGTTAGGAATAAAAGAAACAAGGGCTGATACGAACTGTAAGGAACTGGGGAATTAAGAAGACACGGTCACTGTGGGCTAGGAAAACTAGAGACGTGGGATTTGAGCAGAGTCCCAAAGAACAGCTAGGTTCAGATTATTCAGAAGGAGCAGGAGCTTTCAGAGAGAAGAGAAGGTGGGGACCAAGACTGAAAAAACAAAAGGCAGATCTGTGTGCGGGTATGCAGGCTTGGTGAAGAGGAGGGCACTCGTCCCACACCACCCACCATCTGACCCCTTCCGCGTCTTTCCTGGCCATCTTTCCCTCCTACAATGTCCTCATGGATTTTGATCTGAGGGTGGGAAGAGGGCGCTCGCCACCCCATCTGGAGTTCTCCTTGACACGTGGTCCCTCCAGCCGTTCTGTTCTGTGTGCTCCTATTCTCTCTGCATCCATGGGCTCCCCTTCTGATCATTCATCAAAGTAAGGGGCCATCTGCTCTGGGCTCCGTCTGCTCCACGAATGAAAGGAAGGCATGTGGTACGTGGCTCCATTCCAGCTTCCCCCTCTTTCCATCTGCTGTGCCCCTTTGAACAGCCCATGGGGCATAGCTGATGGCTCACCTTCCTGCAAGGTGCACGACCCTTTGCTTTCAGTCCTATTTTCCTTTGAAAAATACCTGCACCTCCTGCTGTTCACGTGTTATTGTAGAAACCCCTACCTTACACCACACCACTGGTTGTTTAGACTTCTTTGGCAGGAACCCATTTTACCAATGAAAGGTGCTAAAACCTTTCCCTGAAGGAAATTCAACATTTCAGCCAATTCTTCCATTACAGGAAGAATAACAACTTTCAATTTATATATCCCGATCCCTTTGAAGTACATTATTGACATTTGCTAACCAATCGCTTGGGTCCCTCGCCTCACAGGAGAGGGTTTGAAGCTGGAACAACCTGGAAAGTACAGTCTAAAATGAATGGAAATAGGCCCAGGAATGAAATGATAGAACTAAAAACAATAGTGCAAGCACCTTCCAAAAACCATGTGTGTGTGTGTGTTTGTGTGTGTGTGTCTGAATATGTAATCGACACATGCATTTTTCACGCAAACCAGAGAATCAGAGAAAGACCTGTCGATGACTAGGAGGAAGGAAATTTTAAATGTTATATTTGTGTAGAAAAAAAAATCACTTTTTCCAAATTTTTTGAGTCCTAAATAAGTGTTTAACATCTCGGATCCTCACTTGGCTAATTTGTAAATTGGTGATAACGAATACCTATAGGAAAGCATTTTTATTAAGGACTCAATATTAAGCACAGTGCCTAATATGTAGTAGGCACTCAAATAGTTATCCCAGTGCTTGGACTATAATGGGGACTCAATAACTATCCCTTGTTTGAAAAAGTAAATGAAAATAATATGTCGAAAGCCCCTCATCTTCCAGGCACATAGTTGGTATAATCTGGTTACTCTTATGCTCCTAGAAAGATATATACTCCCATCATTATTTCTGTCGTGATTGATTTATATTCCCTGGTTAGCCCAGTGTGGAAACTCTATGAAACAGAAAAGCAAAACTATAAAAATAGTCTTAATTTCTGTACTATCAGAAATTAAGTCTTAATTTCTTAATTGACAATAGTCTTAATTTCTGCACCAGTACCATCCCTGAGGGCTGTGTCAGCTGGGGTCATTGTTTTCTAGAATTTCAAACAAAAAGTAAGTCTCTGAGAGCAATGAGGAAACAGAAACAAAGGTTTGTTTAATTAAGGGTCCATTTAGGGCAGTGAAAAAGGCAGGCAGGTAAACAGAATTGAAAGAGACAGGTGATCATTTTAACAGCTTTATTGAGATACAATTGGCACACCATGCACTGCATGTATTTAAACTGTACAATTTGATGAGTGTTGACATATGTGTATATGCATGCAGTCACCAACGTAATCCAGAGAGGTTAATCAAGCACATCAATCACCCACAGACGTGTCCTTTCAGCCCCGGAAGTCCCTCCTTCTGGCAACCCAGTGTTTTGTTTTGTTTTTTTTTCTATTACTGTAGATTAGCTTGGATTTTCTAGAGTTTTATGTCACTAGAATTATACAGCACATTGTCTTATTGTCTGGCTTCTTTCATTCAGCAGTTACTTTGAGATTCATTCTTAGCGTTGCATTTATTAATAGTTCATTCCTTTTTATTTCTGAGTAGTATGGTATGGCTATAACATACGTTGTTTGTCCACTCACCTGTTGATGGACATTTGGGTTGTTTCCTAGTTTTGACTATTGCAAATAAAGCTCCTGTGAATATTTGTGTACAAGTCTCCGTATGTATATATTCTTTTATTTCTACGTAGGAGGAGAATGCCTGGGTAATGGTAGGTGTATGTTTAATTGTTTAACCAGCACTTCCAGGTCCTCATCCTCGCCAGTCCTTGGGAAGGTCATTCCTTTTAGTTTTAGCCATTCTAATAGCTGTGTAGTAATATGATGTTAATTTGCATTTCCCTAATGACCAGGGACGTTGAGCATCTTTTCCTGTGCTTGTCTGCCATATGTGTATTTTGGTGAAGTGTTTGTTCAAATCTTTTGCTCATTTTTTATTGGGTTGTTTGTTTTCTTATTATTGAGTTTTAGGTGTACTTTATAAGTTCTGGATACAAGCTCTTTATGAGATTTATGATTTGCAAATATTTTCTCCTAGTCTATGGCTTATCTTTTCATGTTCTTAACAGTGCCTTTCAAAAAGTAGATATATTTAATTCTAATGAAGTACAATGTATTAGTAGTTTCTTGTTTGATGGATCATCCTATATAAGAAATGGTTTTCTTCAGAGTACTATGGTTTTAGGGTTTACATTTAGGGTTCTGATTCTTTTTGATTTATGCATATGATAAAGGGTGTGGATCACATGGATACTTTGCATTTGGGTATCCAGTTGCTCCAGTATCAAAAGTTAAATGGAGTCCTTTCTGCACAGAATTGCTTTGGCATCTTTGTAGCAAATCAGTTGTCTTTATAATGTGTCGGTCTATTTCTGGACTCCATGGTTTTCCATTGATCTTCTTTTCTATCTTTATATGATTAATGTAGCTGTAAGGTAAGGCTTTGGGTTAAGACTTTATTCTTCTCTCCCAAAGGTGTGTTGATTATTTTACATTCTTTGCAATTCTGTATGAATGTTACAATCAATTTGCCAAGTTATTTAAAAAAAATCTGATGGGATTCTGAATCTGTTGAATCTACAGACCAATTTGGGGAGAACTGACATCTTAATTATATTGAATATCTCTATCCACAAACATAGTATATCTCTTCATTTATTTGGATCATCTTTCATTTCTCTCAGCAACGTTTTGAAGTTTTTAGCATACAGGTTTTGTAAATCTAATCAGTTTTATCCCTAAGTAACTCATGTTTTCTTATACTATTATGAATTACATATTTTTAAATTTTCAATTTCTGATATTTTTCTTTCTAGTACATGGAAGTAAAATTAATTTTTGGTTATTAAGCTGGTATCCTGTAATCTTGCTAAATTCGCTTATTAGTTCTAGTAGCTTTTATATAGATTCCACTGACCTGCCTACACAGAGACTATATTGGCTGAAATAGAGTTTTATTTCTTCCTTTCCAATATGGGTGCCTTTTGCTTTTTGTTTTTACCATATTGTACTGGCTAGAACCTCCAATATAATGATGGTAAGGAATGGTAGAGGAAGTATTTTTATTTTATTCTTGAACTTAGCAGGAAGATATTCAGCCTTTTACCAATAAGGATGATATTAGCCATAGGCCTTTCATAGATGCCCCTTCATCTAGTTGAGGAATTTTCCTTCTATTACTAGTTTAGTGAGAGTTTTGATCAGTAATGGATATGGATTTTGTCAAATGCCTTCCCTGCATTTACTGATGATCATATGTTGGTTTGTTTTTTATAGTTTAATATGGTGAATCACATTGATTGATTTTATATATTAAGCCAACTTTGCATTCATGGAACAAATTCCACTTGTTACTGATATATTACCCTTTTTTGTATTGTTGCGTTTGCTTGGATAAAATATTGTTTAGATTTTTTTCTTCTTTGCTCATAAAAGATATTGGTCTGTAATTCTCTTTGCTTATAATATCTTTCTCTGGTTTGGTAGTTGAGTAATACTGGAACCAAATAACAATTTGGGAAGTATTTTCTCAGACTCTTCAATTTCGTGAAGGAGTTTGTGCAGAACTGGTATCATTTCTTCCTTTAATGTTTGATGGAATTCACCAGATCAACAACTTAAATGAAATGGACCAATTCCTTGAAAGACACAAACTACCAAAGGTCACTCAAGAAGAAACAGATAATCTTTACAGCCCTAAATCTAATAAAGACATTGAATTTGTAGTTAAACATCTTCCCATAAAGGTTATGATTGGACTTGGTGGGTGTAGCTTTCTTTCTATTTCTTGTGGTTGGAATTGACTGAGTTTCTTGGATCTTTGGGTTTACAGCTTCATCAAAGCTTTAAAAATGACCATTATTTCCTCCAGTTCTTTTTCTACCTCTCCAGCATCACTTTCTGAAACACTTACATTAGGCTGATTGAAAGTGTTGCACAACTCACTGATGCTTTTTATGTATTCTTTTAATTTTTTTTTCTCTGTGTGCTTTATCTTGGACACTTTGTATTACTTTATTTTCAAGTTCACTTACCTTTCCTTCTGTGAGATCTTATCTGCTATTAATCCCTTCCAGTGTATTTTTTATCTTGGACTTTTTTGTTTTCATCACTAGAAGTTTGATTTGTTTTTAAAAATTTCTTTTATGTTTCTACATAACTTTTGAACATATGGAATACAGTTACAATAGCCATTTTTATAACCTTGTCTGTTCATTCAAACATCTGTGTCAGTTCTGTGTCAATTTCAGTAGATTGCCTTTCCGCCTCATTATGGATTGTATTTTCATGCTTCTTTGCATGCCTAATAAGTTTTGATTGGGGGCCATGGCCCATTTTGGATTTTATATTTTGGGGTACTGGACATTTTTGTATTCCTACAAATATTCTTGAGCTTTCTTCTGGGATGCAGTTACATTACCTAGAAACAGTTTGATCTTTTCGGGTACCACCTTTAAGATTTGTTAGATGGGACCAGAGTATGATCGAGGACTAATTATTCCCATCAATTGATGCAATACCCTTTTGAATACTCCTCCCAATTCATTGTGATTGTGAAGTTTTCTAGGGGTGATGAGAGCAGATACTCTTCCTGGCCTTGTGTGATTGATAGGTACTGTCACCACAAAACTTTTCTTTTCTTTTTTTTTTTTAAAGTTTATTTTTTTAAATTGGGGAATTGGGGGATGGGAACAGCCCTGGGGAATTGGGGGAAGGGGAACAGACAAGTTGCTGTTGTTTTGTTCTTCAGTCTAGTGGAGGACGTTGCTTCACTGGCCCAAGTTGGCACCATTATTGCGCTCTTCCCAGGTGAGGCAGATCAGCCACCGGCTTCTGGACGGCCGCTCACTGCGGCTGCTGGCCGCTCACGCTGGCTGCTGGCTACACACGGTAGCCCATGGCAACCCATTGCCATAGGAGCTGCAGCCTACGCCGTCGCCAGTGACTCACGGCAGCCCAGCTCCAGGTTGAGCTGTTGTTCAGCATCTTAGCTGTGGAGGGCAGTGTCACTGGCCCTCATATGTGGGATCTGAACCAGGTCCCTCTGGCGTCCCAAGCCAGCTCTTAACCACTGCGCCACTCGGCCAGCCCTACTAAACTTTTCAAGTAGTTCTCTCCCTGGCTCAAATGGTTTCCTTACACTGATCAGTGCTCTACTGAATACTCACGGGACGATACTTTGCAAAGCTCTGGAGCTCTTTCTCTGTGCAGCTCAAAGGTGTATTTTCAAGTTGGTCACCTCCGTGAGCAAATGGGGCATGACCTCACCAGGATCTTTTGAGAGTCACATAGAATGACTCGCATTTGTCGACTCCAGGGCCATTCGCAGAAGCGTTTACACCTGGTCTCTCCTCTGTCATTGTTTGAGGGTCAGCTGCCCATGGATGCCTGCCGAGTGTCATCATGCTGGCATCCTGTGCTGAGGCATCAGAGAAGCCCCAGGGCAGAAAGCAAAACAGGTCCCACTTGAGGTGAGGTGCTGTCCGCTCAGGTGAGCAGAGGCCTCCAGGGGTAGAATCTGAGGTGAGGCTGAAAAGACATCAGGTGGGGAACAATAGACACGTGATACAGATTATCATTTAAATATGTACTATAACTGATGCACATCCATCACTAAGTTGGATAGTGAAATGATGTGTACATTGGAATCATCTAGACATGAAGTATTAAAGAATAATACATCTCAGTTTTTAAATAAACTCCTTTAGCTGGAGGTATATTTATAACAATGCCCTACAGCAAACTAGGTTATAGAATTTAATGTTTTTCATTATTTTCCAAAAACTTTGAAGCATATTAAAATACACTGTATGTGAAAAAAACATTTTTAATATTTTAGTATGAAAATGTTTACTATACACAGAAAGTAGTGAGGCGAATACGATGAGCACCCCCAATACTCCCCACCACTCCTCAGTTTTAATAGTTATCCACTCAGGTCACTTTTGTTTCATCTATACGTCCACCTTCTGCCATTCAATTATTGTGAAGCAAATCTTAGACATCATATCATCTCATACAAAATGTTTCAGTAAGTAGCTCTAAAAGATAAGAATCATTAAAAAAATTCAAAGTGAAATGACGTTTTCAAATCCAGAAGGGTAAAAAAATAATTACAATTATTTAATATAATGAAACCTCTAGACAGTATTTAGATTTTTCTGGTTATTTCATTATATTATTATTATTATTAATTATTATTTTACAGTTTGGTAAACTGTAATTCAAACGATTTTTAGTGGTCATGCCTTTTGTATCTTTATTTATTGAAGAAACTTGGTGATTTGTTCTGTACCCTGTCCATAAACTGAATTTTGTTCAAAAACTTTATAAAACATAAAGTAATCAAACCTTTAGAAGAAAAAGTCTAGCAGAACATATTAAGGAATTAGCTAACTTAGGACCACTGTTTTTTTGTTTGTTTCTTTTCTAACCTTTGTCCCTAAGAACCCACTTTTGCACAAAGCAGATGATTTATCCATCTCAGTGGTCATCAAAATTGAATCGCTGCTGACTTACAAGACCTCAATGGTGGCCATTGTTTACAGATCCAAAAGTTAGTATCCAGGCACAGGCACAGAGCATGACAATAATACACTATTAATGGATATGCACAGGCATATATACGTATATTTGTCATATGTCCCTCTCTAGATGTGTTTATAAACATGTTTAAATATATGAATTAAAGGCTTGTTTTTATTTTTTCATGAAGTTTACTCAGTCAATAAATGAAAGCTTTGACTCAGCCTACATTTCTGCTAGTAAATGAGATAGAAATATAAGCAAACCCATACATTCCATATACATCTTCTGCAAAAGGGATTTCTTTCAACCCTAAAACATATATTCCTACTTTTTAAAAACTCCTATCCCAAAAGTTGCTTTTAAAGATCAAGAATGCTAAATGTTAAAAAAAAGAAAAAAAAAGAATGCTAAATGTTAACACTCAAAAATTGAGAACACTTTTCTGTCTATATCTGATGGTGGTTCTCTAATGGCTGTGGAGAGTAAAATTCTTCTGAGCTTCTTCTGGGGAACAAGTCAAGCCCTCCTTTGTTGTCATTTTATGACTGGGTAGCCACATAAATATGATCTTTTAAAGATGTTCATCAAATCGTGTCCAAATTTCCCCTTTCTCTAAGGAAGACATGTTGGATTAAGCCCCACCCCAGTGACCTCACATTAACTCGACTGTCTGCAAAAAAACCCTGTTTTTGCAGTAAGGTCACCTTCACATGCTCTGGGGGTTAGGACTTCAGCATCATCTTAGGGGACATGATTCCACTCACAACAGGGTCTACTTTTCTGATATCGTCTCTTGCCACTCTCCTTCCTGCTCTAGCCGTGCTGGCCTTCCTACTGTTCCTACAAAGGATCAGTGGTATCTTCTCCTCCGAGATATTGTACCTTTTGTTCTTCATGCTGAGAAAGGCCTTCTCCTGACCACCGTCATCTTCTCATGTAGCTCTCAGATCAGTCGGAGCCTGGCCCTGACCCCCCTCTCTGAGGCTTGTCTCTCCACGCCCCCTGCTCTTGGCCAAGTGATTTCTGCAGACCACTCACCACTCTGAGAGCATCTTGTTCTTCTACGTGATCGCCTCTCCTCTCTCCACTGGAGACCCCACGAGCGCAGAGATCCTGCCTGCCTTCTTGGCGATGTATCCCCAGCTCCTAAAACAGTGCTTGTTACGTAGCAGGGGCTCAATAAAATTTATTATATTATAATGACTTAAGTATACTCAGAAGTAAGGTATAAAGATAATCAGTTAGAGTCACATTACCAAACAGCATACACATGTACCAAGGAAACTGGCAAAATATTTCATTACCCAGAACAATTGTTTTTCAAATATGGAAACATCACTAGCCTCCCTTCTCCCAAAATTCAAAATAGTCTCTGATCACATGTCCTTTTCATAACACAGCCTCACTGACCATCCTATTTACGGTCACGGCTCTCCACCCCAGCCAGTATTCCCATGTGCCTCTTCCTGTTCTATTCTACACACTTATCACCTTCTAAAAGATGGTACAATACACTCATTCATACTGCTTTGGACGGCGCCCTTGTCCTTTCCAGGAGAGACACTTGTCTGTCTTGTTCATTGAGGGAGCCGAAGAATCTAGAACAGTGCTCCCTGCATAGTATGTGCTCAATAAACATTTGTAGATGGTGGAATAAAAAAGTGTCGTCTTGCTCTTCCCATCTCTAAGCTGCTTACCTGAGCACTATGTCAATAAGAGAACTTGATTTGTAAAAGAAAATGCCAACAAAGACTCCAGATTAGAGAAGAGAGAATCAGAATCAATAGGGTACACACCGCACAGTGTATTTCTTTTTGCAGGCTCAGACTATCCTTGCTTAGCATCTTGGTGTTTATTGGCACTCACATATGAAAGCTCCTGTGCAGGGGCTGTGTTAGTCTTGGGCTCAAGGCTTCACTCTTGCGTTGACTAGAATTGGGGTCTTGTCACTCTTTAGACTGAATGGTTGGTAGTCAAAGCATGATCTCTAGCCAACCCCCAGTGTATTCCTCTTTCCTACAGAACCTTTTTTTTTTTTAAACCATACCAACATGAAAAGCCTCCCAGACCAACCTTTGTCTTAATGGAGTCTGAAGTTCACTCTTCTGTTTATGATGTGTAAGAACTGAAGTGGGAGATATAAAGTTTGCAGCTATTATGTAATCAAAACCATTCGTGTTTCACCAAAGAGGAAGGAGGAGGCAAGAAGGGCCTGGGGGTGGTAGGCAGGGAGGAGGAAGAAAAGGAACAATCCCCGAATTGGAAGCTTAGAGCCTGTGCATTGAGCAGGAAGTTGAAACTCATCCAGCTGTCACAGAACAACAGAAGAAAAATGCTTTATGTATTCAATCATTATTAAGTGTTCTGCATGTCTATTTCCCACGTTATTTGCCAGTATAGATTGGTTTTCAAATGCTAGCCTTTTAAGAGCAGGAGACATATTTGCTTTTCAGATAAAAATTGTTTCATTTTTGAAGGCCATAAAAACAAAAATTCCAAGTGGTGGAAGAGAAAAAAGAAAAAAAAATATGATGCCCTCACTTTCAAGCGTTTTTTACCAAAACCAAGAAGGCCCCTACTACCTTTAATTTGAGAGGCACTTTCTTAGTGAAGGACCACTCCAGGCTGAGCCAGTAGAGTGCCAGCTCCACAGAGATATTTTAGGAATACAGTGTCCAGTGTCCCGTGATGCTGGGGAGATAGACAGGACTGCAAAGCCAGCAGGGAACAGCCAGGCAAGCTGCCAGCGTGTGGCTGCCCCGTAGAAAGCAGGTCCTCCAGGCCAAACTGGCAGATAGAAAATTGGGGGGAGTCAAAGTCTTTGCAGACATTTTTCTCTTTTAGCTTCTAGGAAATGGTCTGAACAGAGAGACCTCAATTAGAATTAAATCGCTGAATTTATGAGTCTTAGCATTGTGCAGTGCTGAGACTAGAAGATGAAGAACGCAGCGGCCCTTTTCTCTCTCTTTCATGGATGAGGGAACTCGAGTGCAGAGAAAAGCTGGGACTTCCCAGGGTCACAGGTCTGTCTATTCAGTGTCCCAGCCAAACTCCACACTCTGTTACATGACTGTTTGAAAATCAACATTGAATGTAGATATTCCGATTATGATTTAGGCATCTTTTCCTCTCTGGTCACCGAATAAGTGCCCCTCAGCTGTCTTTCCAATCCTGACAAAGGATCGCCTTACCACGCCTGGAAGAGGAAGCTCACATATCCCTTTCCAGTCCATTCCCTTCATCCCTATAAAAGGCCATCTTGAGAACATGCTTTATACACGCCAGGTCCACATCCACGTAAAATTTGATCTCTTACGAATAGAAACGTTTGTGGTGGATTCTTAAAGGGCAGCAGAGTTCCAGTGCAGCTCTCCCACTGGCAGAGTCCCCAAGCGCCCTTCAACGATGCCGTTTCTTCTGGGATGAAGGCCTTGTGTACTTCGTCTTTCCTCATCGCCACTCACGCAACCTCCAGTCTAAATCCAGTTGTCCTCTTTAGCTCCCTCTTTAGATAGTTCTGTCTTGGCTTCATCGCCAACACTTTTTTTGGCTTCAGGTCAACAGTGCTCCCCAGAAGGCCTCAGTGACCTTGACACTTTGGTGGTCACCTCATTACTGCCCTTGGCCCCTGAGCAGCATGTTCTTTTGTTTACCCAGTCCTTGTGCACGGTCCCCTGCTAGGTTTCCCTGACTTTAGATAAGTGTAATCTCATTTTGGCATCTTCTTTCTATTCATCCATTCTGAATTCTTGACACTTTTTACTTATCTTACTTTCTAAATTACATTTGAAATAGATGGTTACAAAATTATAGATGTCAAGCAACGTTCTTCAGTCCTTCAGCTCTTGACTATGTGGACTTCGCACCGTTTGAAAGAATAAAGGAGCACTCATGTGGACACGATCAGGCGTAAGAAATGGAATATTGTCAATATTGTTGAAGCCCTGTAGGGTCCTCCTGGTGGCATCTGCCTTCCTGTCACTTCAAGATGTTCGTTAACCCATTATTTTTCTTTATCATTGTACCACGTACGCCTATGCCTAACATATGCTTTGTTTTGCTTTGCTTTTGTTGAGGTTTTTGAACATGGTATCATGTTATAGCCTCTGTGACTTGCTTTTCTGGCTTAGCAGTTTCTTTAGTCAATGCTTATCAATACATGCGGCTTATGTAATTTTCATTGCTTAAAGAATTCTGTTATATAACTGTACCACTGTGTATTCATGCTTTTCTACTTTTGATTGACAGATGTTTGGGTTATTTCCAGTTATTTTCTATTACAAAAATTGCTGTTATGAACACATTCATGCATATCTCTTGCTTGATGTATTAAAGGGTTTCTGAAGGATGTAAAATTAAGAGGAAAATTGCCATAAGATCATAGGCTATGAGTACCTTCAACGTAACTAGATAATGTTGAGTTATTTCCTGAAATGGCTGTAACCAATTTACATTCCCATTTGCTCCACATTCTCACCAACACTTAGATTTGTCCAATTTTTCCCCCAATGTGTGTGTGAGAGTGTGTGTGTGTGTGTGTGTGTGTGTGTGTGTGTGAAATGTTCTTATTTATGGTGTTAATATGCATTTCCCTAGTTACTAATGAAATCCAGCATTTTAAAAAATAGAAATATGGGCTATTCTTGTTTTCTTCTCTGATATATGCCTGTTCATGTATTTTGTCTACTTTAAAAAATTGAATTGTTTGTCCTTTTCTTATTCATTCATGGGAGTTCTTTGCATATCCTAGATGCCAAACTTTTTATCCATAATGTAGAAAATAGCCGCTTCCACTTAGTTTGTGGTTGTGTCTTTACTTTTCTAATGATGATCAGAATCATCTAATGATGATCTTTTCTTCTGATATTTTTTTATGACACCTAATTTTAATTTAGTCAAATCTATCTTTTTTCTCTATGATTTGCATTTTTTGTATTTTGTTTCAAAAATCCTTCTCTACCCTGAATTCATAAATATATTCTTCTATTTTTTTTCTGAAATTATAAAACGCTGCTCTTGATCTATATGGATTTTGTGTGAGTGTGTAGTGTGAAATGGGATGTTATATTTTTTATATGAATAACTAAATAGAGATCAGTATCGTTTACTGAAAAGTCTAAACTTTTCTCACTAATCTGCGGTGACAACGCTGTGATACGTCAGGTCTCCATATTTGGTTGAGTTCGTTTTCGTCTCTCTACTTCATCCCCCTGGGCTATGTGTTTATCCCTGGACCAACAACATACTCTCTGAATTATTAGAACTTGTATATTAAGGGTCAGTATCTGGCAGGATGAGTCCTTTCAATACAGTTCTTTAAAAAGTTCTCAGATACAACTCACCTGAAGCAGTGAGTTGGACATTTTTTACTTTTTTTCTATCTCTGGAAAAGTTTTGTGTGAGATTGAAATGACCTGTTTAATTTGTAAAATGTCTTTCCCTGGTGCTTTATTTGTGGGAAGATTTTAACCGTGTGTTCAATTTCTTTAATAGTAGACAATTGTTCAGGATTTTTGTTTCTTCTACATCACTTTTATTAAATGATATTTTTCTAACAATGTGCACCTCACCTAGCTGCTCAAATGTATTGGCATTTAGGTTTTAATAATGTTCTCTTGTCATTTTTAAACTGAGATGCTTCTGTAGATGTGTCCCCTGTTCTATTCTTAATATCATTTATTGGTGCCTTTTTTTTTTCCTTGACCAATATTGCTAAAGGTGGATTGATTTTTTAAAAATCTTTTAGAAGACATTTTTTTTGGCTTTTTGGACCCTCTCTATTTCCATATTTATTTCCTCTTTTATTAACTAATCACTGTCCATCCATGGGCATCTTTTTTTCTTCCACTGTTGATCTAATGCTTTAGCAAAGAACATCATACAGGAGTGCACAGTTTGCTGATTTATCTTCCAGGGCCAAAGGGACAGAGTGGCAGGGTTGCGGAATTCCCCCCCATCCCCTCCTTGATTTCAGCAGAAATTGGCTATTGGCCAATTGGGCAGAAAATGGCTTTGGATTTCAGAGGGCGGTATGTGGTATTAGGATATCCGTAAGCTCAGAGGACTTGTCTGAAGAAGACACATGTAAATCTCTGACAGCCCTAATCACATTGACCCCACACTTGACGTCAGGATGGCCCTACTTCCTTTTTTAAACTGCACGGTGGTAAATTTCCAAATATGCCATTCCTCATCTGTGTGAGAGAGATGACCTTTTCCCACTGATTCAATATTTTGAGCGGGCGGGATATTGGCGAGGGAAGGCAAGGAGATAGAGTTGCTGAGGATGGAGGGGACCCTTGAAAAATGGGCCCTTGACCATGCCGTAAAATAAAAGAGCAGAAAGGGGAAGACATATTGGCCATCATTTACCTTTTATATGACAGTTGACAGTTTTTTTTTCTCTAAAGCATCTTAGTAAACAAAACCCCATTTGATCTTCCAACAGCCCCAGCTTCAGTGCAGTTGGTAGGGCAGGTATTTGGAGAATATAGAATGAGAAGCAAGTGAGGGGGAGGTTGTTTCCTTGGGAAAGGAAGTCATCAGCTTGACTGAAGACAGACTTTATAATGAAACAACTGATAATAGATTTTTTTTTAAACTTTTTTGTTGAATTCCTGTGGTGCACAGAGTGTCTTGAATAGATTTTTAGATGAACTTGACCAAGAGCCAAGTTGTTTCCATTGTTATGGCCTTCCTAAGAGTTGTCATTTTTCTTTAGATTGATTTCCTTTTCAGGATCCAAGATATAATATACATCTCTAATTTATCTCATCACTCTTGTGGGGCACTTTCCAGCATATGCTATTGAATTTGTTAAGTGAAGGCATATCTCAATTTTGTAATCCATGAAAGCTGGTATTAAAGACAAAATAAATACACTTCAGGAAAGATAACATTTTTCACAACAGATGTGAGAGCAAAGAAACTGCTGACATGTTTATTAGCAATGGATAAACTGAACGTTTCAGTTTGGCCCAGCACCCAGAAAATGCAGATGTGTATCCAGATGCGAGTCTCTAGAGTCTGCAAAAGAGAATTTGTGTTGGACATTCTACAAGATTTCTGGCACTTCCTGCTTGACAAGAAGTACCCCTGAGAGCCACCTATATCATGATATTTTGGCAATTATTTTCCCCATCGCTGGTAAGAGCCAAGAAGTGCAGCAAGACACAATATTAAAGAAAAAAAAAAGAAATGAAAAAGAGTAGAAATGAGAGGTTTACTAAACTATTTTTGACCTTTAAGTTAGGAAAAATAAAAAAAGGTGGGTCTGGCTTAGGATATAGGATGCTTGGGTCATCTTCCTGCACGCTAGGTAATTTTTATTAGTTGTGAATAAACCAAGTGTTCTTTAGCTCCTGCAAACATTTATTTAAATGCAGAAGGCCTCAGTTTAATTCCTTGATTGTTTTTTTCCCCTAGTGGGAAAGTACTTGACTGAAGTCTTAGCAAATTGCAGCATTTAGTGACATTTTTTACACATGGATGAATCCAACCAGAAAGTCAAAGTCAACATAGGAATGCATGCTTTTAATCATATTTATTTAGAACAAAAAAATACGTTAGGCAGTGTCCAAAAGCTAAGAATTTGGCAGTGTCTCCTTTGAGGGTATATGGTCATTGAGTCAATTAAATTTTTGAATAAGGTATCTTTCTATTTCATCATTAATATTAATATATATATATATATGTATATATATATATATATATATATATATATATAAATAGTTACTGTTTATTGAACCACATATGCCAAGTACTGTTGCATGATAATAGTAACAATGCTAAATTGCTACACACCATGCTAAATTGTTAGTGGAATGATTTTATTCTTTCAAAAACTCATTGAAGTCTCACCCCTACTTGTATTTTACTGATGACAAGCGATGGCTTAGAAAATGTAAATGACAGTAACATTTTTTAGAAGGAAATTCAGCTGGGGAGGAAGTATTTTGAGATTTTTTAAATTATTTCTGTTGAGGTTGTTTTTATGAACTTGTTTAGAACTCAAAAGGCCTTGAAAGTTGCAACCACATTTAATCCGTAAATCTAACAAGTCATACGTATATTGATTTGCTGGTGGCTGGCCAATGCTGTTCTCTCCGTGGAGCCAGGAGGATGTGTTGCTCAAATACGTAACTGAACTTGTTGGGGCAGCAGTAGTCAGAAACCAAGAGTCTAGGGCAGAACCTGGGGTCAACACAGAAACTGGGACCCAAAACATAGATGTTTAAGATAATGGATTTGTATGTGATCGAACAGCAAAAGCCAAGTAAAAGTGTTCAGAAACTGAGAATGCACTCCTCTGGGCCCCACTTCCAGCCTGGCATCTCACTCTCTTGATTTCATACTCTTAAAACTTGGTCTGAAAACATCTGTGCTAAAAAGTCATCAATGTGGATGAAATTTGAGGCATTGTGTCGAATTCATGTCCCTGCATCCATGTTTCTGGTGCAACAGCAATGCATAAATGTACTTTCAGGAATGTCTAGGAACATAACATTTGGAATATTTGTTTCTACAGGCCAAATGTAATATTTGAACAATTTTCATTATAAGCAAATACAGTGATTGTGAAAATGTGCATACGTTTTGTCAGACTTACTTATCTTTGTATGTTGAGCACCACCCAAGAAAAACGAGCTGAATTTGCTTCACAGTCACACCCTCTCTAGGACCCCAACCATGTTACCCTGACCTCATCCCCCAGACATGCTTCTAAATAGTTGTGACTATTGCTAACGCTCAAATCCACTCTTTCAAAGTGCAGACTGGCAGCAGGGAGCACACAGTGAAGAATGTTTCAGAGGCCGTTATGGCAACACAAAAGGCGTAGTCACAAATAATGTTTGGCCCGTGGAACAGTAATGTCACTGGAATAAATATGTTGTTTCCTACGGCAACTGCTTTCTGAAAATGTAAAGTGAGAAGTAACATGCCAGATTTTATACATGCAAGAACATTTGTCCTCAAACTCAATGTGCATAGGAACATGTAGGAGTTTTAGTATAAAATAAATTTGCAGCTACCTTGGGATCCAAGTGTTGGGTAATCCTGTGGGTCTGCAATTTAATTAGCTCTCCCATGAGATTGTCACATACATGACCAACAGGACATTTTCTACCACACACTCATCTGGACACGTTACTACATAGTCACATGCCATATAGCTGGGAATGTCACTTGATCATTCTATCTTTTCTTTCCTTAAACCATCTCGATATAGTTCCATCCCATGTTTGGACTCTTGTGTTTATTTTTTTAGTTTCCACTTAAGTATAATAGTTAAACTTTCACTATGACCTTAAGCTAGTAATTCTTCGTGATTCTAAATGGAATCCCCCAGATTCAGAATTGTGACCTCTCTGCAGTGTCCAAGGCAACAGGCTGACAGCTTTGTCTGTATCTGGGGTTTTTTTCAGTAGCCCTTGGGAAGGACACATGGTTTCATGGGGACACCAAAGTACATGGGACAAGGGCCCAGTGTTGAGGGCACTTCTAGTCTAAAGAGGAAACAACCCATTTAGAGGTAAACTGAGGTATGCTATCAACAGTGGAAATAAGCTAACTATACCTATGGATGGACATCACACATGTAAGTTCAGCAAATGAAGCAAATCATAGAAAGTTCAAAACAGGCAGAATGAACCATGTGGTTAAGAGTGTATACATTAGGGATAAAGCCATAAGGAAAATCTGAACAATTAATGTCGCAAAAATCAAGACAACAGTTACCCCCAGGGGAGTGGTTATATGAAAGAAGAGGATACTGGATGGTGTGGGTGCTAGTGATCTTCTATTTCTTCACCTGGGTCCTGGTTACACAGGTGTTTGCATCACAATTATTTTTTCATTATGTTAAAATGTACATGTAGGGCCGGCTGAGTGGCGCGATGGTTAAGAGCTGGCTTGGAATGCCAGAGGGCCCCAGTTCGGATCCCACATATGAGGGCCAGTGACACTGCCCTCTACAGCTAAGATGCTGAACAACAGCTGGACCTGGAGCTGGGCTGCTGTGAGTTGCTGGCAACGGCGTAGGCTGCAGCCCCTGCTGAAGTGGGTTGCCATGGGCTGCCGTGTGTAGCCAGCAGCCAGCGTGAGCAGCCCTCAAGCCGCCATGAGCGGCCGTCCAGAAGTCAGCGACTGATCTGCCTCGCCCGGTAACAGTGCAATGATGGTGCCAATTTGGGCCAGTGAAGCACCATCCTCCACAACTAGACTGAAGAACAAAAGGACAGCCACTTGTCTGTTCCCCTTCCCCCGATTTCCCAGCACTGTTCCCAACCACCCAATTCCCCAATAAAAATCTTTAAAAAAAAGAGGAATAATACAAAACAATAAATAAATAAATAAAAGAGGAATAGTGTTTTTTTTAAAAAAGTACATGTAAAGTTTCTTTGTTTTACTTACTAAACACATTATAATTTTAAAAAAACAACAAAAATTTGAGGAAAGTCGGGAAATTTCTCGGGCTGTCATACACACAGACACACCCATGGCTGTGTCAGTTACTGTCACCATGTCACACCGCCGCTTATCCAAACTTAGCAGCTTAAAACATTGTATTGTTATTATGGTTTTGTGTGTTGACCAGGCTCGGCTGTACAAGGGCTGAAGATGGCTTCTTTTCTCACAGGTGGGCTCCCCAGTGGGATGACGAGGCCTCCTCCTCTCTCCCGGGTTTCACAGGCAGGATAGACTGCTTTCCATTGTGGCTCAGGGCTCCAATAATAAATGTTCCAAGATGATAAGTCCTGATCTGCAAGTGGTTATCAAGCCTCTGTTTGCATCATGCTTGATTGTGTTTCAATGAGCCCAGAGTCCATGTGGGCGGGGTCTACACAGGCCATGGAAACCATAGGGGGAGGCGTGCTTCAATGGGAGTGAGCAGTATAACTGGCTACCGCAATTGTGTACACATGGAATACACACACACAGATATGTACACATATAGATTCTGTAAAGATATGTATGTGTGTAGATAGATGATTGAAAGAAAGAAAGAAAGAAAGAAAGAAAGAAAGAAAGAAAGAAAGAAAGAAAGAAAGAAAGAAAGATAGGTGATAGAAGAAAAGTCTCAATAGTCTAAAGATGGCCTCGCCTAAAGGTAAGAGGGTGGTTCAAATGATACTGTGTCCCACCCAAACTGAAGATCCTGATATTTGCTGTGTGAGTCACATGTCCTCCTTTTTGCATAGTCACTGTCATCTCTATTTCCCTTCGTCCAAATAAATCAACTAAAGTAACCAGTAAACAAATTGGATGCTAACAAATTAAAAAAAAAAACAAAAAAACACCAGTGCTGAAATTCTGCCATTTCATCTGCCCATTGACCCGGCTGCAGCCATCTGCAAATAATTAGAACGAGCAATCATCAGCAATGCTGCATTGGTTTCTAGGCTCAGTTAGAAGTTAATAGCAACTTCATTTGACTTTCTCCAGCCAGAAAATTCTTATAATGGAAATGCAATAATGACTTCTGCCAGCCTGAGAGATAGCATAAATATCAAGTAAGGAACAAACCAGCTTTCAGCCCCGCTCTGCGACAGGACATGGACTGTGTGCAGTGTCCTGGAGTCCATGGCTACTGAGAGTCCACATAAGACACAAAGCAGGCAGGGAGGGATCCTTGAAAGGACAGACTCTGCCAACAAGCATGCTAATTGAATAGCTTTGGGAAATTTTTTTATTTTTATTTTTTAGCAATTTGGCTGAAAGCCTGCTCTAGTTTAGCATTTCTTGTAAGCAGTTATGTAGTGGCTCTTTTTTATTGGGCCATAAGCTCTCAGGGGACTGGGACCAGAATATGTCCTTTCCTTGGAACTCCCTATAGAACCCTCACCTCAACAGTACACTGTACCCGGTGAGCACTTACCCACTATTGTTGATGGGTTGACAGACCCAAATCTCAAAATCTGGGGTCATTAAGAGCATGTTTAGCCAAATATTGTTCGAGTTTTAAAGAGGTCTTGATTTGAGTTTGAGGGAGGGACCCACTTACTTTTTTTTTAATTTATTCCAAATCACCCTGTCTCTATCAGAAACTTTGCAAAGCAAAATATATACGTATGCATTTACAAAGGAGTCAGCATAGCTGACTGCCCCGTGGCATCCCACGGACCCTCATGCTCAGAATCCTTCTCCAAGTCCTTGAGAACGGTCCACATGAAAGGGCCACCATTCAGCCCCTCGATTTGATGCCTCTTTTCACCAAGCCTGGATAAGATGAAGCTGCTGTGTGACTCTTGGAAAGTTGTAGAATGCGAAGAACAGACTTCTAGAGCAGGTTTTTCATTCTTTTCTTATGCATTGACTGGGACATGCATCCAAATGTTTTAGGCCAGGTAATAGGGCTTCCAATTTCTTTTTTCATCATTTCTTTCCCTAAAGGGAACTTCAATTAATGACATGATTTTTTCATTTGAAAATCCTATTTGAAATGTAATCAATGATTCCCCCAGTAAACAGCATTGAAATACCTGCTTATTGAATGAACACTGATGATAGACAACCATTTGTGTGTCTACTTGTGTTGATCTCAGTATCTGAGAAGGCTGTCTAGAATAGAAAAATCTATCGTTGTAAAGCTGGTCATTTCCTGGCATATGAGTGCCTTAAAATGCATCACATTTTCCTATCCCCTTCTCTCTCTTTTAATTTTTTTAAGAGGAATGAAGTGATAAAACTGAAAAACTTCATCCTTTGTTTTATCTGCACTTATAAACATATTTGAATTGGGTTTGACTCCTCTCTGCCGTATTCTCCCAGCTATATCTTTCCCCCAAGACTGAATTTTGTGTTGAGTGTGTTAGAGTAGGAATCTCATATTAATGAGGTTCATCTCCTATTATCTACTTCCATTCTTAAATCTAACACCTCTTTGAAAAAGTTTTGATGGTGCCTTTATAAGGAAACATGAAATCAACTCCTTGGGGTAGAGACCACCCAGAGTCTTAATACTATTTAACAATAGTGATAGGATGCCTTTGTTTTGCCAGGAGGATTACCATGGCAACCATGCCAGATTTTCCACTGTCTTCATGAAGGGCATGGTGACAGCTCTCTGGGTAGTTATTGCTTTACATAATGTGACCACAGTTCAATGGCAAATGAAATTCTCTTGCTTACCAACGTGACAGCTGAGGCCATTTGGGAGAAGGAATGTTCTCGGGTTAGATTCTCAGAGGCAGGCCACGTGCTATATTCACCTGGTGGGAAGTCGCCAGAAAGATGCTTTCTAACCCCGTGTTGCCTCCTCAGGACAGTGTGCTGGGGCTTTCCTCTTCTCTCTGCATGGAGGCTTCTGCTGGCCACTGTAAAACTGGACTCTAGTTTCCCCAACATCAGAGCTACCCTTCCTCAGGGTTCCTTCTGACCACCTTCATTTTCAAGTTCTTAAAAACCGTCCCTTGCTTTCCTTCCAGAATATTTGGATGTTTGAGAGAAGTTTGTTTTGAAAAGTCTTAGGCCCAAAGCACATACTGGTTTTGGGACAATACTTCTTGGCCTAAAGTGACAATATGTATGAATGGACAGATAGGTAACTTGGGTGTGATAATTGAGTGGTCAGCAATGGGAGGTTTATATCACCCTCAATATGTTTGGAAGAGATATAAATGTTTAATTCTGAGAAATGATAACCTTCCATGCCCTCAAATTTTTAAAACATTTTTTATTAAAAATGTAGCTAGCATATAATATTATGTTACTTTCAGGGGTACACCACGGTTATTCAACATTAAGTGATCACCATGATAAGGCCAGCAACCATCTGACACCATGCTATCACAATATTATTGATTATATTTCCTATGCTGTGTATTACATCCCCATGGCTTATTTGTTTTATACCTGGAAATTTGAACCTCTTTTGTTCCCCCTTTAAAAATTTTTCAATTAGAGCTGACATTCAGTATTATTTTATATTAATTTCAGGTGTACAGTATAATGGTTAGACGTTTATATAATTTAAGAAATGACCCCCTTGATTGGTCTAGTACCCACCTAGCACTATACATAGTTATTACCATATTACTGACTATATTTCCTATGCTTTACTTTACATCCCCATGATTATTTTGTAGCTACCAATTTGTATTTCTTAATGCCTTTACCTTTTTGACCCTGTCCCCCAATCCCCTCTCATGTATCACCCCAATAAATCTGTTGCCCATATGACATCATGGATAGTTATTACAATATTATTGACTGTATTTTATTCCTTATCCTATATCCCCAAACTGCTTTGTAACAACCAATTTCTACTTTATCCCTTGCCCTTTTTTCACTCACACTCCCAACCCTCTTTCATCTGGCAACCATCAAAATGTTTTCTGTATCTGTGAGTTTGTTTCTATTTTGTTTGTTTGTTTTGTTCTTTAGATTCTCTATATAAGTGAAATCACACTGCATCCGTCTTTCTCTGACACTCCACTCAGCACAGTACCCTCCTGGGCCATCTATGCTGCTGCAAGAACCCATTTCCTTTCATGGTCCAGCAATATTCCATTGTATATATGTACCACCTACTCTTTATCCATTCATCCATCCACAGACACCCAGGCTGCCTCCATGTCTTGGCCATTGTAAACAATGCTGCAGTGAACATATAGATGCACATGTCTCCGTGAAGTAGCATCTTGGGTTTCTTTGGATAAATACCCAGAAGTGGGATTACTGGGTCCTTCTTTGTCTCTTGTTATAGCCTTTATTTTAAAGTCTATTTTGTCAGGTATAAGTATTGCTATCCCAACTTTTTTTTTTCCATTTCCATTTTCATGAACTATCTTTTTCCATTTCTTTACTTTCTGTCTGTGTGTATCTTTCAACCTGAAGTGATTCCCTTGTAGCAGCATATGTAGGATCTTGTTTTCTTATCCATTCAGCCCCCCTGTGTCTTTTTATTGGAGCATTTAATCCACTTACATGGAAAGTAATTGTTGATAGATATGTAGCTATTGCCATATTTTTATTCATAATTTTAATCTTTTTCTCCCCACCTAAAGAAGTCCCTCTAACATTCCTTGTAATACTAGTTTGGTGGTGATGAACTCCTTTAGCTTTTTCTTGTCTGGGAAGCTCTTTATCGGTCCTTTGATTTTAAATGATAGCCTTGCTGGGTAGAGTCCTTACTTTTCATCACATTGAATATTTTGTGCCAGTCCCTTCTGGCCTGCAAAGTTCCTGTTGAGAAATCAGCTGACAAGCTTATGGGAGCTCCCTTATAAGTTACTAGTTGCCTTTCTCTTGCTGCTTTTAGGATTCTCTCTGTCTTTAACCTTTGCCATTTTAATTATAGTATGTCGTAGTGTGGGCCTCTTTGGGACTCTCTGCACTCCCTGGACTTGTATGTTTATTTCCTTCACCAGGTTAGGAAAGTTTTCAGTCATTATTTCTTCAAATAGGTTCTCAGTCCCTTGCTTTCTCTCTTCTTCTTCTGGTGCCAGTATGATGCAAATGTTGTTACAGTTGGTGTTGCTCCATAGGGCTCTTAAATTACCCTCATTTTTCTGGATTGTCTTTTTCTTTTTGCAGTTCTGATTGGGTGTTTTCTGCTACCTTGTCTTCCAAATTGCTGATTCGATCCTTGGGTTCATCTAGTCCTATAGTGATTCCTGCTAGTGCATTCTTCATTTCAGTTATTGTGTTCCTCTGACTGGTTCTTTTTTATGGTTTCAAATCCTGTTTTATGTTTGCAGTATCTTTGTTGAAGTTTTCACTAAGTTCCTTGAGCATCCTTATAACCATTGTTTTGAACTCTGTATCTAGTAAGTCGTTTGCCTCCATTTTGTTTAGTTCTTTTTCTGGAGTTTTCTCCTGTTGTTTCATTTGGGACATATTTCTTTGTTTTCTCATTTTGACTGCCCCTCTCTGTTTGTTCCTATGCATTAGATAGATCAGTTATGTCTCCCAGTCTTGGCTGGGGGGACTTATTAGTAGGTGCCCTGTGAGGCCCTGGCACAGTGTCCCTAGTCATCTGCTCTGGGTGCTTCAGGAGTGTGCCCCTGTGTAGATTGTGTGTGCCCTCCTGTTATAGTTGAACCTTGATTGCTATTGGCATGTCGGTGGGTGGGATTGACCCTCAGGCTAACTGGCTGTGGGATTTGGCCAAGTCCACAGCTTATACTGAGTGGGATTTGCCCCAGCAGGCTCTGGTGCCTGTTGAGATCACCCTTTGTGTGTGCCGCAAAGGGTGGGGCTAATTGGGCAGTACTCTGCTGTTGCGTGAAGCCAACCTCCAAGTATGTTGGTTCTGGGACCTCTTGGGAGGGGCTCTGGTACAGGCCCAGGTCACCCACTGCCTGTGACTGGCCGGGAAGTACCTGGAAGGAGCTACAGAGCAATCTGTAGTTGTTCGGTACTTGTGCCAAACCTGGAGGCACGTAGGAGAGGCCACGCTAGGAACCGAGAATATCTGCCACCAGTACTGGGCCTGGGGTAGCTCCAAAAAAAGCCAGGATACCCCAAGGCCTGCTGCCACCTGCTGGCTCCCTTGATGTTCAGCCACTGATAAAGCCTTGTCCCGTACACAAGTTGGGTGAGGCAGGGTCTCAGAGAGTCACTAAAGTGGGAAGAGTTGTGGTCACTTGGTTAATGTAAACTATAATTTGGTGCCAGTGCTGAGCCTGGAGCTACTCAGCAAAAGTCTCAGAGCACACCAAGGCCAGTGGCTGCCTTCCTGGGGCCCACCTGGGGCTGTGGACTCCTACAGTTTTCCAAGAAAGAGTGCAATGTGGGCGGGGCTGGCTGCTCCCAAGAAAGTGCCTCCAGCATTGGGGGAGTTGGGTGGGACAAGGTCCTAGCAGAGCTCACCAGACCAATCAGATTCAGATTTGGCCTGTGGGGGCAGACTCAACACAGGCAAGATGGCACCCATCTACCGGCAGCAGGAAAGGAGGACCCCACACAGAGAAAATAGCGACTGTCCTCCAGTCCTCGCTGCAAAGCCACACACCCCAGTTTGTGCCCCATATGCCTCTGGTGCCCCCTAACATCCACCGAGTTATCGTCCCTCCACTGGAGCACAGGGTGAGTGCCTGGGAACGAATGAGTCTGTGTGTGGGCCATTTAAGAGGACAGCTGGGTTTCTCGCAGCCTCTGTCCCACCCACATGGTCAGACTCCTCACTGTTTTTCACAGCCAGATGTTGTATGGCTCTTCTTCCTGGCACCAGTATTCTGGCCTGGGGAGCCTGGTGTGGGGCTGGAGTCATTTGCTCCTCTGGGAAACCTCCACAGCAGAGATCTCCCTCTTAATTCTCAACCACCACACGGAGATTTGGGGCCTGTCCTGTGTCTCAGCCCCTCCTACCAGTCTCAACGTGGCTTCTTCTGTACATCCTTGGTTATATATCCTTTTGTTTAGCTAGACTTCAGATGGTTCTCCAAGTTGACTGTTCTGTAATTTAGTTGTAATTTTAATGTGTTCACAGAAGGAAGCAAGCACAATGTTCATCTATTCCAGCATCTTGGCTCTCTCCCCATGCCCTGAAATTTTAATGTAGAAAAACCCCCCCAGTGTTTAAAGATGCTTTAAAAATTTAACAAATAACAGAAAACAATCAGTCTTCCTTAACCAATATGAAATTTTAATGAAATTGATTCTGATTGGCCAAGATGTTCCCTCTCTCTTGACACCTCAATATTAATCAATATTTGCCTAAGCTAAGGATGTGTTCATATCAGAAGTAAAATAGACTCCCAAGTATCCTGTGTGAGAACCTCACAAGCACGTGCATTTGTCATTCCTCAGCCAAGGTCAAGCAGCTCTTAACCCATTCCACAGCAGCTGTGAGAGTGAGTCTCTTTTTCCTGAAAGCTACCCTTCGTTTTTTGTGTTTTTAAAAAATATATAATTATTATTATTTTTATTGTTTTTAAGAAATTTTATTGGGAAACAGTGTGTTTTTCCAGGACCCATCAGATCCAAGTCAAGTAGTTGTTTCAATCTAGTTGTGGAGGGCGCAGCTCCGTGGCCCATGTGGGGATCGGACCGGCAGCCTTGGTGTTATGAGCCTGTGCTCTAACCACCTGAGCTAACGGGCCACCCCAGAAAGCTACCCCTCCTAACAGTGACAGTATCAGGAGACTTTGAGCAACAGGCCCTGATTTCCAGGCACATCTAGAGATGCAGGCTAAGCCAGGAGAGATCCCATTTCTGCCTTCATTAAATTTTGGAGGCTTTGAAAATCTTCACTGCTGTAAAAAAAAACCTTGAGATTTTATGCTTCAAAAAATTAGATGTTGTTGTTTTTTTTTCTTTAACTCAAAGGCAAATGAGAAAAATTATTTTCTTTGTGATAATTCAGATTGAGGGACAGAGAAGAAGGAAAATTCCAGGAAAAATTAAAACACATTTCCATGGTTGTGAGTCAATGTTCATGTATATTAAGTTTCAAAAAAGGATTTTGATATGAGAATCATGGGGGGTGGGGGAGCTAGTCCTGTGCATGCAAGGGAGCAGAAAAGGGCTTATGAATCCTGTTTTTAAATTAGAGGAGTGGCAACAGCTAGCATTGAGTTGGTAAGAGCATGAGGCAAGGAATTTGGCAGACCTGGGTTCAAACCTAGCCTTCACCACTGGCTGTCTGTGACACTTTGGACAAATTATTTAACTTCTCTGCTTTCACTTCATCATCTGTAATATGTGCACAGCAATATAAAGTCTACATTGCTTTTAGAATTGAATGAGATCACTCATAAAGCACTGAACACAGTGCCTGGCACTGATTAAAGCTGCTGTTAGACTTTTTATTTCTCTCTTCTGGCAACAGATTTTTGTGGCCATTTTGGCAGTGTAACCCCACATCTCTACCAAGTTGCCAAAAGAAAATTTTCCATCCCTGGCCCTCTTAACCACACCCTGCTTTAACCATGAACCAGATTTCAACACCGTCCCCAAAAGGTCACCACCCAACTACAGATTTTCTCGGTGTGGTTTTAAATTTCACTGCACCTATAAATGTTAAAAGCAATCTAAGAGCCAAAATGACACAGCACCTCTTATGAAGAGATTGTGCTGTTAGAGTATGCCCCTATAATCTAGAAACATGTGAGTCAGACATCATGAGTGAGGGCATTGACAATACCCTCTATTCCAGTGGCTTCGAGACAGTACTCCACATTTTGTGCAAGGCAGAGAGAGTTTCTACTTCAGAAGCCCATTTCTCCAACACCACAGCTATCTCAGCAATATCAACATCACTGACCACCTCCAAGTCGGCCCCTCTCTATGCATCCCTCCACTTACCTTCCAAAATAGTTCCAATGATGGAGCATTGTAGGTTTAAAAAAATTAATTCTTAAACTTGATTGATATCTTATATTATTTTCTTTCAGATTTTAATTTTGCTTGTGAAACACCACACCCAATTCATAATGTGATTATCCCCAGAACATTGGGAACTTTAATTTTGGAATAGACCTTGACAATTCAGTTATTCTGCATCTGTATCAGCTCTGTCTTATGTAATAATGGAAAAAAACCCCAACTCAATTTGGCTTTAACAAAGAGAGAGAAAGAACGAGAGAGAGAGAGAGAGAGAGGGAGAGAGAGAGAAGGCTGATTTTTTTTTTGGCTTTCCTAACCGAAAAGGGTAGCGGGTTGAACCAGTTTTAGACATAACTGTATCATCCAGGGACTTGACAGATGCCAGTAGACCTTAATTGCTCTTCGTATCTCAGTTCTGCTTTTTCAAAGTAGTGGCTTCATTCTTACATTCCATGAGATGGAAAGATGACAAGTAACTCCAAGCCCCGTTGGATCCAGGTTTATAGTCAAGAAAAAAGAGAGTTTCTTGTTCTCTCCCTCTTTTTTTCTCTCAATTCCTAGCAAAAGACTCACTGGGTGAAGAATTCTGTGAACACAGGTCGAATGGATGCCGGGTGGAATAGTGAGATATCTGGTAGACTGTCTCCTCCTCAAGGGGTTTCAGGACAGAGTGAAATGTTTTCTGTAAACTGGACTACCCTGAACCTTCACACTGTTACATCTACTAGAATATTAGAAATGACCCAATCCTGTATGGCCACCTCAGAGCGTCTCATCATACGCTAAACAGCTTCTCACTATGTGTCAGGCAAGCTGTGTGGTTTGAAGAAACATACAGACACCTGTGCCACCGACTTCCATGACACCCACTTCTTCATGTAAACCACCTGACATCACAGCCTAGTGTTGAGGAACAAACAACAAGGAGATGATGAAAACTCTTCTAGGTTTGTACGTATGTGTGTATGTGTGTGGTGCACACACAGAGTTGAAAAACAAAAACCAGACAAACAAAAACAGAGCAGCTTACACTTTTGAGATACATCACACCCATAATTATTCTCTCTTAAGTCCAAACTTACCTGGACCCAGGACACACAAGGTGATTTGGGACATTACTGCTCCCTTTACTGAGAAAGCTCAGAGCCTATGGAACCGGCGCTGTGGAACCCTCAGTGGGTTCCAGGGAACACTTCCTGTGACTTCAGGAATCCCACAGGACACAGAGATTTGCCTGAGACTCCGTTTTGCAGTCTGTGCTATCTTTGGCCAGGACTAAATTCTTCCATGATTTTAACCAGGGTGAATAGCTGCTGTCATTTTTTTTTTTTACTCTGAGATACATTTGTCAAAGCCCTAGATTATTGATCCAAATTCTTAGCCCTGGCTGGCTGAGTGGCTCAGTTGGTTAAGAGCTCGCTCAAGAGTTTGAGCTCTGAGCAACAGCAGTTCGATTCCCGGCCTGAGCTGAGCAGCTGCTGAGCTGCCAACAGGTGGCAGGATGGTTCAGCTAAAAAAAAAAAAATTCTTTGTCAAATTCTTAGTCCTCACAGGGCTTTATTATTTGTTTGTTTGGTTGATTGGGTGGTTGGTTTGGTGTACACAGGGTTAATAGCATTACTTAATCAGTCCCACAATAAGCAAACATTAAAAGAAGTTTTAGCTCTTATAAACCTCAAATATTTTCCTGTCTGTTCTCATAATGGTTGCCCCATGGCAGAAGAGCTGCTCTGAGTCCCCACGATCAATACAGACAGACCTGGAGTCATTCCAGCTCCCCGTGCATCTCACGTCCATCTTTAGGTATCGACGGAGAGAGGCTCAGAGCCAGTGAAACCGTGTCAGGACATTACGCCTTGTTCTTATTTTTGGAAAATAAATGGTTGCTTTCTGGGTACCAGGAAAATACCCTTTGAGGCGTTCTTATGAAGTGTGGTCACACTGCTTGAATCTTGCAGAAGGCACACGTCATCCGTGACTGATTTTTAGAGACTGGACAAAGTTCCTCGCCCTAGGTTGAGGCCTATGAGCATGGCCAGCGGGATGGGCTTCACCACCAGTTTGCAGAGGTTCATTCCGAGTCTGCTGGTAGCATCTTTGGTTTTTTGAGACAGTTCAGGTTAGAGGAAGGTCTCTGCCTGTTGTCTCCCTGGTTCTTTCTTAGAAATTTAAAACGGTGCTGTGGCTTTTCCGTTTGGTGAAGTTTTGTCATGTTGGAAACCAAACAGGGAGGGGAAAGTTATCATCTTCACAAAAGTAATAAAAAAAGCTTGTTTAAAAAATCAGAGTTTCAGATTTGTGGAGAGAAGGGTTTATGATATTTTAAATTTATTTGTTAAAGTTTTCAAGGAATTTAAGACAGAAGCCCTTAGATCTTGTGTATGTACTCTTGCTCACAGTTCTCTCAGTAACTGCAGAAGGTGATTCAATTATGGGAGATGGGTTTGGGAAAGAAGCAATACAGCTGACTAGATTATGGGATTAAATTAAGGATGGGACTGAACAAATTTTATGCATATTGGGCCACTTAATGAATAGCATGTGAAAAGCTACATAACCCTCAACTATTTCTGGTGGTGTCCCTGAGGGTGAGACATGTTTTAGTTTGGACCTGCCATGGAATGTTGTCAGACCCTTTCTTCCAGATTTAGCTCACATGAAGGTTTCCATGGAGATATTCCTCAACAATCTCTCACCTTCAAGGGTAGTCAGCCACTTTTTCCTCTTCTGTAATGGTCATCATTTTTTATTTACCCAGTTGGGCGGTATCCTCAGGGAAGGAAGAAACCAGGTTTGCTGGCTGTCTGAGCCTCTCTCTTAGCTCCGTGAAATATGGTGGGTAGTGGGTAAACCAAGTATACCTTTAATTCCTCAAATCAGTGTCTGTGTTCTATATGAAAGGATGTCAAAACTCAGACACATCTCATTTATTCAGTTATTTATTGAGCAAATATGTTCCTGGCACGATTCCAGGTGATAGGATTATAACTGAACACACAAAGAATGTTTCCCTCATGAAGTTTGTAGTCAAGAGTGGGAGACAAACAAACAAATAAGAAAAAAGTGAACTCTATAGTATGTTAGATAATGATAAATATTAAAGAGAAAAGTAACTGGGAAGGGAGATTAGGAGTGTTGAAACTAAGGAGGCTTGAACACATTAGATGAAGTGATCAGGGAAGGTGATAATTTAATGTAGGTTCCAGCTGTATGCAGTCAAGGTACAAAACTTAAAGTACATGGAATATACGCATGATAGTTGTCACTTCAGGAAAATTTAGAATGCCTTAATTTATAATTGATGATTCACTGGATAGGAACTCACATAGTTAAAGTTCTCAGGGTGAGGACAAACAGCTTGTGAAATAAATTTGTGCCTTTTGAAAAGATTGCAAATAGAATTTTAAAGCAATTTGAGTGAAAAAACTTTTCCACACAAATTACAGCAGCAACCTAAGTGAAAATAGTTGATATGTCTAATTAAAATTATTGTCTGCATTCACAAAATAGGTTCCCCGAATGCCACTTGAGCAAGCAACATGTCGTTAGCCTAACTCCAATTATTTTAGGTATAGAAAAGTTATAAAATTTCACTGCTAAAAAAATTTAATTCAGTGATTTCATGAATTCAAAGAAGCGTTCCTACCAAGATGAGTGTGTTATTTCCTTGAGCATATTTAAATTGGTACAAACATATTATATATATATGTATATATATATATATATGTATATATATATATATATTTTTTTAATTGTTTTAGCTGAGCCATACTGCCACCTGTTGGCAGCTCAGCATCAGCTCAGCTCAGGCCAGGACTTGAACCACTGTTGCTCAGAGCTCGAACTCTTGAGTGAGCTCTTAACCAACTGAGCCACTCAGCCAGTGCCTCAAACATATTATAAAAGGTGTATTTTTTCTTGTGCTCCAAAGTCTAGCTGGGCAGGGCTTTGTGGATCCTAGGAGTTAAGGGACATTCATAAATTAGGCTTTTGCTATGCTAAAAACCCAAATATTCATAACTTCCAGCCCCCTGATGAGATTTAGGATGTAGCTCTAGAAACAGGAACAATAAGTTATTTTTCACCTTTGCGTCAACAAGATTAGAGGGGGCATTTCAGTGCATTTCTGCTTCTGAGTAGGCACAATATCTAGTAAACCTTTACGGCCATTGCGTCTTCCGCACTTTCATTTTACTTACTCATTTCCCGCTAGGTAACTGAAAACTTCCATCTCTCCTGTGACCTAGTTTGTGCGTTGCCTCATCTACTTGGCACTCTGTGACTGAGTCTTCCTGCCACGCGGGAGCCTCTCACATCACTGAGCTCGAGATCCCGAATGCCTTCTCCTGAATATTTTATTTCTGAAGGACACTCAATAACTGAGGTAGTGACTAGGTCAAACCCTGCTGCTCCGCAGGCTATTAGGGGACCACCTCTACTTCGGGGTGAGGTCATGACAAGGATCTCTTCAGTTGGTAGTGCCTTTTCTTCATAAAGGGAGACTTGAACAAGGGCTGTGTGGAATGCAAGAGCTTTCCCAAATGGAGTCCGTTGGTCTTCCTCTAGGCTAGACGTAGGGCACAGGGAGAAAGGCGAGGCTGTGTGCTGCCTGCTCTTTAGAGAAAATGAACAGGGACCTGATTCTCAGTTGTTCAAAAGCAAGTTTCCTGTGTGCGTGTGTGTTTTCCCAGAAATTAATGTTTTTTTCCTCCCTTTGGTTGGACTTAAAGAAAAGACATTTATGTTTTCCTCTTAAATACTACATAGAAAATGGTTTGAATTTTACTGATAAAATGAAAAATTTGGATAATCAAAGGATTTGAATTGTGCTTCTGTTAGATTCAGTTAATACAAACTATTAAGTTCGTAGGTTCTATCGCTTTTTCATGTGTTACTAGTTTTCATCCTTTTGTAGCCCAAATATACCTTTTTTCTGAAGAAAAAAAAAAAAGCAGTTCTGGATATCTCAAGAATTCATTGTGACACCGAGCAGCCCAATCATAAGTGGGCGTATGTGAAAGTTGAAATCCGAAACAAAATGTGAAGGCATGCTTACAGCTCCCCCGTTAGCATTCCCCATTTAGCCTTATCACTCCCTTCTTTTTACTGGCCTCTTCTAGAAGCCAGACGGCTCTTCCAGGATCAGCATAGGTCCTCAAGTTACGCTCTATATGGAAGCTCTGGCACTGGGCTGCTTTTATACGAAGGTTTTATTAAGTCCGTGCCAAGTAGCTTTCCATCATTGGATCAGCTAAAGATGAAAGTTTTTTTGTTCAAACAACAGGGTTGTATTAAAGGCCATGTGTGTGTGTGTGTGTGTGTGTGTGTGTGTGTGTGTGTGTTAGAAGATGGAAATCTGCCCACATCAGATACTGGACTTTCAGACGAACACACATCAAAGGAAAGGCTTGCTTCCTAACTAGTTCTCATGTTTTCTTCTAGTTGGCTTCTCCTCAAGATGATTCTGAAAATGCTGCCGAGCTGCGGTGCCCAAATGAGGACATGAGGTACTGGTGACTCAAACCTTGTCAAGTAGGCGGGGGGTGTCTCTGTCGAGTCCAGGGCATGGGTGTCCACTTGAAAAGTTTCCCTCCCATCGAGACATGGAGAGAGAAACACGGGAAAGCCTGGTTACAGAAACAAAATGGCATTGGCTTGGAGGCCGTGCTTAAAGCTGCTGTTCGCTTTATGCTGTGTGTATGGTGATGACGGAGAACAGTAAAACCCAAAATGGCAGCCTCATTGCCCTCCCCTTTTCTAAGAGTGGTATTAATGGTACCTAGAGGAGTGTCTTCTAAATTCTGGTAAAAAAAAAAAATCAAAACTTTTTAATTGACAGTTAAGACATTTGGGTATGATTATAAACACAGAGAAAAATATGTGATTGTAGGCTTTCCAATCAGGTCTGAACATGTTTGTTTGCTTTTCAAAATTAGGTCTGATTAAAAATATTTCTAGTTAATGGAAATTTGGGTGGTTTCCAGTTTGGGGCTATTATAAATAAATCTTCTATAAACACTTGTGCAAGTTTTGGGGTGGATTGTGTTATTTCTCTTGAATAAAAGCAAAGAGTAGAATTGGTGGGATATCTGGTAAGTATATCTATATTTAACTACATAAGTTATTTGTATAATTTTGCATTCCCACCAGCAATGTGTATGAGCTCCTGTTGCTCCATATCCTTGCCACCCTTTGGTTTGGTTAGTTTTTTAAATGTTTGCTGTTCTAATGGGTTTGTTTTAGTGTCTTATTGTGGTTTTATTTGGATTACCCTAATGATTAATGACATTGAGCATCTTTTTCTGTGCTTGTCTATCACATACATATATCCTTTGTGACACATCTGTTAAAATATTTTGCTTATTTTTTTGTTTATCGTTTCATTGTCGAGATATAAATATTTTTATGTATTTTGTGTAGGTTCTTTAGTCAGATACATCTTTTTGGCAATATTTTCCTCTAGTCTGTGGCTTGCCTTTTCATTTTCTTAAAGCTGTTTTTTCATGAGCAAATCTTTTTAATTTTGGTGGACTCCAATGTATTTTTTAAATTTTTTTATCATTTGCAGATTTCTGTGGTCCAATCTAGGATATCTTTGTTTAGCTGAAGTTCACAAAGATTTTCTCATATGTTCTTTCAGAAGGGTTATAGTTTTAGCACTTACATTTAGGTCTACAATCCATTTTGAGTTAATATTTCTATATTATTGAAAGTAAGAGTCAAGTTTAATCTTTTAAATTGTGACTATCTAATTGTTTTAGCACCATTTGTTGATAAAAATATCCTTTCCCCATTGAAATACCTTGACATTTTTGTTACAAAACATTGACCCAATATGAGTTTGTCTAGTATTGGACTCCCAGTTCTATCCTATTGATCTACATCTCTATCTTTTGCCAACGCCATTCTGTGATGATTAATGTAGATTTACAGGCTGAAAAACAGGTAATGTAAGTCCTCCAACTTGATTTTTCTGTTTCAGATTTTATCAGGAGGCTATTTTAAACTGATAAGAACAGATATTACACTTGATCTTAGCCAAAAGGCTGAGAAGTGATATCAGGGGGCTATTTTAGATCCTCTGAATTTCCATAGAAACTTTAGAATTAGCTTTTCAATTTCTACAAAAATAAAGCTGTTTTGACTGGGTTTACATTGAATCTGTAGATCAATGTGGGAAGAAGTGACATCTTAATATTGAATCTTCTCATTCATGAAAATGGTATATCTCTCCATTTACTTAGGTCTTTTTAACTTTCTCTCCACAGGGTATCGCAGTTCCCGATGTATAGGTCATAGGTCTTTAGAATCTCGCCCTCCTACTCTTCCTCGCCCCACAGCTTCTACAGGTAGCCATTGATCTGCTTTCTGTCAGTATAGGTTAGTTTGCTTTCTATATCGTCACATACATAGAATCACACCATATGTACTCTCGTCTGGTTAACTTCCTTCATGGAGGATAATAATTTTGAGAATCATCCATGTTGTAGTATGTATGAACAGTTCATTCCTTTTTATTGTATGGACATACCACAGTTTGTTTATCCATTTACCTCTTGATGGACATTTGGGTTGTTACCGGTTTTGAGCTATTACATATAAAATTTCTGTGAGTATTGGTGTACATATATTTCTGTGAGTTGATGGTCTTATTTCCCTCGGATAAATACCTAGGAGTGGAAAAGTTGGATTATATGGTAAATGTATGTTTAACTTTATAGGAAACTGCAGGCCTGTTATCTAAAGTGGTTAACACCCCTTTACATTTCCACCTGAAGTATATGGAATTTCATTTGCCTCATTACTGTATTATTCCTGAAATTCATATTTTATTTGAATGTGTTAACCAAGAAAATCTCTTTCACATATATTTTTAAATACTCAAGATGTTTGTTTTGACATTTCATCTATGGACTAAAGCCTTTCAAGCTGCAGTGACTCTTAGTGGGGCAGTGGAACATGGTGTTGCATTTTTACAACAGATACAAAAATTAGTATTTGATTCAGTTCTGTTCTTGTGTCTAAGCTGAGATGTGAACCTGAGAGTTGGAGCAGCCACATTTAGCGCCAAAGAGAAGGGGACGGGCACGCAGAGAAAGACACAAAGGGAAAAGGAGAGAATAAAAAGTGAAGGGAGACAGACTGAGAGGATTCATAACTCTAGTTTCAGCATTTGGTTCCATGAGATAATATATTTCACTGTTTGCCTTAAAAAGGGTATTATATGTCATCCCTGTCCATATGCTACATTATCTAGTCAATGAGACCACGATAACATAGGATTAATAATACACCATACAATAAAAGAATAAGATAAATTATAGAATATAACATACTGCTAAGTGATAGCTTTCTGCTTCTACTGTGTATCTTCTCAAGCTGGGACTTCTTTGTGATTTTATAGTATAAAACTTGTCCTGTTCCTTTCCGAGAGCCTGCAGGAGTTTCTAGGAGAAGTATGTGTAGATGGATGGCATGTAGGTAATAATATGTCTGCTTGGAAAATACTTGTACAATTTTATAATTTTATGCCTCATTTACTTAGTTAAAAACCTCCCTTGGGCTTCGTCACCATTAATAAGTTCTCACATGTTTTTTGAGTTTTTAAATTGAGAGGGATTGTGTTAGACATGTTCCCAGGACATTTTAAATGTTTGAAAGTTGTCCATAAGATAAAAGATATGAAGACATTAAAACTTTCTCTTATTCTGAAACAAACTGGTTCAAATAAGTCTCTGTCTGCCTGAGGCAGTTCACTTATCCATGAAGAAAGTTCCACTGGAAAGTGGCGTGGTCAAGAGCCTCTTATTAACAAAGCATTGTAATGGTGAACACAAATGCAAGCCTAAATATTGTATATGATTGCAAATATGATTAACTCCAAAATTACTCTGCTTATGCTTAGTCTTGACAAACAAACAAGGCGCTGAAGTCACACTTCTTAACTTTTTGGTAACCAAGGGCTAGCACTTTTCTCTACGGCTCTTCATCCCGTTCAAGGCCAGACAGAGCTCTGTTCAATGAATAGCATGGATTGTTGACAAGATCTGCCTTTTCGTAATCTGGAAACTCCTAGGAGATAGCCTTTGGACTGTTTCTTTTCCCTTTCAGGAAAGAACGTAGTCAAATGATCAACTATAAATGTATTTGAAGTCCATGGATCCTGGGGCCCATCGGTGTGATTTAATTTAATAAATATTCTACATAAATTCCAAGTAGCTACGAAACTGACTAGCTGAGGTAATGTGAGCAATGGAAACATAGAGGGTAATTTTCAAGATGATTGGACTCACAGAGTGGACACACTTACAGAGTGGATGGGTAGTAATAGAGAAACCATGCCTGGAAGAGTGATTCCTGGGTCTGCTTCTACCCAACCTGACCAAGGCAATCAAACCCGAGCTTTACCAGATGCCTACAGACTCTGATTAAACTGGCAGCTACCCAGTGCTTCAGGGAATGCAAAGGAGGCAAGGGCATTTTTTGATAAAAAACCCATCAGAGAGTTCTGTCCAGCTGCACTATATCTCGTGCAAGGGAGACATCTTGTGTTTCATGAAGCCCAGAGGTTTTAGTTTTAGCTAAGGAGAAAGGGCAGCTTTTCCTGCATAATCCTAGGTGATCTTTCCAAAGGCGAATTTATTGAGAAGAGCCACACAGAAATCTACCCTCAGGCTGCCGATGAGGCAATGTGCATTTTTACCTTGGAATTCAAACACTTCAACCACTTTGGGGATGGATGGAGTTCTTCAGCCTCCTATTTTTAGAAGTGGCAGGCTTGAAAAATACAAAGAGTACCCTAAATTAGAAACTTGGAAGACAAGGTCCGTCAATTAATCAGGCCGTGTTAAAAGGCCAGATTAAGTCTAATGAGTGTATGAAGCTGGTTTTAAATTCCATTCAACAAATACTCATTGCTAGAGGCTCAGTGCTGAGTGAAAACTGTGCTCACTGTTACTTTAAGAGAGTTTTAGTCTAGAGGAAAACAAAGATGGGCTACTTAGCATGATAGAAAAGAGAAGAGGGCAGCGACTCATACTTACGACTGTTTTGCAGAGCAGATTTCTGAATTTCCCATGGTTTGCCAATCAGCTTTAGCAGAATTTGGAAAACCAATGGCTGCTTCTTGGAGAGAAGTTCTATGTAAAATTTAGGGAGGGTGTTCTGGCAGTATATAGAAGTCCTTCTCACAAATACCATGGAATAGGAAATGAAAAAGCAGCCTCGATCCCTATTTACAATTTTACTCAAAAGCATCCAGGATGAGAAAGCCAGTATATGGATCAGAGGAAACCCACTTAAGGCTGAGCCGGGACAGGGACAGAAGCACAATTGGAAAGGAATGGGCCCAAGTTTCCAGAAAGGGAGCCTGTCCAACCCGAAATGGCCAGAGGAAATAAATGGCAGAATTAGACCTGAAGCCTTGGGAGCTTAGTTTTTCAGCAACACATATACCTCGAAGAAAAAGCTCTGCTCGCAAAATCTCGTCTTGTGGGGAGACCCTGTGCTGGGCCCAGAAGGTTCTAACCACTCACTGACATGCTGGGGACACTCGCTGGTGGGCTGTGACAATGTAGAGGCTGCACCGAAAGCCCCGGTGTGTTTATATAGTCATGTCTGGTTTACCTGTGTCAGACAAGACTTTGACAGGCCGAGGAGAAGGACTGCGGCAGGGTCACCCGTTATCCATGCTGCTGGAAGTGCCACTCGCCTGGCCAGCCAAAGAAAAACACCCATGCCTGCCAGAAGTAACAATGTGATGGACTTTCCATGCAAACTATCAGTTCTGGATGATTGGGTATTTTTAGAGAAAAGGCTTATGTGTAGTAGGTACCATGGTCGTTAAGGCCTGAGTTGATGGGGCTTCTATATTCAGGATTGGGGGGGGGGGCGGTTCCTAGTGCAGAAATGAAGCACCAGTGCAGAGAATTTATGTTCTCAGGAGCAGTAAGGCACAAATACCAAGAAAACATACAGGAACCTACACTTTAAAGCATGGATTCCTTATGGCACCAACCACCTGGCATGGCCATGAAATTTGAAAGGAGAAACAAGGACTTAGAAATGTAAATGTGCCTTACCTGCTATCTGTGCCTGTACCTGCTGTGCCTTAGAAGTGGAAAGACAAGAAGTATAAAAGATTTTCACACACATCAATCGCCCCTGAGGGTCCTTGGCCACACAGCCTGGAGCTGGGATCTCTAGTTCACTGTGGCTCCATACATTTCCAGAAATTGTTTTAGGGCCAGTTTAACGCTGAGATCCTAGAGTTTCAGAGTTTTATTAAAGTATGATTTGTGCAGTTTATCAAATAAAGTCCCAAAATGTCTCAGAGACACAGGAAGAGTCAATATTTTGAATAGGACCTAGGGCTTAGAAACAAAGAAAACTTCCAAAAAAAAAATCTGATGAATATCAGGTACAAAGTTGTAAATATGAAACTTCCTATTTCTCTAGACCTTAGCGTGTCTGACACCTAGTCATTACCTAGAAAAAAAACCAACTCGTTGGACTGACCAGGGATGGATTTTTTTCATGAATGAGCGGACCCTATGTAAAAGCCTGTATTCTTAGTAGTAACCTGTTCGATTTCTCTCAGGACTAGAAGCATCACTTAAGCCAAGAGTGCCAGATGTCATCATTCAATAAAGTGTTCAGCACTCTGCCCACCTGAATATTCATGAACCCAGATGCCTAGGACATGTCAGATTACAGGCACTCCCGTAAAACCGTGTAGCGGAAACTGTTCAATGTACGTTTGGGGGAAAACTAGTTCCAGGCCCGAGTCTCTGCTTTTGCTCAGTGTTTAGCTGCAGGTCCATTGCCTCACTTAACACACAGTTTCTTATTAACACTGGGAAGTTTGCGTTGGCATCTCAATTTGTTTTTCTCGCACATAAAACTTTATTTGGATCTAATAGCTGACTGAGAGCGAGATCCCCTAACCCTTTCTCAGCAAAGCATCCTTTACAGCCTTCCCATTTTGGATAACTACTGACCAAGGTAGAATTTATCTCCAGAAGCCATTTGCTTGAATTCATGTTTATTTTCTGCCAAAGGAGAATGGTAAATTATGAGAAGCTGTTAGGTTGGATATGCCCAGTGAGACAAGGACAGATTCTTGCCGTAAAAAGCATAATGTGAAGAGCCATTAGTGAATGATTTGCAAGCCTATCTACTTATAGTTCGATCATATACACTTATAGTTTAATATACACTGAGCAAAGATTAGGATTTCTCTAATGTCGCTATGAAACTGTCAAACACAAACGTTAGACCCTGGACTACTGAGTTGAGTGAATAAAGCAGAATGTGGTTTTGGTGGCCACACTGTCCCAAAGCTCCTTCTTGCATTTAGAATGACATATTCACTCTTTGCCGTGGCCTACAGTCCTGGGTCATCTGGCTTCTGGTGGCTTCTCTGCCCTCCTCTGAGCTGCTCTCTATCTACCCTTTCTATGATGCTCCAGCCACGTGACCTCCCTCAGGACCTACAGATCCTAAGGACCTGCCATGGACTCTCTCATGTGGTGCCCCCTCTTCTCTAAATGCTCGGTGTGAGGCGCCCCTCCTCCATATCTTCCTGTGTTCCTTGCTAAGGTCTTAGCCACATTTTTCTCCACCCTCCACCGTGGTAGGTCTCTCCCGCACACCCAATTTAAAGGGACTTTCTAGCACCCCAATCACTTGCTAGCGTCTCTCCATGTTAATTCCTTGCTTTTTCTTCATAGCCCTCCTTATGACCTGAAGTAACCTTGTTTATTTGTCAGTTTTCTGTTTCTACCCACTGCACTCAAACCATGTTGAGGGCTTGACAGACAAACCACGTCTATCTTGTTCATTGCTTACATCTGGCTTTAGTGCCTGGCACGTCAAAGGTGCTCAATAAATATCTGTAGACAAATAGAAACCGAAGTGGACCAAGCCAAGCTCTGTGGTGTGTAATTGGACACTGAGGCCGAGCCTGTGAAGATAGGGCTTCAGAGTCCAAGTAAAGGCAGCCTACACGCACACCATGGAGGGCACGATGCCCAGCTTTAGTGTCCACAAGTCCCCGTCTAACCAGCTCATCGAACCCAGCTAGTCTCTGCTTCTCTCACCCCTATTTATCACTCAGACCAAGCCTTTCATCTGGCCACTCCTATAATTCCTCTTGGGTATTCTGGAAATGACGCATGGAAAAGTGGGCCCTGTCCATGGGAACCAGCACTCCATTAACCACCCTTCCACCAAAGCCCCACTTAGTCTCCAGTGTGTTTGGAATGGCGGCTTGTCAGGGCGCAGGAGGCTGGCCACTCTCAGAACAGGAGCTTTGCCTCCCATTGTTAGAGCTGTCTGCGTCTTAATTGGTGGCTCTGTTTCAAGTGGTTAGAGCTGCGCAGTATTTGGCTTAAACCACTGGCGTCCCTGGAAGGAAAACGGGAGGATGGACGGTCAGTCAATCTGCGGTTGGAATCAAAATACCTAGGCCCAGTGGGGCTGGTCTGCACGGGGCTGTGGCAGAGGCCGAGTGTGCAGCGCAGCTGAGGAACGAGAGGGCGGGTGGTTCTGACGCTTTGGCAACAGTCAAGGAAAAAAGAAGGGAAGTGTGCAGAATGGATGGGAGAAACAGTCTACCGACGGAAAATGGCAGGGCTTGATGGGTGTGTGACTTCATTTCATTGGAAAATATTTGAGGGGAGGCAAGGCTTGAAGGGAGAGTGGTTAATTTTTGTATTCTCCTTAATGAAAACATTTTGACAGTAGACCCACAAAGCCTGTGGAATCCCTGACCCCAACGGCTGTGTGTCACCAACTGTCAGAATCATAAAGGCTGCCCTTCACACTTCCACACACCTTCAGACTCAATGTCTGCAGGTAGCTTGGTGATACGGCTGTGATGAGACCAAAGGAACAAAGAGAAAAATAATGTTGTTGGTGTTTGTTTGTTCTAATGTTTTCTTTTTCTCCTCCTCCTCCTCCTCCTCCTCCTCCTCCTCCTCCTCCTCCTTCCCCACCTCCCCTTGCCCCCTTTTAAGAGGATGTGATGACCAGAACCTCAGGTGTCCTTGTTCAATTACTGTGACATGTTTATTTGTTTTCCGGAAGCAGGAGAGGGGATTGTTAAGTGGTAGACATGGAAGGGGATTTTTGTGTTCCGACACCCAAGTGGGCTGTCTGCTTTCTCCCCACTGTGTGCCATGGTCACGGGAGAAGAAGTCATCTCTTCCCCATCCAATAATCATGTCTTCTTGATGTGCCTCTTAAAATTACAGTTATTAGAAGGCTCTGTCATCCATTTCCTGTTTGCCAAGACACCTGCCATATGAGCTTTGCATTCAGAATCAATAACTGCTAGTCTGTGGGAACACACACAGCTTTTCTGGACCATTCTTAAAGATAGATGGTTGACGAGTCAAAAGTGCTAGATTCTTACTTTGTGTGTGTCATTCATGCTCCATGATCTGTAAAATGGTAATACTGTCTGTCATCCTACCTTGTGTGGTTCAGGTTAATTAATATGCAGAAAGCACTTTGGAAATAGAAAACAATAATGTAAATATAAAGCAGGAATTGAAGCTTTCAAATAATATCTGGGCGTGGTCTCCACCAGAGGTTCCCAAAGAGTTTCATGTAGCCACACTTATTAAGAAGCTTCTTCATGAGTTGGTAAATCACTTACATACATTTTATATGGGCTCTCTAACCCACTCCTAGGTCAAAAGTTATATAGTGCTTTTCCAACAAGTCTGAACTTTCATTCATCATGCCAGGATGCAATAAATGGCTCATGCTTTTGTTCTAAGTCTCATGTAATCTGTTCCAATCAGGATGGTAGAAAATTAAATTCTGGGAATTGGAATGTTGGTAGGAAGTAATGAGAGAGGTAATCTCTCACCTCCCTGGTATCACTGAAGAACGATGAGAATCTTAGGCAGTCTGTAGTCAGGATGTCTTTTTGTCATTGGTCAGTATTGGTCATCATTGGTATGGTCATTGTCCAGGCACACTTGTGCCCTTGAAGGTGGGCAGTCTGCTACTTCCACGTTAGCCTTGGGTTCTAGGGTTTTTGCTGAAGTTGGGTGCCTCCACATATCTCAAACCCACATATCTCAAGCCCTCTCCTTAGGTATACCAGATAGCCAATGCCCTCTAAGTTACTGCCACCTCCTCAGGCCACTGGAAGGAAAGAGGCCACTGATCATGGCTACAGTTATCTACATTGAACCTAGAAAAATAGAATTTGATGAAAAATTATGCTAGTTCCTCCATTTCACAAATTTGTTGAGCGCTTTCTCAGGTTTTCGGGGGATTACAACGATAAAAGACAGCGTCCCTGACCTTAACAATCTAGCAGAGTTCAAATTCTTTGGTGACGTTTAACTAATTTAATTTTTGAGTCAAGACCATTGTCATGTTACATATCCCTGTTTGACAGTTGAACAAACTGAGGCTCAGAAAGGCAAAGCTGACTCACACAGTATCGTATCCAGTCAGATGCAATGCTGGAAGTACCTCCAAAGACTGAACCTCAGTCTTCTTACACTATTCCACTCTGATTCTGAATCCCAGGGGCTCCTTCAGAAAGGAGCCTTCAATGGATTTGGTCTATCAGTCAGTAGGTGGGAACAATTTGATTTGGGGGGATCCTTTCCTAAAATGATATAATAAAGGGGACTGCCCAGCTTCACACCTTGTAAGTACAGCTCTGCCTGTCCCATTGTCTGAGCGTCTCCATCATCATCCATGCTTTGTAGTGGACAGATCTCGATTCAAAGAGTAACCCCCAGTAGCTTAAATGTGACATGAATCTCCATGTGCCTCCGTTTTCTCAGAAGTTCTGATGACCCACCTTGTAGGACTGGTGGAAGGAAGGAATGGGATGTCTCATATAAAATGGGTAGTTCGGAGCCTGGCACCCTGACCTAGGGGACAAGCTCCAACAACAGCAACTCCTGTGTGCGTTGTATCGTGGTGAGCATAGCTGCCTTCCCAAATTGTTCATTCCTCCCAGCAACCTGTATGTGCATGCGCGTGTGTGTACACACACACACACACACACACACACACACACACACACACACACTTTACTCAGTTTGTGCATTAAAAAAACACAAACATGTATCAAGTACCTACTAAACGGGTGCCTCGTTTCTGGGAAGGAGGGATTCAAATATAAGGAACATCGAATCCATGTCTCAAGGAATCTGCCTTCTATGGCACTTGGTAGGGGAGCCTTTGCTCCTCCCAAAAGTCTTCCATTTGCAGGGAGGAAAGGAAGGCTGGGAGGGGAGCAGCCCTTCTCCACTGCACTTCAAGAGCTGCAAAGGAAACGGGGCCAAATTCCCTTTGGGATTTCAGTCCCTCAGGCTGAGCGGTGGGCCTGTGACAGAAAATGGGGCATTGCCTCGCTGTTAGAGGCAGCTGCGAGAGCAGTGTCCAGAGGGAGCTCTTATTTCCTGTGTCTTTTGCTCCCTGATAGTTTCAGTTTCCATCACAGGAGCCCATGCCAGTCATCTGCTTTGCCTTGATCCCAGCAAGAATGTCCTGGGAAGGTGCAAGATGCCACAGACATCTGGCCGGAACCTCAGGGCTGTCTTTCCCGCTGGGCGTTCCTCTTGTGGTGTGCGTGAGTGGCCTGCGTCTGCCCAATTCCCCTTCTTCTCGAAGTACTGGGAGCATACCTCGTACTTTACATGCCATTTTGACTTCAAATAAAATGAACCAGACTTATGATAGAAGAAAGGTGCTAAGACAGGCTGGGCCATTTCCTTTCCTCCAGAGCATTCAGGCTGGGCTTTCCACATGGACCTCAGAAGGACTCTTTCCAGCTCACTGCGTGTACCCCAAAGCAGTGGCAGTAAAGCAGCAAAGAGGAAATCCTGGTGTGTGTGTGTGTGTGTGTGTGTGTGTGTGTGTGTGTGTGTGTGTGTGTGAGAGAGAGAGAGAGAGAGAGAGAGAGAGAGAGAGAGAGAG